>NC_092560.1:38463548-38764798 GCF_037038585.1 Patagioenas fasciata
ATGAATGATCTTTCAGTTCTCTAAGTCATTGCCCAGGCACATTGGGCTCTCATTTTGCAAATTTAGTACACAGAGCAAAATGCAAATGGGTTGTTGCTGCTTGTCATAGATTTTTTTTAGACTGGGATGAAGCACACCATTTTCTCTGTGCATTGCAGAAGTAGCAAGAAATAGGTTTTTTTCTGGGTTCTGTTTCTGTGAAATTCCTCTTTACAGCAGTAGCAGAAAGATTGGTTCTGGAGCCTGGAAATTTCAGTGGGCACCACTCGTCTTTGTGTTGCAACACCAAGAACTTTAGAGGTCCCATCTCTGAACTGAGCTCCCTCAATACAAGCAATTGGTCTGTGCCTAGATCTTCAGTGAGGCAACAGTTTGCCAGCACCTAACACACAACACGCTCCTGGAGGGATTTGGTCCCAGTGAATCCTCCTGCAGACACTGTATGCTCACCCCTCACTCTGCAGAGAAGACAAGTCGTTTATCAGACTAGAGAGGTTTGCAAGCATCAAACTTTGGAGCTGCTCTCAAGAGTTGATTCTTAGTTGCGAGAAAGGGTATTAACAAGAACAGTTGTTATTGTCATGTAATGAAATACAGCCTTCAGAAGAAGCTAAGACTCAATACTCTAAACAAAGTTTGTTTATACTTAGAAGCTAAAACCCAGCCCTTGAGGAGAAAAATTGCAATGTAAACAAGTACAGAAATGTCATCCAGCCATTGCAATTTGGCGTTTGAGAGAGGACATGGAAAAGTGTCAGGAAATGGAGGGCCATTTATCTTAAGTCTCAATCCTTGTAACTCTGAGAGCACTAATTAATTTTAGGTCTATTTTATCTACAGAAGTTGCTATCATAGTGATTAGTGATCCATATTTTCATCCCAGGAAATGGAATCAGAGGCCAGAAGTAAAACACCTAAAGTTGCAATCCTGGCAGAAGTTCCCTTAGCAGAATCAAGACAGTTAAACAGACAGGTACTTAGAAACCTGATGGCATACCTTTGTTAAAACAGAAGAGACAGGCTGAGAAAAGGGGAGTCTTTTGCAGCCTGAGACACCCAGTTCGCAGTTTTGCAGGAAAGAGTAGTGTGAGCTTCTCTGTTTCTGCTGTATATCCACCATACAGTGATACACCAAGGATAATAAAGGTGGTTGGATATTACCAGCAGCTACTGCTCTCAATGTGCATGAGGCCCTGACATGTCCAGGCAGGTTGGCAGGTGAGTTTTGCTGACTACACCAAACTACACGCTGCCACGGTGCCAGCAGTGCTGGAATGTGCCTTCAGTAAGCAAAAAGCTACAGACACAGCTGCAAAGCACATATACCTGCCTATGGTAACTGCTGCTGGCATAACAGAAGTCTAATCACCTGAAAGTCTGAAATGAACCTACTCTTGCCACAGTCAAACCACAATCCTCCTTGTTTTACAGATTAGCTCACCTGGGGACCCAGGACCATTAGATCTGCCAGCAGGGGCAACAGCAGTCACAGCTTCTGCCACCCCACTGGGTCTGTCTCTGCTGAAAAGGATGTGATCCAGTTTGGGCAGATGAAATCACAGGCAATTCCTGAGTAACTTGCGTGAGCTCTGGGTGCTCCCTTCCTCTTCTACTCTGCTGGATTCACAAGGATGTGCTGTCCTCGGAAGGCTACAATGCAGTGGCAGAAAGCTTTATTGGAGCCAAAAAGCCTCTTCAACCATGACAATGTGGGAGGAAAAGGAATGTTCAGGGTCCCAAATGTCCTGTTCAAAGATTTGGCATGGTGTTTATTAGAGGGGTAAGTGAGCTTATTCTTCAGCCCGTTTCATGGACAACTATCAGGTGTGGAAAAACAGGAGTGATATTGAAAGGAAATCTAGGAACTGACTGCTCATGCTTTCTCCCCTAACAGCTGGAGAGGTTAAATGATGTTTGTAGACATTGCTGAAAGATTACATTCATAGGCATTGTTGCAAAGACAAACAAGAGATACTACTTCCACAAAACATCCAAGTAAACTGCTGAAATCTTTGCTGCTAAGTAGTGTAGACATTGAAGGCATTTCCAGCAATAAATGTAGGCCCTGAGGAAATGAAGTTTTCCTTGCATTAACATAGTATCAATATTGCAGATCTAAGCTATGATTTTTGTCCATTCAGAAAATGAATTTTCTTTAACGACCTCAAATAACTATTTCTGAATTACACATTATTAAGTTTCATTCATCCAGTCTCCAGAAAAAGTTCCTAAAATGAAGGCCTCAGCATGTGTCTGCATCTCAGCTTGATATTAAGAACTTTGATACTTTAGATATTTGAAAAAATAGCACCTTCACTGAAGTGTTAATCAAACTTTTAAACTCAAAAAGGCACGTATGCATCTGACAAATTGATGAATTAAACACAATGATTAGTTTCTCTTGACCTTCAAGGGGAATTATAATGTCTTCCACCCAGACCTTTGCTGTTGGTCTGTTTCCATTGCTGGGTCTAGCACAAAGACCTAGTTTGTGCTAGTTTACACCCAACACTCCGTAAGACAAGCATTGTCCTCCATTTTATATCTGTAAAATATAATCAAGCTCTGAACCTAACTAGGACCTTAGTCACTGTTATAATCTTAAGTAAATAAATAATAATGTTTTATGACGATGGGCCAATAAATTATATGTATTCAAAATAGATGTCTGAGGCTTTGGAATGAGGGTGTTTCCCAAAGGAGGGGAATTCTTGGCTGTCAGGCCATTTCCAGAGAGAATTCTGATGCGTCACTGCTTTGAAATATCTTTCATTGCTTAAGACGTCTGATTTGGACTTCTGACATTTCAGCTGAGAGATAAAAAGCTATGCTACAGCTTATTTATTTTCTGGTGGCTTTTGTCATTGTTGTTGTTTGTTCTGTTTTGCTTTTTGGTTTTGTTTTCTGTTGTTGCTTTTTTTGTTATTGTTTGTTTGTTTTTTCTTTTCTTTCTGGATTCAAGCAATACAATTTTGCAAGTTTCCATTCATCCTGGAAATTTTTTTCTAAAAACCATTAAAAAACCCATAGATATTAGGGTTCCAAAAAGTGATATCTTAAATTCATTTCTCCATAGCTATCTAAATAAAATAATTTTTGTTTTCAGAAGCTTTGAAGAATCAATTACTTTTGGAAATGTTATCAGGAGAAACAGATTTCCACACCCTCCAAAAGCCCGACCAGGTAACTAAGTGACTTGAGTTTGGTTTTACTTATGCTAAAGTGCAGGGTGGAACACTACACTGCAACATATTTAACAAGAAATTGTTTAAAACAAACAAACAAACAAACAAATAGAAGTCTATTGTGTTTGCAAACTATATGCTTTTTGTGGAAACTGCTGCTATTTTGTCAAAAGAGAAAGGATACCTGTCACTTTTTGCTGAAAATTGGAAGTAATTCCATCTAGAATGACACAACAAAGCAACCCTGCTACACAGCTCAGTGATAGTAGTAATTCGGGGTTGTTATGTTCTCACTTTCTGTTACGTGCTGGACTCTTCAATTAGCTTGCGTCATTTTGGTGCATCATAAGCAATGAGTTTTGTGGTGTCCAGAGACCATTAGAAAACTGGAAAAATGTATTGACACATAGTCTGGCTAAAGGGACAAGACAAACAAAAGGTGGACACACCCAGACTTTGGATCCTGTAAGAACTTTTCCTCTTCTTAGACTGAGAAATCAGAATAACGTTAACCTGATGCTAAAAGTCATCACGGCTTTACATTGCCACCATGTGCTGGTTTGACTGAAAATGAGTTAATTTTCTTCATGCAGTTAGAAAGCTTTCTTCTTCATAGCTAGCATGGTCATTATTTGGACTTAGCTTGGGAACAAGAGATAACACCCCCACAAGAGAGTTAATATTTTTAGTTGCTCTGGTCTGAGAGCCAAGGACACTGAGTGCTCTGCCCACAGATGTGAGGCATCAAGGAAAGGAGGCATGGATGGGGCAGAGCTTGACTGACATCCAGACTGATGAATAAGAGCATTCCATTCCATTAGCATCGTGCTTCATATTTAAGGAGAGTTGGGATCTTCTGGTCTTGCTCTGCTGCAGTATCTCAGCTGGATAGCCCTAAATGTAATGTTTTCAATGGCTTTCTTCATTTTCCCTGCAGTTGCTATAACTCTCTTTTGCAAGGTTAATTCCTCTCTTCAGTTTGCATCTGCAAGCCCTTATCTTTTCCCAGAAGAAACCAAACCTGTCAGTGTCACTCAAAAGGTTGCCTGACTTGCCAGAAGTCCCTGAGGCTGAAAACTGACTGTCCATCTCCATTTATGACACACAAGAAGAGAGGTCTGTAGCTCTTGGCCTCATCATAATTCACTAACAGCCTAGGCAAGGTGCTACAGGGTTGTTTTTCTCCTCCACCATAGCAGATCTCAGTGGCAAAAATGAAGGGACTGCAAAGCAGGAATAAAAATGTTCCTAAACAGCAAGGAGGAACTTTTCATGAAGGAGGCCACACGCAAGGTGAATGAAAGAGAGTGTCCTGGTTTTGTTAAAAACAAAGTTTCTCTTTCAGTGAATTTGCCTGTCAGCTAAAGCCTTCATACTAGCTGCATTTTCCTGGAGAATCAGATACATGTTTTGGTAAACATAGCAATGGAATGCAAACTTATTGATAAGGACAGATCCACATCTCGTGAGAGGGGCAGCGAGAAACAGGTGACCAAGAAACTGACCAACTGTGTATAACATTCCATTCATGTGAATACTTCATGTAAAAGTGGGAGATCACGAGGATCTCGTCCCTTTTTTTCTCTTTTGCTTATGGCCGACATTAGGAGAGGACCTTGCTGGTTGTCCCTGCGAACTGAGGCCTAGTGAGAGACTGAATCCAGCTCCGGTTGGCTGCAGAGTCCAATCCAGGACTTTGGGTGCTGGCTCTGCAGTTGCTGGGACTTTCAAGAATGATTTTGTATATTTTGTATTATTTTCTCTATTCTTATTAGTAGCATTAGTAAAATGTAATTTTTCCAACTCTCTTCTCTCTGTCCTTCTTTTCCTCCTGATCACCTGTCCTTAGTGGGAAGGCAGGAGAGGGGGGGCGAATGGGGAAAGCAGGGGAGAGGAGGTTAACAACACATCTGCCAGGGTTTTATTGTCACCCCACAATGAAAAGCCTTGACAGAGAGGTATCCCAGGTTGTTTAAACTGTTTGGAACATGACCGATGCTTTTGTTCTTGCCTTGTATTGTTTCTTATGCAAAGCAACCTAGATCTATGGCTGGAGAGTTGTGTATCTCCATAAGACAAACAACAACACATGTTCTTTGATGCTTTTCCTAATGAAAGCAAATTTATTAACAGGACTAGTCTGATTCCTCTAATTTGCCTCTTCACTTCCTATCTTGGAACAGGAATGGAAAGAAAGTTAAAAAAAAAAAAAAATTCCTCTGAGATGCCACAAAAGAAAGATCCATTCTGCTGTCATTTGGGGCTTGGATGTCAAGGAAGGAATGCTCCAGTTCTGTTTTCTACCTGGACATTTCAGGTTTTCTACCTAAGGCAGCGCAGATGGCCAGCAAGCCAAAATAATCCACACCTGAATGTGTCAATGGCCACTGCATTTATCAGACTGGAAGAAGCAACTGTAGATTATCACTACATTCACTGGCATAGTGATAAAGACTGAGACCCATCAGCCCAGTCATTCTGTGGTTGTGAATTAATAACTACAGACTATTCAATCAGCACATATCCATTGGTCTATTAAAAGATGTCATTGCTCCGAACAGAAACCAAGGGGCATTTGTGGGATTAAAGATCACAGTAATCCCAGCATCTTTACAGCAAAATGGAAAGTATCAAGATTTGATACAGAGATCAAGTACATGGAGACAGGAAGATCAGAGAAGTCACACTGAGCAGTGATGTCTGTGTCAACTGGCACCTGCAGTCCCCTGACCAATCCACATGGCAGCATCATCAGCCATTTGACTAAACAGCTAACTAACAACATGACCTTGCCACCCTTCCAGAGTTAGACCACCACTCCTATGGCAACATTATTGTGTAATATTGTCTCTGTGTTTATGCTCTGTGTATTTCCATCCTTGTCCCTCTCTAAAGGGCTGTCACATTACAGGTGTCAGATAATAGCTATATTAAAGGATTTTTCTCATGTAATATTGATGCACCAGTGGTTTCCTGTGCATAGATAACAAGCCACCCTTGTTTTTTCTCCTGAAGAGGACTTGACTTTGTTCCTCTGGCTAGTCTGTTACCAAAATCGTGGTTTATTTTTTTAACCATGGACAGGTCTGTAAACCTTGATTACACCTTCCCTGTGCACCTGTTGGTCTCAGAGCAAACACTGCGCTATCCATACTTAGAACCTTAGTTCAAGTCTGATGGAACCTTGGTGTCCTGCAAGGGTCACAGGAGACTGAAACATCCTTTGTAGTTGTTTTACCTTACTTCACCAAGAAGGTGGTCAGTCACTGGAACAAGCTCCCCAGGGAAGTGGTCATGGCACCAAGCCTGTCATAATTCAAGAAGCATGTGGATGATGCTCATAGTCATATGGTTTACTTTTATGTAGTTCTGTTAGCAGCAGTTGGACTTGATGATCCTTATGGGTGCCTTACAACTTGAGATATTCTGTGATTCTATGACCTGGAACACAAAAAACACTGTGCTGAACAGAGTACAGGCCGGTCAGGTGATAGCCTGGCAGGACGCATGTGGTTCTGCCAATCCACCTATGTCTGAGCAAACTGCCCAAGGTTCTTCATACAGACCATGGAAATAAGCATGCTCTTGGATTACTATGTGGGGCTGTAGAAAGTTATAAAGAATAGGTACGTTGATTTTTACCACCAAACCTTTTGTAAAGGCACATATCTGAACGGCAAGTTAAGGACACAGTTCATCAAGAACTTTTTTGCAGTAAACAGAGAGAGACTAGAGACATCCAAGCCCCATACCCCAGGCTGTCTCTCAGTGTCCTGCTCCATACCAGCCTCTGTGTCTGCTATGTCTCACACATGCTCCTGGGAGACTTCCACCCATGGCTTGGGTGTCAGCAGCCCTGAAGTGCACCACTGGTTACTGCCTGGAGACCAGAGCACCTGCAAAGTTGCCTATCACCCTGAAATCGGTCTGCACAGCAGGTGAGATCTGGGTGAAAAATAAAACGAGTTTTAGCCCGCTCCGAGACAAAATTAAGGAACTAATTACTACATTTGGAAAATAGATGCAAGGAGACAAAGCTGTAACACACCTTTTTATCTGTCTGTGTCTGGACCTGTTCCCAGTCTACTCTCTAATTTAGTCAGGGAAGAGCTGATGAGACATATTTGCAGCTTGTTAATGCTGTGGCCCAGTTCTGAAAATAAGGCTCGTTCCTCCAGCAGCATCACCTTGTGCTGGTAATGTTCAGCTGGGGCAAAAACTCTCTCTACAGATGTCTCTTCTCCAGGATCCCACTTGATAGAAAACAACCCCACATGGGTTTCCCATAACACAGACCTTGCACTATTAGTTCTGTTTGGGTAATGATTTGGTGAGAACGGCACTGAAGGAAAATTTCAGGCAATGGCACAATGAGACTTATGCAGTGCAATTTCATGCAGTGTGGCCAAGACTGTTACCACCTCAGCAGTCAACAGATCAGATGGTTACATGCTGGCTGCAGATGTGTTCCTTTTTGACAGAGGAGCTGCAGAAAAGGAACCAAAACGTATCTGAGTTGCCATGTTGCATTTTCTATAACCCGTGGCTCTAAAACCACATCCGTGGTGACAATGAGCTTATTGCCATTCTGTAATTCTATGATTTGTGTAAGGAACTGTAGTAAGACCACTTGCCTCTTGGTGCTTTTAGTTTGTGTGTCTCTGATCACATAAGAAAGAAGATTAATAATGCAGATGGAAACAGTCAGACTCTGTGAGGAAAAGACAAGTATCTTGCTCTGGAGCTAGTAAGGGGATACTCTACTGTCTCCTGTCATCTCAGTACTAATTTGGAACATTTTATGGAACCTTTGGAGCTAATCTATGTGCAGCCAAAGATGTTTTAAATACACACTGCCTTCCTCTCAGTCTTCTACCCTAGTGTGGGTGTAAAGAAGGAAGAGATCTTCCTTGACGAGATTTCTCACATCCTACCTAACCCTCCAAAACAAAAGTTTCCCTGAAAGCTCATATGCCTGTCTTGTGTTTGTGAAGCAGGTTTTTTTCTCAGAAAAAGTGAATGTGGTGTAGGTGTCCCATGCTCCTTCTGCCACCTCTTTTGTCCCTAGGAATGGAATCCTGGTACTTCAAAAAACCCCACTAAATGTTAGCGACATATCTGTTGTTACAGGTGCAAAATGCAGCCTCTAGTTCTAGTGTATTTTCTTGTGGTGCAGATGAGGTTACTACAGGAGATGGCCTGGAAACATAAACAACATCCCAATTTTCTTCACTGCCAGTGTATGAGGTACCTCTACTTGTGAATGGGGAGAGGGAGGGACCAGACAGTCGCAGAGGAGGCCCATCACTTGCTGGGGAACTCCCTTCCTAGCAAGGCTCCTCAGGGTGTAAGGTCCTGAAGAAGTGGCTGACCCCAGGTGGATGCTAGCAAGTTATCATCAGTGAGACTTAAAGTCTTTGTTGTGACCTAAGCAATCATTTATGTTTTCTGCAGACTCACAATGATCTGTATAAACATAACAGCACTATTCTTGAGAAGACCTTTGTCACAGAGAGATGCTACATCATCATTTGGATATATGTCCAGATTTTCAAAGTGCATGTTAAAGAAATCTCTGAACTGTATTTCCAGAAGTGTGAATACCTAGGGATCAGCTTACATGAGAAATAAGACGCAATTGTAAGAAAGTACAAGAGATAATAGTATCTCAGAAAAAAAAAAAAAAATCCCACACAACTTATGTAATAAGCATATGAATTGATACTTTTGTTGTTGTTGTTATTGTTTTGATTTTTTGTTTGTTTTGTTTTATTTTAAATTTTGCCAGCTCATGTAATGTGCTCTTGTAACAAGATCTCTGCTAAGGCCTGGCCTTCCAAGGCAGCCCATAAAACTCCAGTGAAATTAACTTTGTGTCTATTTACTCTGACTACAAGTCTTCCAAAGCTGTGGTCATGATCACAACATCCAGGTTGGGGTAACATGAGTGAGTTCAGAAGAGGACAGCAAAGCTAGTGAAGAGCCTGGAGCACAAGTCTTATGAGGAGCGGCTGAGGGAACTGGGGTTGTTTAGTTTGGAGAAATGGAGGCTGACGAGAGACCTTATCACTGTCTACAACTACCTGAAAGGAGGTTGTAGCATGGAGGGTGTTGATCTCTTCTCCCACATAACAAGTGATAAGACAAGAGGAAATGGCCTCGAGTTGCACCAGGGGAGGTTTAGATTGGACACTAGGAAAAATTTATTCACCAAAAGGGTTGTCAGGCATTGGAGCAGACTGCCCAGGGAAGTGGTTGAGTCACCATCTCTGATGGTCTTTAAAAGATGCATAGATTAGGTCCTTCAGGACATGGTTTAGTGTCAGTCTTAGGTTAAGGGTTGGACCTGATAATCTTGAGGGTCTCTTCCAATGACAATGATTCTATGATTCTAACACAAGTGTAATCCTCTCTCCCTCTGGGACACATGGCAGTAAGGAATCTGTGGCAGGGTTTGCAGCTGGAGAGAGGTGCACACCCTCAGGATGTAGTTGTATACTTCTTCCTTCCTCAGCCTCACAGGAAACCTCTTCAGCAGGTCAAAACTGTGCTAGACAACCATGATTGTAAAGACCTGGTGACCGTGGCGGGGGTGGGGCAGTGGTGAGACTTGTGAATTGACAGGGTTGAAAATTCTGAGACCTGAGGCCAGCAGGAGAGCCTTGCACATTAGGCATGAGATCTGAGAGATATATCAATAGGGAACAGAGAGGAGAGAGAGAGGAGATGTACACTTTTGACCTCTCAGTAAAGTCCCACATCTACTAATGCAAACACTGAAAACCTTTTCTTTTATTCTCCCAGTCAGAGGAAGAGATCATTGTGAATTTGTTTATAGCGATCCATCCTTTTAAAATACACATTTTTGCTTTGGATTTTAAACTCCTGGAATGCTCCAGGTGAGGCCTTCTGAAAAAAAGAGAAAGTAAAAGATCTGAAGGTGGAAAGCCAGACTGAAAGACTCATCAGTGACAAATTATGTGAAGTGATTTTTTGTTTTTTTTTTCCTTGCTTTGGATGTGCAAAGCTTCCCAAGGTGCCACTCTTAGTAATCATGGTTGAATACAGGGGCAGTGAACAGCAGTGCCTGACAATGAGTTGTTGAGATGCAAAGTATGGGAACCCATTCATGCTGTAGGCATGATGTGCCAAATAATAACCAAAAATATAAAACCTTCTCCACTTCAGATAGATAGATTTGGATGTCTGATGGAATCTTACCCACCTACTTTTCCTTAACTTATACTCAGCGGCAAGACTTCCTGATCTAAAGGGTAATGGTACCCCACATCATAGATGGGGAACTGCAGTGGCTGGCAGGCTCACAGAAGCAGTCTGCGAGGAACACCACAGTTTTGTGACTTTGCAGGGTCTTAGACAAGGGTTACCCAAGTACCCAAGTCGTTCACACAGGGCATTTTTCACATTTCAATGAGAAACAGTGCATTTCTCACTATTCTTTTGGTCTGTTTGGACACCATCAACTTGTTTCTTCATGTTGCTGAATGACCTGAATGTCATGAAGTAGTTGATGGAATTTAGTGAAAAAATAACCTTATTGCCTCCTATTAGACATTATTTCTGGCTGCCAGATTGCTTTCTCCTGCACTCCTGCTCTCCTGCCCTGCCTTTAAGAACTTTGGTAGTCTGTTGGAAACACCTGGAGCCAAAGTTGTTATGACTTTGCTCGTCACTTTCTATCTCCTTTCAACACAAAGGTTGAACATACCTGAAATGTAGATTTGTCTCAGGCTTTTTGTGAAGGTGGTTAGATCTTGCTTTTACACAGGTTGAAATGCTCTGATGAAGCCCCTGTAAAAATGTATCCACCAGACCCTTGAAAGAGCATTAAACATGAACCAGAAGGTACCACAGAAGTAAGCAAGTTGTTAAGGTACATCTGCCACTCAGTCAGCCTTTCCCTACCTGCACACTCTCAGCTCTTCCTCTGTGGTGCTGGTTTGATTTGCCCAAAATGTGCAAGAACATTTTCCTCAACCTCACTTGTGAATCGGGAAGTCTTAAGACCGACTTTTTCTTTGCTAAGGGTACTAACTCCCTAGCAAAAATGGTGAGACGTGCTTGAAAGAAGGTAGTAATTTCCAGTTGTCATAGCGAACTTCACTTAATCCCTCAGATATCACAGGTTTAGTCCATTACAAAAAAGACTGAACTCTAGCAGCCTTGGGGAGAAAAGGTCTTTCTCTCACAGGGAATCAGCCTATGTGTGTAGAGGTAGCTGACAGGATGCAAGTGTTATCTGAATTAATAGTTCAACCACAGAACGTTTCTTTTTTTATCTGAGGAGTCTGAGCAGGGTTTTTAGTTTGTTACTGTCACTCAGTGTAGAAGACATACACTATTAGCTGTGACAGCTTAAGCATACAGAGCAACAGCATTCAACTCTGCACCCCATTAGCAAAAATAATAGAAAGGAAATTCTCAGAGCATGGCAGAGGGAGAGTGTCTTCATATTTATTTAGATAACAAGTCTTCCTTCCATTTTACCGTTGAGAAACACGTATCATGATAAACATCACAGCAACCGTGTTTTTCCTACCGGGATTATGTTGAAGCAAGTTTAATTGTATTCGTGTAAAATATACATGTTAGGAGTGACTCAATGTGTTTAGCATCAATATAAAGGTTGCTAAGTTTTACGCTTTCAGCTGGAATTACAGCAACAACAGGACACTTGAACATATGGAACACATTTTAGGTTTTATGTTCATGTCTCTCAAGGAGGATTAGTACATTTGCAAGGATTCTTTCTGTGCTATACCATGGGCAGTGATAGTTTGTGTGTAAAAGCGTCACCATTCCCTCCCCCTTCTCCCTATTTAAACCAGAACCCAAGTGCTTGGGAAGCTGGTCCTATCTTGTAAACATTATTCCATATCTGCTGCTTGATGGGTTGCAAAAGTAGCACAATGTATACAGCAGAGCCATCAGCATGATAGATTGGATATGAAGTATTGCCATGTTCCCACTCTTCATCTATCAAAGTGTATTAGATCTGCTAAGGTAAAAAACTGGGGGAAGAATCCGGATTTTATATCTGCCTGGTAGGGGTCCCTTGTTCATCTACAGTCTTTGTGGCTGACTAGTTGTAAGCTCAGGAAGACAAAACCCTTCTTTTCACTCTAGACAGTGTAACTGACCATAGAAGAAGTTGTTTTCAAACTTTCCCTTTGACACGCTTAGAAAATCTTTATTGACATGGAAGGTACTACCTCCTTACTGATAAACGCACCATTTTTGTTAGAACCATCAGAAGATATGAGGTGTCCACTTCCTGATGATTTGCACCAAAACATGAGACCTCACTTCCTGTCCAGACCTTTTGAAAGCCCTTGCTTTCTTAGTGGTCCATTTTTTTGGCCACTCAAGTCCAATTTTCATCATTATTTAGCACAATTGCTCTTATTTACAAATTAACAACATGCATACAAACCTGAAGCAAACACTGTCTGAGAGACACCTGTGCAATGAGATATGACCCCTTCCCATAACACATACACACTAGGATTTGAAAGATGGGTACCGCTGTCTGATAATCATGGACTATATTGATATGAAATGCCACCTATAACCTTCAACCTACATTTTTCCTAGCAGTAAGACAAAAATGGAAGCCTTGAACAGTCTGAGAGAAACATTGCTCTACAGACACATAAAAACAACAGGATAAATACTCTCTTCATAGTGTAATCATACCTACCTAGGGCAGGCTTGCCACCCTTCTGCAACAAGGATTTGATCCTGAACCACTGAAATAAGCTTCCATTTCCCCTCCTTTAGTGCTTATTTTGTGGGAAGAAGATGTGACCTTTGAGTGAGAACGCAAGGCACCAGGGCATGAGATCCCATCACAACAGCAATGGTTCAGCCATCTCCTGCTGTCATCTCTGCACATATGTCAAGACTGAATGCTTTTCTGAATATATGGCTTACTCTGATGCTAATTACTGCACTCAGCTTTGGGATAAGTTAATGAAATACTAGGGAATTATAAGAAGTCCAACACAGATGCTATTTTCCTGTAATTTCTTTTTTTTTTTTTTTGCTTTAAACTTCAAATATCTGTAAGTATCCAGTTATTCTTCCAGAGATTAAACTGTAGTCTAGTAAAATTTTTGCAGACACCCATCTGCAGGATGCAAAATAAGGCAAAGCTGCATGTGGTATTTCTGGAGAGTGTTGCAGAGTTTATTTTATCAAGCAGTTAGAGACATTGCAGAAGAATGTGATTTTATCACTTCCCTCTGGCATTTCCATCCACGCAGGCGAAGCCTCCATTCTCAATGGATTTTTTTTCTAGAAGCATATGGCTAAAATAGGGAAAGAGAGCAATTTAGAATTTGAAGCTGACAAACTCTCCCCTTGTTCCTCACAGCAGGGGTAGAAAATCAAGTGTATTCTTTAACACAAGGGTTAGTTAGAATATTTGCACTTTTAGAAATGTACAGTTTTTGGAAGTTGAAGCTTTGAAACTGTAAACATCAGAAAGCCAGAATATTTTAACAGAGAAACATTGCTCATAGATTCTGAAAGCTATTTACCTCCTTCTCCAATAATCCTTCTTACTTCAGGCTACATGGTCAGAGTATACCTTTACTTGGTTCCCTTCCTTTTTTAGTAGCCAGTCTTTAAAAATACCTTCATCCGTTCTCAAATAGGTTGCAAACTGCTGCAGAGCGACAAGAGGAAGAGGACAAGCATTTACACTTTTCATTATTCTAACTGTGAAGTTCTCCTTTGTTTCACATCTCTCCAATTTTTGTCATATTCAGCTGTAGTTGGAGAAAGCCACTGGGGAAAAAAGGGAGCTGCAGACTCATTACCAACTCAGAAAAATGCTGCAAGTTCTTACTTTTGCTCTAACAGAAGAGTCACATAACTCCTTACAACTCCTTACAAATCCAGCATAAGAGGACAGCAGATCAATACTGGTTTATCCTGCAGAGGAGCTTGCCCATGGACCCCAAGTTCAGGGTACCAGTCCTTCCCTCTCTTTTACAGCTCCCTTTCTATCACCAAATAGCAAGTTATGTAAAAGCCACAAAATACCAAGCTATATGTAGCATAGAGCAGCTATTTGTCCCCAAATGCCACTGCACTGACTACAGCAACACACAAATTACAAGCTTTACCTAGTTGCAGATAATGTACCAAGTCATTTCTGACTTTGAGCTACGACAGTTGGTGGGGCTCAGTCTTGCAGCTGCCTGTGCTTGATCCAGCTCTGGTTTTGAGCTGTGTGTTTCTTTCAGGGCATTTGCTTCAAAAGTGCCTGGGCTCAGAAAAGGCAAAAGGAAACAAGGTGCTAACTTCATGTTACTTGTATTATTTTATCTTTACAACTAAGCATCCAACAATGTCCTGCACAATAGACACCTATTTATCTTGTTTATGAATTCACAGTTATGTATAAAATGCCCTCCTGAAGCCTAACGATGGGGTAAACAGGGAGTGTGAGACACTATGTAGTCACATGCCTTTTCATTTTTTCTCTCTATTGTGTATTAAAATGAATAAGACCCTAACTATAATTGAAAGATGACAAAAGCTCTCACATTTCTGACAATGAAAGTTGTCTAAGCAACACAAACCTCACAACACAAAGTGGAAAAGATCCTAACCACCATTAACAACCTGAGCTTTGGTTGTGGAGTCCCACTGGCTTCATTGAAATTTTGACTTGCAAGTGGATGTGCTATTTTTGAAGGGTATCTCCACATAGTCCATCACAGAATAGGCAGAGAACTCAGTTTGTCTGAGGATGGGTATAACTGAGCTGAAAAGACCACAATGCTCAATGCCACACAGACTGAAAAGGCTGGGTATTGAAACAGTAAAGGCCAAAATTGTTTGGTGTTATTTGTGAGTCCCTACACTCTGTACCCTCATGGGCCTTGATGTTTCCAGATGTTAGACTAAGAGGTTTGGAATCGTCTAGATGTCCCTGTCCTCATCTTTACCACTCTTCAGACATTTGTTCTGGTGATTTCACTGCTAAATTTTGATGAAGAGAGCCCATTTATCCAGACTAAGCCCCTCCCTGTGACTAACCTTTGCTTCTTAAACACGAAAAACTGCAAGGACACTCAGAACAACTCCAGGACTTCCATCATACCTGTTTCAGACAGGCACAAAAGCCTTCCTCACAGACTTGAGGACCTGGAGGCATATTTCAATGTTATATTTCTCAGCCTCCTGTTTGTTTATAGAATCATAGAATCATTTCAGTTGGAAGAGACCCTTAGGGTCATCTAATCCAACCATAACCTAACCTAACTCTAGCACTAAACCATGTTGCTAATAGCCTCATATAAATGCCTTTTAAACACCTCCAGGGATGCAGAATCCACCACTTATCTGGGCAGCCTGTTCCAACGCCTGACAACCCTGACTTGTATAATGCTTAAAAAAAACAAGTAGGCAGCAATGAGAAAACATTTCTGTGGCTGAGCTGTGGCTTTTGCTCCAAAAATACACTAAGCAGCTCTATGCCACAAGCACGCAAATGAGCAAGGGCTCAGTGTGCATTTCAACTTTAGAGATACATTTGATGCATTTTCACCTCTCACCCCCATCAAGATGGTAGTCTCCCCAGGAAAAAAGTCCAACAAGTCTATAATTTGCCTGTTAGGAGTAATAAACCCTTCCAATGCGCAGTACTTCACAAGTTCCTCTTGCACTGGGGAAGGCCAAGCCAACCTGGCAGGTGCTCTCATGGTGACTGCTTTTTGGGAGCTAGCACTTCTAGTAGTGCTTGTCACTGGCCTGGAGGTAACATCAGCTCAGGAGCTGTATTGTCCCAGCCAGTCACCGAGGGCTGTTAGGGTGGGCACTGCAACCCTGTAAGCAGAAACACAAGCCATAGACAAGTAACTTCTCCTCTTTGTGGCTTTGTTAGAAGAACAGAAAATGATTTCTTGTTTTTCAGTTTGTATGAATAGAACTTTCCCAGTATTTACATCACTGTCTTTTCCACACTAATTTTAAAACACGGGGATAACCACTTCTTGACAGAGCTGTGTGGCAACTATCTGAAACTAAGAATAGCTATGGTTTTGGTTTTTGATATATATTATACTGCTTCTAAGGACATAGACATATACAGCTTCCTACATAACTGCCCCACAGCACAGCTGAAGAAAATCATGTAGACACAAGAACAAGCCCTGCACACCTAGCAGTAAGAACCTGCTCCACTTACATGCAACAGAGACAGTACTGCCAGGCTTTCATTGTGTGAGCAGAGAGTGCAGAATCTGAGCAAAAGAGGAAAATCAAATGATTTGTCTATGGTTCTATGAAAGAGCTGTAGGAGAGCCATTGTCCAAGTTAATACTCTCAAAATTTTCCCACAGGGCCATCCTTCCCCCAGCAAACATCTTCCACAGAGCTCACACCACACACAGAAGGGTATTTGTCACCAGAGAGAATAGAACACTCACAGAAAGACTGAATTCCAGACTCAATCACAAGAAAAAACAGCAGCTCTTAGCAATCAATGGTGCATAGCTTGCATTGTGTTATCACAGTGCACAGTGGATAGCTTTTCCTTAAAAGCAAAGCTTGTTCTCACACTGGGATTTGAGATGGGAAATGGCAGTGACTCTGGCTCATTATTTATTTTGTACTCTACAGTACTTCTGTGTAAACAGGCATTCATAACA
This sequence comes from Patagioenas fasciata, assembly GCF_037038585.1. Lineage (NCBI taxonomy): Eukaryota > Metazoa > Chordata > Aves > Columbiformes > Columbidae > Patagioenas > Patagioenas fasciata. The sequence goes on from NC_092560.1 coordinate 38,480,419, forward strand.
GTTAAGTGTGATTAGGCTCTCTAAGTTCACTAGTCAGGACCTAAATGGATACAAGCCAGAAGCACTGCACTTGGCCTATTACCCCTCTTTGAGAAGCCTAAATCTAGTAAAATCTGTAGGTATAAGGGGTACAGTAATGCCTCTAAATAAAAGACTGGATAAGTACCACAAGTGAATTCACATCTGTATGCCTTAGGGACACCTCCCTCTACAGCAAACTGGACTACACTCATACCACACAAGACTTGGTCTCCCTTGGACCCCAACCACTTTTGCTGCCACTTGACATATCTTGTATGATTTCTCTCCTGTCTGTTCAAACATTCTGAAATCATGTAAGACAGGTTATAGCCCTCTGGGGAGACAGGGGATCAGGTGAATACAGAGATGCAGGTTCCTTGACATAAAGCACATTACAGTGTATGCAGGACATTTCTTTCAAAGTATCATGGAAGAAGGTCTCAGTGAAGAAATAGGTCTCATCAACCTGGAAACAAGGTCATCAGTTACAAGCATATTAGTCAAGGATGTTTCGCAAACACTGACATGCATGGAAAAGTAACAGTTCAGGACAGATATGAGGTCTCATCCTCACTGAAGTCAGGTAATAAAATCACTATAGTGCTAGGACTCTTTACAGCTGACAGAAATCCAATTTCTGCCTTTCATGTAAATCTCTGCAGTGGGAGAAGGCGGAGAAAGAGGAAACAGATCCCAGAACAACATGATACAACACATTTCCTCTAAATGCTTCAACACAGAAAAACTGGTAAAGTTTTCCATGAAGTATTAGCAAGTCTCTCAGTGAATAACCAAGGGAGCAGAAGCAAAATTAAATCATGCCAGGGGCAACCAACGGGTTTTTAATTGTGAGGGGGGTTTTTTGTTTTATTTTGGTTTTTGTTTTTAATTCCCGCCTCTGTATTAGGTCATTCGTTATCTAATTGAAAGCAGGCATAATGCGTTAGAGTCTCCATACTTTGCAGCTGGCATGTTTAGACCATCTCCTTCATGCAATCTCTTATTTTGGCTGCCTGTGTTGTTTTGGCTGCCAGAGTAGAAATCGTTTGCTCCTGACTTTCAGAAAATCTGGATCCCTCTTTCCCCTTGAAGCCAGTTGGAGCAGCTGGTGCACGGACAGCAAAAGTAAGAGGACAGAAGCCCTCAGAATCACAGATACCTTTGTGAAAAGTGTCTGAAAATGTCTTAGGTACAATTTTCAAAATGTCAAAGTCTTTAAGTTTGCAAATGACTTACCTTACAAATAACATGAAAACATACCTGTTCAGACTACACCATACCTTCCTCTTTTGCAAAGCTGGGATGTTTTCTCCTGACTAAAAGAGCAGCTGTAAATGGAGAGTGAACTGGAAGGTCATGTAAATTAAACTCCCTTCACTGAACCTCTCTTTTAGGGCTACCTCCACCAATGGCAGGGAGCCGAAGTAGGTGCAACTCATATGGAACCTGATCCAGTTCTCATGAAGTCAGTAGGAGTTTTTCCACTGACTTTTATAGGCATTGGATCCAGTTCAGAGTGAGGAGCTGGAATGTATAAGTTAAAATATCCCTCTCATGTTTCCTTTTACATATACACACTAATTCCCTCTCCTGTTGCTTCTTTCAGTAACATACTGTGTTTTTTCATCCAGGTAGCTTCTATTGGGTTATTACCCCAAAGAGAGAGCAAGGCTCTGAAAGTCTGGACTTCTGGCATTTAAGGGTCACTGTTAGGTACCACTTGCCCAGTTTTTATCTCAGAGCTTTCACTGAATCCTATCTCAACCTGACAGAGTTGGAAATCCTACTTATTTTGGAGTGGCAAGACCTCTCTCCTCTTGCTGCAAGCCAAACTAAAAACTGTTGCTACTAAGAGGTACTACTCCCAGGAGATGTCTTTTAATCTGTAGTAAGACCTGAATTCTTACGTCTTATTTTGCTCCCTATTTCTGCAAAGCATTCTCTGCATAGCCCTAACAAAATCCTTGCTTGCACTTCCCCCTTGACGAAAATTGCCATGCTGGTTGTTTTATTTAGACATTTATTTATAGAGTGTGACAGAACTGAGATAATGATAATAATCAGGTTTGACACAGCATGAACAGCAATGTGCAGGAGAAAGGAGTGGCTTCATCTGAGTTTCATCTCAAGCTTATCGAGAGCCAGGGAAATTGCGGTAGAAATTTGTCTGCCTTATGACCAACAGGACCTGCTACAAGCTTGTAATAATTCCCCACAAAGAGCGCTGGCTAAGAGCATGTTTGTTTAGATGTCTGTGGCCACAAGTTAGAGACTAAGATGTAAACTACAAAAATCAAGTCATTTAAGGGAGTATGGGTAGTTTTCAACCTCTGAAACTGCTTCCACTAAGATCAATGGGACTTACTGCTGAAAAACCTGTTGGGGAGGTAGTCTGTCACCCAGGGAAACAAAACCCTTTTTAATGACTCCCTGGGGAGCAATCCTGGTAGTAAGCAGTGACCTAACCACAGAGGACAGTGAGCTTTCACAGACAGCACACCAAAATCTGCTCACGTGTCCCACATCAGAGAGTGGATGTGTGGGACGAAAATTCAGCGGGACCTGGGAGCTGCTGAGTAGCCAAGAGGTCAAGTCTTAACCTCTGCACCAAAAGGCAGTTTCCAGCTCTGTCTCTTGCACTATCTGCAAGACCAGGCTGGAAGTAGCTCAGTCTGCTTCCAGATGAACCCAGCAATCATGAACTGACAGAGAAATAAAGACAATGAAACATGGGCTACCCACTCATGTTTAGGAGCCTGCCTGATTTTCCAAAGTATGGGTCTGTGGGTAATGCTGCTTTGTGGTAATACTGCTTTTGATTAAAGAATAAATGACCACTGTGATGCAACCTTTGATCCATTACAAAGCCTGCATGCTCAACAATCAAATTTATGTCTCTCTCTTCCTCCTCCCCCCTAAAATCAGTTGGTAGGCTTAAAACCTAGAAACTCTGGTTTTTTGTTTTGTTTTGTTCTTTTTTGTGTTTTGTTTTGTAAGAGAGGCTCTGTGAACTGATAGAAGAAATGAAGACATCTTTAGAGTCCTACAGCTGTGTGTTCTGCATCTGTATGTTATGAGTTCAGACTACATTAGCATAGCAGTGCTGGGGGCAGAGGCAAGTTCGGAATGAGGCAAATGGTTTATAACTGTTTGCCTGAACCACTGACAGTAAATCCTTGATGCAGCAAAGTTGCCAGGCGGTATTATTTTGGTGACACTGAAACCGTTTACAAATTCAGTTTGCATTTAGTGAGTGCTTTCTGAGCCTGAAACATTTTCTTCTTGTGGAATTAATTTGTCCCTTCCTCAGTCACCAGGACTTTCCAGAATAAAATGTGTTATTCTGGGAAAAACAAATTGTGACACTTGGACATTTTTAAACAAAGTTTCAGAACTTTGATTTAAACATTTTTTTCAACTCGGGGCACTTTTAAATTAAATATGCTGATTTGAAACAGTACAAAATAACAAAACCGGAACTATTTCATTCAGCATCACACAGTATTCAAATTAAGTCAAATAATCCACTTCTTCCCATCAACCCCCACGACCCACCACCCCACATTGCACTTCCAAACACAAAAGATTTTCTCTTCTGGCTCAGCTGGCACTTATTTTTCCCCTTGATATCTTTGGTAACTGATTAAACTGAAAAAAAAATAAATCCCTGAAATCAGCCACCTCTTTATAACAGATTCACATGGAAGATTGTATCCTCCACCTTTCTCCCTACCACTTCCACCAAAGTTTGAATTCAGCAGGGTAGAGGGAAATTAGATATTACAAGTGGAGTAGAGAAAACATTCCAAAAGTGCACAGTCAACCCATAGCACAGTCATTATCCTCACCAAATGATGTGTATGTTTGCATATGCATCTCCCTCTCTGTACTTTTTTTCTCTCTCTGATTACACACTACTTCAATGCCAGCTTCCAGAGTACCTTATCGTGGCTCAGGGCCACAACCTTTGGGAGTGGAAAGAGGGACTACAGTGTGGCAACAGAGAATCAAGCCTTATGGAAGGGAAAGCATCAGCCTCAGGTAGAAATCCAGCTCCATCCAAGGTGGGATAGCTTAGAAAGACAAGCTGAAGAAGTTGTGGGAATAACAAGCAGAAAATAATGTGTTCTTTATGCAGAAAGAAATGGGCTACGAAAAATACACAATATCATAGCAAAACCCCCAAAGACCTGTCTGGAAAGGTCAGCTGAATTCAGAGCAATTTAGGGCCAGAGCCTCATTGAGGAAGTGCAGCTGCAATTTGCCAAGTTACACCCTCTGGACTAAAAGACGAAGAGCAGAGAATGCCAGAGAGGGAGAGAGAGAAACCAGGAGCAGGACGCCAAGTGCTTTGCGGTGAGCCTCAGTGGAGTTACGTCAGTGGAGAGACTAGCCCAGCAGCTAACTAAAGGCACACATATCAGAATAGCAAGCTTCAGTCACTGCCTCGGACACCAAACTGAGCAAACCTGAATAAAGCCCACATCTCAGTATTTAAGTTTACCTTAAAAATTGTCTAATGTTTTCTGATCTGCCCTAAACCCACCTGTCTTGAGGCATACTAGAACCATCAGTTTCCCTGCAGCTCCCCACAGGTCTACAGGATCCCAAGGTGATGGAATGCCCAGAAAGCAAGATTTATGTGCTGGACTGCTTGACTGAAACAGATGCCCATCACACAGCTCATGCTGGTGTCATGGCACAGAGTAAGAGTTTCTGCTCATCTTGGGTCATATCACTGGGAAGCTACATGTTCCCTGGAGCTACCAAAGTGTAATGCTGCTGAGGGATCTGAGGCTGGACTCAGCGTGGTTCCCAGGGCTCCAGGGGAGAGGTCAGTATGACAGAAGGCTGAATCTTTTTTGAAGAGTACAGACGCAACATATTGCAACATGATCTCATTTCTTGGCCCCATAGGGCTTATTCAGTGTGTTTGTATGTCCAAATCACTCAGGTGCACAGCGGTGACATTTTCGAGCACAAATGTGTGCCATGGCCCTCTACTTTTGGTTCTAAGGTTGTCAAAGAAGTAGGAGGAAAGGGACTTGAATTTTGAGGAACAAAGTATTTTTAAAAGCACATTTCAGCCCCATCACAGAAATTTTTTGAATGTTTGTTTGTCTCCAAGCTGCCTTTTATTTCTCCTTCCCAGTTTCAGTTTTAAAATGTGAGCTAACAAGCACTTCTGAATCCCGATATCCATCTCTAGGCAGATGAGAGAGATCGTAAATTACTGTTGGATTCATAGCTTTGAAAACATGCCCATGAGTCCTGGTGCTGTTCTGTTGACCTTACCCCTGGCCTGCAACTGTCAATTTCAACTATCAATAAACATTAGGCATGTCTCCAGTTACTGGCTGGTGGACACCCAAGCATATGGGCAACAGTGGAGTAATAAGAAGGCCCCCTGTGTTGGGGCAACAGTCCTTCCATGGTTCCAAAGCTCAGGTTGTTGCCTCCTGTTATGAGAACATGGAATGAACACAGGTGAATTCAGTGAGCTGGGGCTCCAGGCATCACTCCAACAGCCCTTTTGGGGTTTCTTCTCTGTCTCCCAGGGAAGGTCTTAGGGCTCTCACTTGTGTTCTGCTGAGTAGAGAAATGACTTCCCATCAAGATAAGGATTTGATAAATCCTGTAATTAGCAAAGGTAATCTTTTAATCCTTGGTATTCTCTTCCTACCTTCTGTTTCATTCCTTTTCCCACATCCTCCACCCAGACGTTGGTTGAAAGCTTCATCTCTTGAGGATCCTGAAGGGAATGCAAGCCTGTTTTTTCCTTGCCTACAATCTTGTTCAAAATGCATCTAACTAGGCCCCTATCTACCACAGACTTAAGCACTATCTTGACTTCAGTCTTTGAAAACACAAGCACCGTGATGTACATGCTTGGAGATCAGTATTTGTGCAAGTCTTTGCTGACTCTAAGACATAAAGACATTAGCCTACAACTGGAGCAACATACAATTAATTATTGTGAAACTGACAGTTGCAGGGATCCACTAATTCAGTTGTGTAGTGCATTTCCATTTGTTCTTAACCAGGAAAGGAAAATGTATCCCATATTCCCAATACACTAATCCTCAAAGATAGCACCTCTAGGAATCACTTCTGTGCCAGGCAGTTTTTAAAAACACTCACTCTTTTCTGTGTTTGAAAAAAGCACCATCTTACTCCACATTCAGCTAATGATTTCAGCTGGTTTTGAAGTGGTCATAGGGCAAATGGCCATAGGGTAACCAGATGAGAGAGCTATATGGTATGAAATGGTAAATTCAGTTTCAGTGATAATATTAAACGGCTTTATGATTGACAATATGGCTTCCAATAAAGCATTCTGCTCCTCTTTCCCCATAAGCAACACGCTTAATGATTGCATTAACTCCAGTATGAGTGGAGAGGTTTTTGCCTAGACTACTAAATTTAAATGCCATCTGGGTTCATGCTTACAAAATGCCAGTTTTGCAATGTTCTTAATTCTCTGTTGTCTCGACTGTTAAAAAAAGGAGGGTAAATCGGAATAAACTGGTCACCATATCACATTTAAAAGGAGGAATGAATGACTGACTGAAATTATCGAATACTCTTGAAACATACCTCTTCTCTAACTGCAGAGCCCCTGGCCAAAAATCTTAATGGTTTTAAAAGAAAATACTCAAATTAATGAGGACTAAGTTAGTTGGTGGCTATTAGCCCTGGCAAACTGGCAGTAGCATTGGGCTCTGATGCCTTAAGCCCAAGAGGAAAAAAGGCATCATATGAAAAAGATGTCTTTATGTTTTTTCACAGAAGTTTCCATTAAGTTCCTGGTACTGATGCTCCTGGACACAAAGATCCAAGCTGCAAAAACCTTTTATCTGACTTAATATAGCACTACTTATATTAAAAAGTCATGCTATTTGAAGTACATTCTCAGGATAATAGCATACACCAGATCCTTTTAGTTAGTGCATCACACCCAGCCATGTAGTATCTGAGAATATGGCAAACTGAGTGGTTGCTCCCCACATAACCCCATCAAGGCTGGAAAGTATTTTTATCTCCTCTGTACACTGGGAATTAAGGCACAAGACAGCTATTAATAGACTTGCCCTGGACCACTGTGACTTGGGATTTTTTCAGGTATTTGTAAACTGGAATTAGGTCACTTTGCAGCATCTTTTTCTTGATAAGACACGGATTTGCTCTTGAAACCTTTCCAGGTAGCCATTATATATTAAGTGAGTTTAAAACTAGTTATCCTTCTGAGACACCCTGTATTCCAAACACTTGGAGCGAAATTCAACCACAAGTCGCAAACTTTATCCTTTGCACATATTTAAACAATCTCATGGGACTTTTCTGTCAGTGAATGTTCTATCATTCTCCTAAGATTAAATATTTCAGTAAAGTTTCAATGACATTTCTACTTTCCTTTTTGTTTTGCTTTGTTTTTTGAAAGAGGAGAAAGAGTGTACTTCCTCCATGGCATCCTTCTTCCCCTTTCTTCCATGTTTGGGGGTTTTTGTTCATTTGTTCTGTTGTTTGTTTGTTTGTTTTGTTGTTGTTGTTTTTAATTTTTTCTGGTTTTGTTTGTTTTTTGTTTGTTTATTTGTTTAATGTAGAATAATTATTTATAACAGCAAAATGCCATTTGGATATAGGTCACCCCTCATCACGGCTAACAAGCTAGCTTCAAGTATTCATCTATGTGTAAGGCTTGCACTGGCTGTGAACATCAGGGTAAATTGTCTCATTGGTTTGCAGCATAACTGGTAGGTAGACTCTGGGTATTTTGCAGAGATCCTCATTAAGCTGTGTTTGCTCTCAGAACATTTTCTCTCTGTCATTCAAGTAGTAATGCCTGAAGTAGAGATCAAGATCAATACACAGGTGCTCCAGATCAGTAAACAGGAAGTTGTGTTTGTTTTCATGTGTCTTCATGATGCGGTTGTGTAAATGTCTCTGTTGGTAAAATGATGACACTTCTAGCTATCATGGACTGACGTATACAAAATTGCGTGTAAGCCATGTAGATACCTATGTCCCTGGAAAAGCCTGTCTGCTTTTGTTTGCAGAAGGAGACATCCAGTCACCTTCTGCAAACATCTTCTCATGATAGAAGTAATTTTCAGTGATAATCAGAAGTTAAATAACCACTACATTCCATGAGTTCACAGTGTCTTAGAGTGCTTCTCTCATTTCTGCTTATTATTATTATTTCTGTAAGTTATGCTTGCCTAAAAGTGAATGGAAATACCATCAACTAAACCTGGGGTGACTCTCACACAATAGACAGGTCAAAGAAATGGAAAAATCTTCTGGCAAAGGAAATATTTCTATAGGTGAACAAGCATATTCAGAAACACATGCACACGTGCACACACACATGAGGACTTGTATACTGACACCACCTCCAGCAGCAGCATTTGTCCAGGAAGCAGGCTAAATGTGCATGTGAGGTAGGCCAGTACTTCCACAGCCAGTCAAGTATCTGTCATTATTATGCACATCTGCAATTTCCTCCTATTTAATAACATACTTAAATATGAAAGAACATTTTTGTGTCACTGTCTACATACAGACAATGGGGAAAAAAAAAAATCACAGAATCATAGAATGGTTTTGGTTCAAAGAGACCCTCAAGATCATCAAGTCCAACCATAACCTAACTCTAGTGTTAAACCATGTCCCTAAGAACCTCATCTAAATGCCTTTTAAACATATCCAGGGGTGATCACTCCACCACTTCTCTGTGCAGCCTGTTCCAGTGCTTCATAACCCTTTCTGTAAAGAAATTTTTCCTAATATCCAATCTGAACTTTCCCTGGTGCAACTTGAGGTCATTTCCTCTCATCCTATCACTTACTACTTGGAAGAAGAGACCAACACCCTCCATGCTACAACCTCCTTTCAGGTAGTTGTAGACAGTGATAAGGTCTCCCCTCAGCCTCCTTCTCTCCAGGCTAAACAGCCCCAGTTCCCTCAAGCGCTCCGCATAAGTCTTGTGCTCCAGGCCCCTCCTCAGCTTTGTTACCCTTCTCTACGCTTTCTCTAGTACATCAATGTCTTTCTTGTAGTGAGAGGCCCAAAACTGAAGAACTGAACACAGGATTCAAGGTGGAGCCCCGCTAATGCCAAGTACAGTGGGACAATCACTTCTCTAGTCCTTGTGGCCACACTATTGCTGATGCAAGCCAGGATGCTGTTGGCCTTTTTGGCCACCTGGCACACTGATGGTTTATATTCAGTCAGCTGTTGACCAACACCCCAAGATCCTTTCCTGCCAAGGCAGCCTTCCACCTGCTCTTCCCCGACTCTGTAGGGTTGCCTGGGGTTATCATGACCCAAGTGCAGGACCCGGCACTTGGCCTTGTTGAACCTCATGCAACTAGCCTCAGCCCAACAATCCTATCAGCCCAGATCCCTCTGTGAACCTTCCTACCCTCCAGCAGATCAACACTCCCACCCAACTTGGTGTCATCTGCAAACTTACTAAGGATGCACTCAATCCCCTCATCCAGATCATTGGTAAAGATATTAAACAGAACTGGCCCCAATACTGAGCCCTGTGGAACACTGCTCCTGACTGACTGGCAACTGGATTTGGCTCCGTTTACTACAACTCTTCGGGCCCAGCCATCCAGTCAGTTCTTTATCCAGTGAATAATATACCCATCTAGACCATGAGCATCCAGTTTTCCAGGAGAATGCTGTGGGATACGGTATCAAAGGTTTTACTGAAGTCTAAGTACACAGCATCCACAGGCTTTCCCTCATCCACGAAGTGTGTCACCTTGTCATAGAAGGAGATCAGATTGGTCAAACAGGACTTGCGTTTCATAAACCCATGGTGACGGGGCCTGATGACATGGTTGGCATGTAGGTGAAGTGTGATGTCACTCAGGATTATCTGTTCCATAACCTTCCCCAGCACCAAGGTCAGACTGACAGGTCTGTAATTCCCTGGATCTTCCTTCTGGCCCTTCTTGCAAATGGGCATCATGTTAGCTAACTTCCAGTCAACTGGGACCTCCCCAGTTAGCCAGAATTGCCAATAGATAATGGAAAACAGCTTAGTGATCACCACTGTCAGCTCCCTCAGCACCCCTGGATGTATCCCATCTGGCCCCATAGACCTGTAGGTGTCTAAGTGGTGTAGCAGTTCACTAATCATTTCCCCTTGGATTGTTGGGGCTTCATTCTGTTCCTTGTCCTTGTCTTCTGGCTCAGGGGCCTGCGTACCTGGTGCACAACTGGTCTTGCTATTAAAGAATGAGGCAGAGAAGGCCTCAGACTTTCCGTCATCCTCTGTCACTATGTTTCCCCTGCATCCACCAGGGGATGGAGATTCTCCTTAGCCCTTCTTTTGTTGCTGAGATGTATAGAGAAACATTTCTTATTGCCTTTTACAGTAGCAGTGAGGCTCAGCTCTAGCTGGGCTTTGGCCCTTCTAATTTTCTCACTGAATAGCTTCACAGCATTCTCATATTGTTCTTGAGTAGCCTGGCCATCCTTCCAAAGTTTATAAATTCTCTTTTTACTCCTCACTTTCAGTCACAGCTCTCTATTCAGCCAGGCCAGACTTCTTCCCCACCAGCTCACCTTTCAGCGCATGGGGACAGCCTGCTTCTACACTTCTTGAAGAGAGACCAGCCTTCTTGGACTTCTTTGTCTTTCAGGACTGTCTCCCAAGGGACTCTGCCAACCAGCGTCTTAAACAGAACAAAGTTTGCCCTTCGAAAGTACAAAGTAGCAGTTCTCCTGACCACTCTCCTTCCTTCTCCAAGAACAGAAAACTCAATCAATTCGTGAACACCATGCTCAAGGCAACCTCCAATTGACACGTTACCCATGAGTCCTGCTCTACTTACAAACAACAGGTCCAATGGAGCACCTTTCCTAGTTGGCTCACTGACCCACTGTCAGGACGTTCTCTTCCATCCACTGCAGAAGCCTCCTAGGCTGCTCCTCTCTGCTGTGTTGTATTTGCAGTAGACCTCTGGTAAATAACATGATAAAGGCACCTGGGTATGGACCAAGTCATGGTATGGAACAACCATCATTTCCCAAACGTTTTATTCACCAAACATTACCCTGCTGTCTAAGAAATGAGAATAATTTCTCAGTCCACTTTTCTCTCCTATAAGGCTCTGAAGAAACTTTGTGTAAATAGGAATTCTGAAATCTCAGGGACTGCCAAATATTTATTTGCTGGTACTTGCCTTTGCAGGTGATTGTCCCATCACCTATATAAATGAGAAGTTTATCACAGAAAATGTGGCAGATGGCTGGATTTCAGGTTTCTCCAGTTGCAACGCTCCCACAAATGCTATATTAGGCCACCCACCCACCCTCAGAAGTGGTAAGTAATCTAGTTAAACAGAAATGCACAGTGTTCAAGAATTTTCAGTCTTGGAAAAACAAATTAGTTCAGTTAAGAAATTGTAGTCGCCCCCTTCTATTTTTATTTCAGAAGCTTATTGGTTTTTTTTATCATGCACCTCCAGAGTTTTTCATCTTTTTCTTGCTTGTTACCCAGTCTCATGTTTCATACTGAGCTGTATCACTCTGAAATGTATCACACTGAAAAGGTGGGTAACAGACTCAGTGCAGGTAAAATGTCAGGGAAAAAGAAGAGAAAAGGCCTGGGCAACAAAACACAGACCTGGTCTTGTGGCTATGAGCACTGAGACACGGTGAATCTGGATTAAATTGCCAAGTCTGACACAGTGTCTTTAAGTGATCTTGGAGGGCTTTGTTAAAGCCTTGAATCAAGATAATAAATACAGCAAGACTAGCCCAATAAAGATCTTAATCTCATTGTGTCTCTAGTCCCAATTTTCAAAGCAAAGATACTTTGAACCCTGCTGAAAACAAATTTTCAGCAGAATACCTGCCATTTAATGCTGCTCTAACACAAGTCAAGCAGCTCATTGATGCATGTAAAATTCTATTAGAAAATTTTGAAATTATCCAAAGAACAACACAAGTATTTTTCTTTTCTGATCTTTATGTTTCCATGTCTCATTCTGCTATGCTTTGACTATCCTCTTTTGTTTTGAAATGCTATAATATGAGGTAAAACAATACTGTTTGTTTTTTTGACAAAATGAAGTATTTTCATAATAAAAAACAAAGCACCAGTAAATTTGAAAGGGATTGCCTTCATACAACAACAAGAAAAAAAAAATCATATTGGAATTTCCCATGTGATAGAAATGCTATTTCCTGTCACGCTATCAGATACTGCTTTTACTGCCAATGTTTTCCATTAATTTTAGATGTATCCTAGTGCAGGAGTTTCCTTCTACTCTCCACATTCACTTTTATCTTCTCCTTACCTTTCCTCACTTGTAGTGAAACTTAACTGGCTGGAGAAAAAGTCACAGTAAAACCAGGATTCAGATGACTGACTGGCCTCTAATGCCATGCACATTTTCAGGGTGTTTTCTGGGTGTTCTGTGCTCACAACAGTTAGTAGTTCTGTTTGCAACAACCAGCACCCAAGGTAGTAACTCATGCAGTGGGACTTTCTGAAGCATCACACTGGTCATCTCCTTTACCTGTCATTTACATATTTCCATAAGCTTTTGTTTTCCTTGCAGAAAGAAGAGGAGCCAAGTCTAGAACCATAAGCAAAGTCCGAAGAAAAGGGTACCTGAAACTTGCTTTATTACTTAAGGCATGCCCATGAGTTTGCTAAGGGATTGGACAGGGAACAAGGTGTGATTTTGCAGGATTTTCAGGAGCAGGGTAATCCTACTGTTTCCAGAACAAAAAAAACCTTGCATGAGATTGGTGAAGAAATGTGTCAACACAGGCAGGACGAGTTAGAATCCAGTTCTCTGTGGACTAGTTTTCCACCATCATGCTGGTGACCTCAAATCTCTCCACTATTTGCTCTTCAGTCCACTCATATGGGACTTGCACGCTGAAACTGGACTGAAGCTGATCAGGAGAAAACACTTTTTAAGTCTACATAAGGCATTGTTCTGAGATCTGCAAATGCTTGTGACAGCAAAGATTTTAGACAGAGCCCTAAAGCAAGTGCTGCTCCATTTGACTTGTGAATCCTTCCATTCTACTCCAGCCAAGCACTGGGGGCACATCGAGAGCAGAAAGACAGATTGTCGGCACCAGCCACTCCCCAGGAGAGCCCCTGAGGACAGCATAGGCTGCTCAGAGATGGCTTGGTGCCCCAGTGCTCGGAGTGGCTGGATGAGTATTCTTGGGTAACTTTGTGATGCTCTTCCACTGCACTGGGCAGGCTTTTAGCAGGGAGTGGTCAGTTTACATCTCCTCTCCACACACAGAGGACTGCAAACTGTAGGCAACACAGCTAACACTAAGGGAAAGACCAGCTAAATAACAGATTCATTACTTTGCTGAAGTTACAGGGAAATAAGCATCTAGAAAGCATGAAACAGACAAGTATTTTGTTTCTTTCACCTTACCTTGGAACAGGAGTGTTTGTTTGTGTGGAGTCCCTGGACAGGAAGATGATCTGGCAGCCCCACATCCTGGCTGACAACCAAAAGTAACTGCATGCCATTCTGTCCATCCCCAACAAATTAAATGAATGAGGGACAGGTTTCCTCCGCAGCTCACTCCTCTTTTTTCATCAATACATGCATCACAGTATTTGTCCCATGAGAATGACTCACACCAGGGGTTTCCCATGGGTACAACTTTGTTCCTGGACACAGGTCTGAGCTAATGACTGTCAGTACAGACAGCAAAGGAGTGAGCATTGGTACGTTTCTCATCCTCATTTCTGTGGCCTCATCAACATGCCGCATGATGACAGTCAGCTTTTTCATTAGTAGATCTGGGACAAGCACAATTTGGAGGCCAGATTTTACAAAAAAAAAAGCAAAAGGGAGAGCTGGTACATGTCCCCTCTCAGCAACATTAGAAACCACAGAAGAGAGGTGGCAGATTAAGTCTTAACAGTATGTTGCATATAGGCACAAGCACATTCTGTCAACACACTGAGCCAGGCAGAAGTAATCCAGAACCAGAAGCCATATGACTGTGGTTAGTGTGATGCTGTGTCTGTGGCCATAAACACTCTGCAGGGGCATGCTGGCTTGTGTTCCTATCCTGAGTGCAAGCAGAGCAAAACTATCTGCCTACAAAAGACCCTGCTGATATACCCTCAGGTAGCAAGGCTGAGACACCTTTACAACTTTCTGGGTGATGTAATTGATGCTGAACTTCTGTGTCACAGTGCTGGAATTCTCTTAGGACCTGGCTGAGGGAAGGGACACAGTGAGAGCAGCTCCCTTACGGTGTCTCATGACACATGCTTCCTTCCCACAAACTCCTAATAAAAACTTATGGATCATTAGCCACTCAGTTGGGCACTTACAGTTTTTGCCCTAGGCATCATGTTTCCAGACTACCAGGACAAAAGATGGCATGCTCAAGACTGACAGGCAACCCACTGACACAGGAGAGATTTTCTGTTCTGTGAAAGAAAATGCACGGTGCACAGAGAGTGGTCAGGAAGCTCATGCCCTACAAGAGCTTGTGTAACATTTCGCACAGCAGTGCTGGTATCTGGCACTGCCTTTGACAAAATAAGGAGCTTAGCCCTTCACACTGAAGAGGCACGTCTACAGGCGGCTCTGTGGCCTGGGCTCACAACAGTGGGATGTTTGCAATCAGGGCTTTTTGAGCAGACACAGGAACCAATGCAGTCACTCAAGCTGAGCTTGGGAGGGAAGATGCAGCTGTCCAGGTCCTGGGCTGCACAGTGTGCTCAAATTTCTGCTCAGGCACTGATGGCAGCAGTGACCTCACCTGTGGGCAATGTGCCCAAGTGAAGGAGCTGATCAGCCTGGTGACAGAACTTTGAGAGGAGGTGTCCAGGCTGAGGAGCATCAGAGTCAGAAAAGGAGACTGACTGGTGGACTTGCAGTCTACAGTCTCTGGCACAGGAGCAGAATCCAACCATGGCACCAGATACAAAGGACTTCCTGCCCTCTCGCCACCAGGCTGTAAGGGACAACCCAGAAGACGGGGGGAGAACGGAAAGGGGTTACAGCTCAGGGCGGCAGGGGACCACACCCTCAGCCTGCCCTACCTTGCCATGTGCCTGTATACAACAGGTATGGGGCCTTGGAATTGGATGGGCAAGCAGCTGATGCTGCTGGTGAAGACCCTTCTGGGAAGGAAGGGTCCTCTACGCAACCCATGCCCCACATGAAACCCAGCAAATCCATTAAAATCTTACACGTCAAGAGAAAAAGAAGGGTAATTGTCATAGGTGACTGCCTTCTTAAGGGAACAGAGGGCCTGATATCCTGACCTGACCCACAGGGAAGTCTGCTGCCTCCCTGGAACCAGTATAAGAAAAGTGGCCCAACAACTCCCCAGGCTGGTGAGGTCCTCTGATTATTACCCACTATTGGTTCTTAATGTTGACAGGAAAGAGTTAGGCAAAAGCAGTCTGTTAACACCTAATGAAACGGGTCTCTCACAGAGGGGAAAAGGGTGTTTGCTCAGGGGATAGCAAGGCTGATTGATAGGGCTTCAAGATAGATTATAAGGCGGAAGGGGCCGGTAGCAGGCAGGTCAGTGGTGAGCACTGGGATGGCACACCAAAGCTTGAGGAGATGCATGACAGTGAGATTCCTCAGACTGTACCATGAGGTGAAGGGCACAATCAACCACACTTGAAGTGCTTCTACACTAATGCATACAGCATGAGGAACAAACAAGATGAACTCAAAGCCTTGGCCTGGTCCCAGGGATATGATATAATTGGCATTAGCGAAACCTGGTGGGATGAATCCTGTGACTGGTGTGTCATGATAGATGGTTACAGGCTGTTCAGAAGGGACAGTCAGGGCAGGAGAGGTGTGGGGCTGGCACTGTATGTAGCAGAGGGGCTGGAGTGCATGGAGCTGGCAGTTGGTGATGACAAAGTTGAGAGCCTCTGGGTAAGGATTAAGGGTCAGACAAATAGAGCGAATGTTGTCATGGGTGTCTACTACAGGCCACCCAGCCAGGATGATGACACTGATGAGTTTTTCTTTAAGGAACTAAGTGAAACCTCCAAAACATCTGCCTTTGTCCTTATGGGGGACTTCAACTTGCCAGATGTCAACTTGGAATATCACACAGCTGGCAAAAGTCATCCCAATCTTCAAGAAGGGCAACAGTGAAGACCCCAGCCACTACAGGTCTGACAGCCTGACTTGAGTTCCTGGCAAAATGATGGAGAAGATAGTTCTGGTAGTTATTTAAAAACATCTGAATGGCAACGCAGTCATAGGTCCCAGTCAGCATGGATTCATGAGGGGAAAGTCTTGTCTGACCAACTTAATTTCATTCTACAACAACGTTACACACCTATTTGACCAAGGGAAGCCTGTAAAAGTGATCTTTTCGCATTTCAGCAAAACTTTTCATACTGTCTCTCACAGTATCCTCCTGGACAAGATGTCCAGCATACAGTTGGATAAACACACAATGCAATGGGTGAGCAATTGACTGTCATCTCAGGCTCAAAGGATTCTAGTAAATACGGTTAGGTTGGGCTGGTGACCAGCCACTAATGGGGTTCCACAGGCGTTCATCTCAGGTCCAGCGCTCTTCAATATCTTTGTAAATTATTTAGACTTAGCAATTGAGGGAATACTTGATGATTTTGCTGATGACATAGAATTGGAGGGAGCTGTTGGCACTCTTGAGGGCAGAGAGGCCCTGCAGAAGAATCTGGACAAATTGGAGAACCGGGCAATCACGAATCATATCTAGTTTTAAAAAGGATAAGTGCTGGATATTTGGGATATGTCAACCCTGGCTGTACATACAGACTGGGGGACGAGATGCTGGAAAGCAGCTCTGCAGAGAGGGATCTTAGAGTTCTGGTTGATCAAAAGTTGAACATGAGCCAACAGCGCCCTGGCAGCCAAGAGGGCCACCCGTGTCCTGAGGTGCATCAAGCACAGCATTGCCGGCCAGACAAGGGAGGTGATTGTCCCACTCTGCTCTGCACTGGTGCAGCCTCACCTGGAGCACTGTGTGCAGTTCTGGGCAACACAGGATTAAAAGAATATAAAGCTGATGGAGAGTGTCCAGAAGAGGGCTATGAAGCTGATGAAGGGTTTGGAGGGGAAGCCATATGAGGAGCAGCTAAAGTCACTGGGATTGTTCAGCCTGGAGAAGAGGAGACTGAGGGGAGACCTCATGGTGGCTACAGCTTCCTCACAAGGGGAGGAGGAGGGACAGGTGCTGATCTCTTCTCTTTGGTGACCAATGACAGAACCCAAGATAATGTCAGGAAGACGTGCCAGGGGAGGTTTAGGTTGGACATTAGGAAAAGGTTCTTCACCCAGGCTGAACCACTGGAACAGGCTTCCCAGGGAGGTGTCACAGCCCCAAGCCTGACAATGTTTGGGAAGAGGTTGGACAACACCCTCAGAGACATGGTGTGAACTGTGGGGTTGTTCTGTGCAGGGATAGGAGTTGGACTTGATGATCCTTGTGGGTCCCTTCCAACTCAGGTCATTCTGTGATTCTCTATGATTCTCTACGATTCTTTCTTTTCTGGTTACTCAGATCTTTGGGAAAACTCCACTCCTTGGGTAGTTACTTAATTTCAGTAGAGTAAAGATAATAGTGGAGCAGATGGAATAGTTATCAACAGGAAGCTGGACAAGTGATGGTACATATCCCCATCTCTGGATCAGGCAGAGATATTTCTATGGTTTGCTTTTTCCCATTAATAAGAACACTTTGCAGTTCTGTGGACCTTCTATCAGTTTACTGCCAAGGGTTCATGAATTCCCCAATTTGCCCTTGTGAATTAGTTTGGGACTTCGTAAATGGGTCAGAAATGAGGAAAGATTAACTTTGGCGTGAGAGGGGTTAATTACTCTAGAACGTCTTTCTCTGTTTAACATCCCTCCTTTCTTCAACATCATGGCTTCCCCTTAAACAAAACTGTCAAAGCCCTTTATCACAACACATCTAGTAGGTGCAAACTTGTGCCCTTGGGTTTGTTCATCACCTTTCCCTGCAGATCGGTGAAGAGAACGGATGAGTGAGGAGAGACCTGAGTAAGGGGCTTCCTTGCCAGTCAGCACATCTTTCCTGGTGCCCAGAAGGGTGTCATGGAAAGTCTGAAACAGATCCTGCCAGACAGTCTCTTTCTCCCACTGACTCAGGCTGGGTTACAAGAGGACGTTATTCCTGTGGAGTGCTATTTCCATTGCCGGGGTATTGCCAGAGAGCTGCGAGCCTGGCACCTGTCCTCTGCTCAGACAGGTGGTGGGAGGTCAAGAGCAGAAGATGCTATGGAAATGGCTTGTAGCTGAGCACCCCACCCACTGTGGAGGCAACTGTCCCTCCACAGCTCTCCAGCTAGGTTCCTGTGAGTCGTGCTGTAACAGAGCTGCTTCTAATGTCTGGACAGAGGAGGATACGAGCCTGGATTACTGCCTCTGAGACTCACGCAGCAGCATTTGCAAAGTATAAGAACACAAAGGCAGGGATTTTGGGCCACCCTGATATGTGCCAGGGTTTTCTTCTGAGACCTGCTTTCATTAAATTCATACTGCTCTTCCTCTGTGGAGAAACTTCCCTTTGAAGACCTGTCAAGGTCGTATGGACATTTGTCCTGTGGGGCCAAGTGTCCCTCATTTGCATTGTGTATCATTTGTGCTCTTTTCACCAGGGCTAGGCAAAGCCTGAGGCAGGAGAAGATTGACCTTTTAGTCAGCGAGAAATCAAAATAATAATATCTCCTAACCTGAAATTAAGAGGATCAATAATAGGACGTGCTCTGTTGTCCTCCATAGACTTTTCAGCCAGCTGTGGATCTGAACTAGCTGCTTCCACAGCTCCTGTTTCCCCCGTTGCCAGATTTCCTTGAAAAATGAAACATAAATGAGTTGTGGTCTTGTAATATTTGGCTCTGGAAATCAAGGGTGATTTCCACATGGCTG
Organism: Patagioenas fasciata; assembly: GCF_037038585.1. Classification (NCBI taxonomy): domain Eukaryota; kingdom Metazoa; phylum Chordata; class Aves; order Columbiformes; family Columbidae; genus Patagioenas; species Patagioenas fasciata. The sequence goes on from NC_092560.1 coordinate 38,499,381, forward strand.
AGGCAAAGGAAAAGAGCTCATGGATTAGCCTGCAAGGCAGAGCAGTGGCCTATTACAGTACTTTAAATAAATCATCCTGTATAATTGCTAGCACCCATCAGTTTGCTAAGATTAAAGAAGAGACATATTAACAGTATGTTTAGAATAGGAGTCTAGGTGTCCAATAACACATCACACTGCATATTCTGGTTGATGCCAAGTCTTTGTAACCAGGACAAAAATTATGTTTTGCATTTTTATTTTAACATTTAGCTCTGGTTTTGGCTTATTTTCTGAGGGACGGTTTCATTGTCACATAGCTAATCTTACCATTTTTTAGTCCTCTTTTTTTGCTAGAGTGAGTATCAGTCATTTCTAATCTGAACTTTCTGAAAACAATAATATCTTCTGCCTGTGATGGGTTTTGAAGCAGGCTGACCAAAATTACCAGAACGTTGCTCATAAGTATGTACTCTCAAGACTGTGTGTAGTTAAGGCTAAAATAAAGTCCAATGTTTGTAGATTCTCTAGGGAAAGTTTCAGACTTTCATGTTCATTACAAATAAATTTTTGTGGGTAATTAGAGATGGGAGAATCCAGTGTAGTTTTGTTTCACTAACTCCTTTGAGGTTTTTCAAAACAAAAAATAGCAAACAATATTTTTTTTTGGTCATAAAAGAACACTATTAAGATGAATGCAATAAAAATATTTTTCTGTTTTCCCTTATTAAAAAGAAGTCTGTAATAGAGTTTGTGATGGTTGAAGATAGTAACTTGCTTTCAAATATTAATTCCTGCTGTAGTTGCTTTATCTAAAAAAGTTTTTTTTGTCCTCTCATATGGGCTCTTTTCTCAAGCTTGACTTCCCAGATAAGCCACTTTCCAATATCCAAGCTACTGCAAGAGGTTTTGTTTTGTGGAGAACAGCTCTGCGAACTTTTTTCAGGTCCTGCCCTTGAGTCACTGTATGACCTTGGGATGGTGGTTAATGTCTGTACACAATCTTTTCCTTCCTCAAATGCTCATTAGGCTGTCAGTGTAAACTGTATGCTGTAAATGCTCCAGTAAAACGTTCGTCCCTTAATCTGTGGATGCGGGCAGCCACACACAGTAGGACATTAACCTGAATCTCAGCTCCACAGGGCAAGTGTAATACCAGTAGTAAATAGCACCATGTTTCTGTTTCATTGTGTACATTTTGTAGAATACTAAATTTCAAAATATATGCATTTTGCAATGACTTATTTATTCAAGTACTCTAGTGAAATATAATAACAAAATATATTATGCTGAACTCTGCATCATAAGTACAAGTTAGCTAATGTATTTTTAAGGTAAATATTAGCAAGCAAATGGGCTTCCGGAGAGCTGGAGGCATGGATGTGATTTCAAACACAATTCACTCTGCCTTTCTGTGGACTTCATAATGTGTTAAAAGCCAGCAAAGGATCTGTGGCTATCAGAGGACCTACCTCAGCCTCGGCTTTTAGCTGGTTACTGACTCCTAAGAGTCTACTTGATTTGTAAGTAAAGTTGGGATATGTGTACACATAGAGATTGGATATGTTTACAGTTGTGTAATCATAATATCACACACAAGCAAAGTACCTGGAGTTACACACACTGTACTCTTCCTGGGATATCACATTACCCCTTCGCAGCTATCTGACAGAGAAAGGTGCTCTTCTCTTTTGCTTCTACTCCTGCAGACTGAAGCAACATCCTTCTGTGTAGGCTGCTTCACTTATCACTTTGAGTTTAACACTGCAGCTTGTTTCACTTGCTTCCACTCTTTTTCTGAGTGACAGAAATTATATGACATAATCTGGGTGGAGTGAGTTGGGAACGTTTCCCAGAGGAGTCAAAGAGAATTCCCAAACAAGTGAGGGTTGACATGCCTTCAGCAGAAACACGCTCCTCCTTGCATTTTCACTTGTGGCTTACAAATCTCCAGGGCAGCGTCAGCTTGTTCAGCAGGTGCAATTGCCTACTTGCCTTCCAACCCTGCAGGCATGATTTCTGGAGCATTGCCGGAAAACTCTGCTGCTCGGAAGCTACACTCACATGCTCGGATTTTCTTTCCTTGCTATATAATTTTACTGGATCATTTTCAATGGCATATTCGTGTAGCACTATATCTTAAACATTTTCTTTAGCACAGAATGATCAAGAATTAAAAACTTTCAGCATTTCTTGCACATCTTCAGAAAAGATGTTCTTCATGAACAATGCAAATAAAGTTTATGTTTACTCCCTTACCATTCCCCATTGTTTACTTTGGTTAGAACTTGCTTTGTTGTGTCTATTCCCAATTGTTTCTACCACTGCTACCTTCAGCTGTTCTTTTTTGATCTTTCTTCCATCCAAAAGGAAATTTAAAGGGAAAAGACCTGGAAAAGATGAGGGAAGGGAAATAAATCAAATACCCACTTTTTTGTTTTGTTTGTTTTAATAAATTTTCCTGTTTCCTCCAGCACTTGGAGGACTTCCTTCCCTTATTTTTTTTAATTGAAACTACTGATAAAAATAATTTAAAAGGTGGCTAATGTGACCTCAGGCCTTTCTGAACGCACTGTTTATACTGCCTTTGCACCTCAGGCTCTTCTGTGGAGACTGGCTGAGGTAGGTGTGGCACACCCACAAATGCCATGATCATGATCTTGCTGAACTTTGTGCTGTTTGACTTTGATGTCATATAAGGACAACTTTGTATGAGTCAGTGAGTGAAATGCTTTTATCCTGCTGAGGAAACAACCCCCTGACATAGACCTTTGTCACTTTGGGTTGAAGATGAAGCAGTACCAAGGAATGCTCACTAAACAAGTGCCTTACTTTGAAAACAGATTGTCATGGGAGTGTATTGGTGTTGACAAGATTATTCTTATGTCTAGAGTGAAATTTCTCAACAGAAACCAAGCACAGCCTCCCCTGCTCTTTCAGACCTTTCATGGCACTTCATCTTGCCTTGAACTATGGATTGCTAAGGTAGAAGTCTGTTTTTGAACTAAATAAGCTCCACTTCCACAATATTCAGTAGAAGGAACTAGGTGCTTCAGGAGCAGACAGCTCTTCTGCAAGTTGTCCCCCGACAGTCCCGGCTTGGGTGCATGTGGATGCACCCAGTCCAGGTGGAAATTTTTATCACCTGGTGCCTCATAGAAACATTTGAAGGATCTTAGGTCTGTCATAAAATGGACTGGGTTATTTACAAGGGGTGAGGAACTGACCAGAAGATAGAAAGATACCTAAGTCCACTGTCCCAAGACAAAAACAACAATGTCACACAGTAGGACAAGCAATGAGGCTGTAGAATGGGGTTTTCCTCAGTTTGCAGCTGGGAAGGTGAGGATTAGCAAGGGCTAATAGGGATTGAAATAAGAAGGAAACAGGGAAGTAGTCTGACTTCAGCCAAAGGCAGAGGATGATGTTCAGTGAGGTCTACATTTTAGTATAGTCTTATAGAAATTCTGCCACAGCTGAGAGCTAAAACTGGCCAATAACATGGATCTCCCTCACTTCCTACCTACAAAACCCCAGCTTTTTTTTTTTCAGTTGTTTTTAACAATCTCTGAAATCTGCTGCTCCCCCTCCCCTCCCCTTCCCTCCCCTCCCCTCCCTTCCCAAATACTTTTGAAACAGCAGGGAACACTTATTTAATACGCTACATATTTGATAAGAATGTGCCTCTATTCTGGGAAGTGGCATAAAAATCTCTATGATGAATAAGGAAGAGAGAAGAGTGAAAAACTCCAGAAGACAGTGGTCACTAACAGGATGACTAAGTAGCTTTTCAAACGTTTGCCACATGCCCTTTATAAAACCATAAAAACTGGTTTGGTGGTAAGGCTGGCTTGCAATCTACTCAGAAAAGAAAAGTGGCCACTCTTTCAAGGCTCTGTGTAACTCCAGCAGCTGCAGACACACTTAAAACCAGACAGCAGAAGGGAAAAAAATGTCCAGTTCTTATCCAGACTTTCTATATTTGGTTGAAGTTTTCCAACAAGGGACTTGGCAGACACTGCATGTTCCACAAGCTTCCTGAGAGAGGCTGGGGAAAGGGAAGAGGCTCACTACTCCCATGCCATTTGCCACATACATGAGAAAAGGTCATCAAGGCTTTCAAGTGTAAAGACAATCTTCAGAGCCAAGCATCAATAGAGAAATAACCATCAGGGCAAACTAACCTAGAGAAAGCTGGGGGCAAACATGGTGCGTTTATGGCTTCAGTTGTTGCTGTAGTTTATTTGCAGGTGAATCCTTTGGGTCTCGAATGCTCCGTGGCAGTAGTTTTCCACCTCAATCCTCCTCCAGACTTTTTAGGCTGTTTTTCTACAGTGTGGAAGAAATCAGCCATTATTCAAAGAAAAGGGGGGCTTGGGTGTCAGCTGCCATCCAGCTATGTCTAGGTCACTATCAAGCTCAGCTGGTGGTCTGGACCTGATTGGGTTTAGCCTGTCATTTGCAAAACAGAGGGTCAGCACTAGAGTAATGAAGACCTTTCTCTAGATTCCTTCTGTGGTCCTGTTGTCCTGAAAAGATTTATGCAGTGTGTGTCAGTGTGGTATCAGTATGCTTCTCCGGCACAGAGTTTCATAAGAGATCTGTATGTGTGGGGCAGTTCCCAGGGGCTGGGATGCACTTACACAGCTGGGCTGGTTGGAGGAAAAGCTCCACCTGCTAGACTGGGGGAGGTTATTTCTTTTCTGTATAGCCCCTTCACTAAGCTCAATGCCTACTATGCCGCAGGGAAGGCACACACCTCTGTGTATGGCTTCAGTTACATTCCCTGGGTTTCACAGCAAGTGCTGGTTTGGTTTATTCTACTATCAAGTACACATATACATGAAAAGAGTGCATCCAGTGTTACAAAGTATAGAACATGCTATGGTGATGGATACAGTATATAAAAAAAAATGGATTGAATAAGGTTGAATTGTGTGTTTTTCTGAGTAGTTTTCATGTCCAAACCCCTTGGACTTTAAATATTCTGGCCACATATCTACTGACGTCAGCAACAAAGTTGTCATTGACTTCAAGAACAGTGAAGTCTGTCCAGGAGGACAGAATCACAGAATGGTTGGGTTTGGAAGGGACCTCTGAAAATCATCTAGTCCAGTCCAACTGCTAAAGCAGGTTCACCCAGAGTAGATCACACAGGAATGTGTTGAAGCGAGTTTTAAATATCTCTGGAGAAGGGAACCTCACAACTTCTCTGGGCAGCCTGCACCAGTGCTCTGCCAGCCTCAAAGTAAAGAAGTTTCTCCTCATGTTTAGCTGAAACCTCCTGTGCTTCAGTCTGTGGCTGTTGCCCCTCATCCTATAATTGGGCACCACTGAAAGGAGTCTGGTCCCATCCTCTCCACGTCCACCCTTGAGATATTTATAAGCATTGATAAGGTCCCCTCTCACCCTTCTCTTCTCCAGGCTGAACAAACCCAACTCTCTCAGTCTCTCCTCACAAGAAAGAAGCTACAGACCCCTAATTAACTTTGTAGCCCACCACTGGACTCCTTCTAGCAATTCCTTGTGCTTCTTAAACTGTGGAGCCCAGAACTCTATGCAGTATTCCAGATGCAGCCTCACTGGGGCAGAGTAGAGGAGGAAGAGAACCTCCCTTGACCTGTTTGTCACTATAAGAATAATTTCACACCTGGATTTACAAGAACATTAAGCTGTGCTGGGAGACACTTTCTGTTATGGTCACAAATAGTAGCAGGTGAGTTCACACTGAAAGAGTGAAAAACATCATGGTGGCCCATGAAAACCCAACAATAACAAGGAATGCATCTGGGCAAAACATTTTGTGGTTTATTTCAGGGTTAAGTCCAGATATCTGTTGTTGGGAATGACAGGGAAGCAGGGATGGGGCTGCGACCACTTGCCATGAGAAGCAGACAGACAGTGATTTTTCATGTTAAATGGCATCCTTTATTCAGGACCGTATAATTTCTTTGGGGCTGTCTTGGGACTGTATTATCTCAGACGTGCTTTGTCCCATATTTCAGCCAAAGCTGTATGAGAGACCCTGACCTGCAAACGCATTTTTAGGGCTTGTATCACATTGCATTGGGAAAAGGTAGGTGCCAGGGAGTTATTCCCCTGAGCACTGGATGCTTTGTAGACAACTGTGCTTAGTGCCCTGTTTCAAGGGATATGGTTTATCATGATAGGATCCTCAGTATTTGCAGGATGACACTAGTGCTGAGTCAATAGGGGCAGGTCAGTTTATGTTTACAGTCCCATGTCTGCAAAAATAATTTCAGATGTATATGATTAAGCCGTTAATTTCCAACATCAGTGGAAGAAGGTTGTTAATATTTTCAGCGTGGCTGAAAAGTACAAGCCATGTCATACATGTATATTGTCCAGATTTCCAGTGAGCTTGAAGACAGGTGGGGAGAAAGCTTTCTAAGCTTACAAGCATTTAACTTTTTGTAGTGTTATCTCTGAGACTCAGCTCTCTGTAGGAATTGTACTAGAAAGTGCTTAAAGGAAAATACATTAACCTTTGGGCCAAATATTCAACCATATGATCAGGGTCCTGACTGTTAAAAGCTCATGTACATCCTGGACAAACCAAGTCCTGTGCTATATGTGAAAGGGAGCATACATTTATTTTTTTTTTTCGATGCAGATCCAGATGCTTTAATTTACATGAAAAATGTTTGTTTTCATTTTCAAATAAAAAGTCTGCATGTTGAAAGTTATTGAATTTGCAGCTGAAACATGTAAAGTCTTTGTTCAGCATGTCTTACAACCAACAGAAGGACATGCTGTTCTGCAGGCTTATTTTACCATTCCGATGTGACTTATCCTAGATGATGCAATACAACACGAAAAACTACATCTGTAAGAGGGGCAACAGTGCCTTGTTGACAAATTTGATTTTTTTCTGTGGTAAAATAGGCAATTCCAGGTTGATCAGTTTAGAAGCTGTTTGATATCTACTTTGGGGAAAAAAAAATATATATATGATGATATTACACTTAGCATATTGTACAAGCTTTTATTCTCCAGAAGTCAGATGACCAGGCCTGTACTCAGAAATTATCTGAACAAGCTACTGTCTAAACATTTAATTACAAACATTATCATGTGCTTTTGCACATGGCAATTTGAATGTGAAATATTATTTTTCCTTATAATTTTATTATTTAAATATAGTATTTTCCAGGCCGACATTTAGCATACACAGATTTTTCTCTCTGCATCTGTAATACGGAAATAAAAGACAATCACAGACAGATCTTATCCTGTTGTCTATGATGCAGAAAATCGTTGAGACAAACTGCGTGTTAGTGAATTGCCAAAAAGTATTAAGATTATTCAACCATTTATAATTAAGTATATGCCTAAATTTTTGCTGTACTAAGTACAACCATATGATATTTTGAACCTGAGTTTCCTTCTTAGGTTTTCTTCCCAAACCTCCAGGAAGTATTGCTACAAAAAAAGTCCTATGACTAGTTCATCGAAAGACTACCGTGTAGAGCAAGGTTAGTTGGAAAGTTTTAAATTTTTGTTTTAAAATAATTCTTTTCAGAAAATAATTCTTAAATTATAATTTTGGGCAGCTCATTAAAACAGCAAGAGTTGCAAATGTCTTATGTTTTCTTTGTACTGAAGACAAATGTGAAATTTGACTGATCAGTCAGTTCCTGTTTTCATTTTCCATGAATCTATTCTTATCTAAATTTCTTCTTTGAGGCTTTGTATAAATTGTACACACACACACAGAGGTTTGCCTGTTGTTCATATTGAAACAGCCACCTCAAGTTGTCAGTCTGTATTTAAAGACCTTGACAAGAAAACTCTGGCACTCTTTAAACTTGGATGTAGGCTGTTCAACCCACAGTCTGTCCTGGAGATCATTTCTGCTGTCTAAGGGTAAGGTGGTCGAGCCCTCTCAATGGCAGACTTGTCCTCGGAGATGGCTATCTGAGAGCAAACACATGATCTTAAAAGGGAAAGTGACCTTGGTGACTGCCAACCAGCAAAAAGGTCGCATAATCACTGGAAGCTGCCTCCATATACCACAACCTGCTTTGACGCACACTCCTATATCTACACGTAAGCAAAACTCTCAAAAGACACAGATCACTGAAACAGCCTGTCAGACCTTGTGAGTTTATCAGCCTGAATTTTTCAGACATGAGCTATATGGTAATAGATCCAGTTTCTTCATGCAAGCATTGCTTTTGAAGTCCAAGTTTGTCATGGTCTAGTACCTCACACAGCTTAGAAATACTAAACTATTGGATGAAAAGAATGTATGAACATCAAGCTTTTTATGGTGCTGCTTGCTGTCTGGGAGTGAAAAGCTTTCCTTTACACATATTCAAATATTTACCTTCACATGAGGCAATTACTCATTGTTCAATAAGAGGAAAAAAAAAATTAGTACATGCTTTAGGTAAATAACCTTAGATATTTAAATTAAAACCTGAGAGAGAGAAGTCAAGAATAGCTCTGCAGATAAGCTGCAAGCAGGGCTTTGCCCTGCCACCCTCAAGTCAAGCTAGGACTGTCCAAACAGTACATTTAATCACATGGTTTCAGATTGCACTTTCTTAGTTTTTTGCTTTTATTTTTACTTATAATTTGTTGGAAACATTCCAGTTAATCATAGAATCATAGAATCATAGAATGTCTGGAGTTGGAAGGGACCCACAAGGATCCAACTCCTGTCCCTGAACAGAACAACCCCACAGTTCACACCATGTGTCTGAGGGTGTTGTCCAGTCTCTTCTTGAACACTTTCAGGCTTGGGGCTGTGACACCTCCCTGGGGAGCCTGTTCCAGTGCTCCACCACCCTCTGGCTGACAAAACTTTTCCTAATATCCAACCTAAACCTCCCCTGGCACATCTTTCTGACATTCCCTCGGGTTCCATCATTGGTCACTGAAGAGTTCGACGCTTACTTCTCTTACTTCCCTTGTGATGAAGCTGTACCCGCCATGAAGTCTCTCCTCAGTCTCTTCTCCGGGCTGAACAAACCAAGTGACTTTAGCGACTCTTCATACAGCTTCCCCTCCAAACCCTTCACCAACTTTACAGCCCACTTCTGGACACTCTTGCGTAGCTCGATATTTTCTTTTCCTGTGATGCCCAGAACTGCACACAGTGCTCCAGGTGAGGGTGCACCAGGGCAGAGCAGAGTGGGACAATCACCTCCTTCAAGTGGCTGGCAACGTTGTTGTCCTGGTTTTGTTAAAAAACAAGTTTCTCTTTTAGTGATTTTTGCCTGTCAGCTAAAGCCTTCATATTAGCTGCATTTTCCTGGAGAATCAGATACATGTTTTGGTAAACATAGCAATGGAATGCAAACTTATTGATAACAAATGGATGGACATCTCGCGAGAGGGGCAACGAGAAACAGGTGACCAAGAAACTGACCAACTGTGCATAACATTGCATTCACGTGAATACTTCATGTAAAAGTGGGAGATCAAGAGGATCTCATCCCTTTCTTCTTTCCTTTAGCTTATGGCCGTGTCGAGGGTTAAGATTGCGGGGTGACAATCAAACCCTGGCAGATGTATTGTTAACCTCCCCTCCCCCCCGCTTCCCCCTTTTGCCCCTCCCTCTCCCCCATTCCCACTCAGAACAGGTGATCGGGAGGGAAAGAAGGACAGAGAGAAGAGAGTTGGAAAAATTAAAGATGTTTTACTAATGCTACTAATAAGAATAGAGAAAATAATACAAAATACACAAAACCAATCTTGAAAGTCCCAGCAACTGCAGAGCCAGCACCCAAAGTCCTGGATTAGACTCTGTAGCCAACTGGAGCTGGATTCAGTCTCTCATTAGGCCTCCGTTCACAGGGACGACCAGGAAGGTCCTCTCCTAATGTCGGCCATAAGCAGAAAGGAAGGAAAAGGGACAAGATCCTCATGATCTCCCACTTTTATATGAAGTATTCACATGAATGGAATGTTATACACCCTTGGTCAGTCTCTCGGTCACCGGTTTCTCGTTGCCCCTCTCGCGAGATGTCCATCCATACTTATCAATAAGTTTGCATTCCATTGCCAGGTTTACCAAAACATGTATCTGGTTCTCCAGGAAAATGCAGCTAATATGAAGGCTTTAGCTGACAGGCAAATTCACTAAAAGAGAAACTTGTTTTTTAACAAAACCAGGACAGGCCGACATTAGGAGAGGACCTTGCTGGTCGTCCCTGCGAACTGAGGCCTAATGAGAGACTGAATCCAGCTCTGGTTGGCTGCAGAGTCCAGTCCAGGACTTTGGGTGCCAGCTCTGCAGTTGCTGAGACTTTCAAGACTGATTTTGCATATTTTCTATTATTTTCTCTATTATTAGTAGTAGCATTAGCAAAACACTTTAAATTTTTCCAACTGTCTTCTCTCTGTCCTTCTTTTCCTCCCGATCACCTGTCCCTAGTGGGAAGTGGGGAAAGGAAGGGGCAAAAGGGGGAAAGCTGGGGAGAGGAGGTTAACAATACATCTCCCAGGGTTTTATTGTCACCCCTCAATCAAAACCCTCAACAGTTGTGCTTGATCCACCCCAGGACATGGTTGGCCCTCTTGGCTTCCAGGGCAAACTGTCGGCTCACGTTCAACTTGCCATCAACCAGAACCCGCAGAGGTTTCTCTTTATTTGTCTGACCCTTAATCCTTACCCAGAGGCTCTCAGCTTTGCCATCACCAACTGCCAGCTCCATGCACTCCAGCTCCTCTGCTACATACAGTGCCAGCCCCACACCTCTCCTGCCCTGACTCTCCCTTCTGAACAGCCTGTAGCCATCTGTCATGACACACCAGTCACAGGATTCATCCCACCAGGTTTCGCTAATGCCAATTATATCATATCCCCGGGACCAGGCCAAGGCTTTGAGTTCATCTTGTTTGTTCCTCATGCTGTGCGCATTAGTGTAGAAGAACTTCAAGTGTGGTTGATTGTGCCCTTCACCTCATGGTACAGTCTGAGGAATCTCACTGTCATGCATCTCCTCAAGCTTTGGTGTGCCATCCCAGTGCTCACCACTGACCTGCATACTACCGCCCCCTTCCGCCTTCCAATCTATCTTGAAGCCCTATCAATCAGCCTTGCTATCCCCTGAGCAAACACCCTTTTCCCCTCTGTGAGAGACCCGTTTCATTAGGTGTTAACAGACTGCTTTTGCCTAACTCTTTCCTGTCAACATTAAGAACCAATAGTGGGTAATAATCAGAGGACCTCACCAGCCTGGGGAGTTGTTGGGCCACTTTTCTTATACTGGTTCCAGGGAGGCAGCAGACTTCCCTGTGGGTCAGGTCAGGATATCAGGCCCTCTGTTCCCTTAAGAAGGCAGTCACCTATGACAATTACCCTTCTTTTTCTCTTGACGTGTAAGATTTTAATGGATTTGCTGGGTTTCATGTGGGGCATGGGTTGCGTAGAGGACCCTTCCTTCCCAGAAGGGTCTTCACCAGCAGCATCAGCTGCTTGCCCATCCAATTCCAAGGCCCCATACCTGTTGTATACAGGCACATGGCAAGGTAGGGCAGGCTGAGGGTGTGGTCCCCTGCCGCCCTGAGCTGTAACCCCTTTCCGTTCTCCCCCCGTCTTCTGGGTTGTCCCTTACAGCCTGGTGGCGAGAGGGCAGGAAGTCCTTTGTATCTGGTGCCATGGTTGGATTCTGCTCCTGTGCCAGAGACTGTAGACTGCAAGTCCACCAGTCAGTCTCCTTTTCTGACTCTGATGCTCCTCAGCCTGGACACCTCCTCTCAAAGTTCTGTCACCAGGCTGATCAGCTCCTTCACTTGGGCACATTGCCCACAGGTGAGGTCACTGCTGCCATCAGTGCCTGAGCAGAAATTTGAGCACACTGTGCAGCCCAGGACCTGGACAGCTGCATCTTCCCTCCCAAGCTCAGCTTGAGTGACTGCATCGGTTCTTGCAGGCGCAGGAAACATCTGCTCAAAAGCCCTGGAAACATGATGCCTAGGGCAAAAACTGTAAGTGTCCAGTTGAGTGGCTAATGATCCATAAGTTTTCATTTGGAGTTTGTGGGAAGGAAGCATGTGTCATAAGACAGCATAAGGGAGCTGCTCGCACTGTGTCACTTCCCTCAGTCAGGTCGTAAGAGAATTCCAGCTGTGTGATATTCCCAGCTGACATCTGGCAAGTTGAAGTCCCCCATAAGGACAAGGGCAGATGATCTGGAGGTTTCACTTAGTTTCTTAAAGTATAACTCAACAGTGCTGTCATCCTGGCCGGGTGGCCTATAGTAGACACCCATGACAACATTCACTTTATTTGACCCTTAATCCTTACCCAGAGGCTCTCAATTTCGCCATCACCAACTGCCATATCCATGCAAAAGAAAATATGAAGGAGGTAAAAAAAAATACCAAAACAACAAACTTGGTGCTGGAAACTTTGCCTTTAATATCTTCTCTTTTCTCAAACATTTTTTTGTGGTTTTACCAGTTTTCAGATGTCTTTTTTATCTTGCAACTTGATTGGGTGAAATGTTTTCTTCTATCCATCTTAGTTTGTGGTGTTTTTGTCTTTTAAATATATTTTGATGCTTCATCCATATATTTCACACTGAGAATGGCTTTTTGCCTTTGCATTTCTTTGTGCAAAGTACTTTGCAGCCCTGCTAAACAGCAGAGCTGAGAGCAGCACAGGTGTGCTGATGTTCAAAATTCTGCTATTATCACCTATAATGGGTGCATCAGATGTTCTGCCAAGAAATCTTTCCACAAACAAGGCAGCATTGAGTTAGAGTTCAACTGAATTTCAGTGTCAAAAGATTGGTCTTTGCTCCAAATACATCAAGTATCAGTTATATCTGTTTGACATCTCCAGGTTTTTTGGAAGCTTGTTTTGCTTGACATTAGAATAACGTATTACCATGAGAATCCTTCTTACAAAATCCAGCTTCGCTTCAGGGAAAAAAGCATTCTTAAACAAGACAACACTTGAGAAGTGGTTAAGGTTATGCTGAAGCCACTGCAGTTAAGTACATGTCTCTGAGACCAAACCTTTTCTTCTGGAAATTAGTGGATGCACAGGTGAAAAGCATGCAAAGGAGCACGGTCATGCTGAAAGACATGCAGCTTTTCTGATTTACACCTGCTCAGGATCTGACACCCTGCTAAAAAGTTCCCTGTTTTCGAACCTTTACTTTTAAGATGCCTCTAGAGCTTACATCTCTTTGGTAGGAGTATGGAAAGAGAATGTAATTTTTTTTTTTATCAATTTCCTTTAAAAATATTATTTCCCCATTACATCTGCAGACTAGCTTCATGGACACTGCTCTATATTAAAAGGCTGTTACTATTATTTTGTTGGCTATTTCATTACACTGACTGTGTAATGACTACAGCCACTTCCCTGTGGGGCAAAACCAATAATCTGGATGGATGTATCTGAGTCTGTCTGTAAATACTTGAGACAGTATTCAAACACAGTGGCACTACAGCTCAATGTTTTAAGAGAAGCACTTGAAACCTTACCCACAGATTATCAAACCCAAAAACTAATAAAGAAAGTGAGACAGAATGCCTAAAAAAGTTTTGATTATGCTTAATATTTCCAACTGGTTTGAGGTTAGGTCAGGAAGCCAGCTGAGAGGAAGCTGCGGTAAGTACAATCTAGTTAGCTAGAAATCCTGTCTTCAGCCCTGCGGACTCTGCATACAACCCCAAATAAATAACAGACACAGTATTCCTTATCTGAAGTGAGTCTAATTGTACTTTCTTCTGTGGATTAATTTCTGTAAAATACGAAGATCTGTCCATTTTGGATGATTCTCCTGGTGTTACAAAAATTCTTGAAACTTCCCTCCCTTCCTCCCTTTCTCCCCTCCTTTCTCTTTTCCTTTTTCCTTCTTGTATTTAACTATTACAGGATGACAAAAGATGAAGGACTTTAAAAAGACTGATGTCAACCCCAAAGTCTCTTGGCCTCACTGAGGTACAACATCACCCCTCTGACTCATTGGAGAAACATTAATAACAGACAGAAGGCCTGCAAAATACCAAAAGAGTTGCTCTGATTATAAGATCAGAAGGTGATTTTCTAGGGAAGGATGAGAAGAACCAAGTCATTTGAGCCAGCATGAAAACAACTTTGGCTCAGAAGCTCTAAATTTCTATTTCATTTTTTGAAGTTCAGACCAGTTTGGAGAGACTTCTCCTTCTATCCTCATTCAATCTCACACACTTCTGCCCTTCTTTTGTTCATTTGGGACTGCACGTGGCTTTTTTTTTGCCTGTGCTCCAGCTCTGTGGCTTTGTAGGTTCTATGGAAATCCCAGGTCCTTCTCCAGACAAACCCTTTTACAGCATAGTCATCATTACTCTGTTTTCCAGTATAGCACCTCTGGTTCCCAGGTACCATTTGCGTCACACAGAATCATGCGCAGAATCCTTGCTGATTATGGCTGAGGCAGAAGGATGCCAGAGGGTGAACGCTGGGTAGCTATTTACGCCTGGAAGAGGAATAGCACAACATCTAGTTGAGATTATGAATAGATCATCCAAATCACACCCATTCTGATCAAGAAAAACTGGCATTCAGGGACATGAGGTTGCTTAAAATGGATGCAGCTAGAATTCAAGAGACCTCTCAACCAGGCTTGCAAGTGTTTTGTCCCTGAAGTATGCTGCATAGGAGCACAATCAAGATCATTCATTCTCAGCAATCCTTTGCCAGCAAACCTCAGATATCCGAACAGATTGAATAGCTTTGCTTTTTTTGCCAGAAGTTCTTGCAAGATTTTGTTGCCATTACATAATTCCCACCAAAAACAAAACAAAACAAAACAAAGACAAAAAAAAAAAAAAGACAACAACAACAACAAAAACAGATGCAAATAATACAGGCAGAAGATGCTAGTTAGTGTGAAGGAAAGACTGCTGAGGGCCTTAACCCTCCGCTGCTACCAGAAAGCTCTTCTGAGGGCACAGCTCACACTACATTGCTGTGTATTACAAGTCTGTTTCTGTATTGTAATTAAAGACTTTTCTTGATTCACTCTAGAGGAATAAAAAAAGCTGTGTGCAGGTATAAATAACCTTTTCTCCCAATGTGAAGTTACTCTGCACCTCCAGAGTAGAATAAAAATGCCTGTAGGTTATTACATGTAAACAATTTCTCCCTCTTTTGTAATAACTCCATCTCCAGAGAGTGTGTGTGTGTAGGGGTCAGTGGGTGTCTTATTTCTGTCTTGAAGTAGCATAATATGGGTACAACTGAGTGTGGACAGTATTTTAGTGTTTTATAGTGTTCAGATCAATTTTACAATGTTTTCTCTTCCTTATGTTGTGCTGTTTCAGTTCTCCCAGGTGTGGGTTTGTTCTCAGTGTGAAACCAGCTGGCTATGCACATTTCTCAGGTCTCTTAATTGCAGACTCCATCCAGGCCCATCATCAGGTTAGGTGCATGCAGCTGCGCCTGTCTCCATCACCTGCTTCAGAGTCAGCTCATGCTTACAGTGTGCTTCTATTCTGTCACATCAGTGAGTTTTATACTGGATTGTTGTACAGAAATGCTTTTGAATCAATGTGAGCAGCTGATCAGTTCTGGCTAGTTACACGCCTGAGAAGGTTATGGCAGCACATGTTAAAAATCCTTCCTCACATATAGTTTTAACAAGGATGTTCAAACAAGAAGCACTAGATTTTTTTTTTTTAATCTCCTCTCAAAATAAATCACTCACACTATATATTATTAACATCACATGACTCCAGAAGTTGGTGCCATTATAAATTTAACATAGCTTACTTTAACCAATAATGCCACAAGAAATTATCATAATGCTTTACCAAGTATACTTAGAGCATGGCCACACAGGTGTGAGGAGCAATCAAAACATGGCACTTCAGCTTGAGGGCAAGATTTAAAAGTTAAGACCAATTTTCATTATGGAAAAAAGCAAAATTCATTAGTATAAATGTACAGGTTATCCAAGAAATGTGCTCAAGTCGTATTCAGAGGGTCCAAAGACGGATGAATTTCCACAGTTCTCACATACCACCTCCCTGTTCTTGTCTTCCTGCTCCACTAACCTGATTAACACCTGATTAACTGCAGCAACAGATTTATATTCAGGAATTTACTGAAATTTCCTAGCATAACCTGACAAGAGAAAGCTATTTCAGTCTCAAGCTCCTGCCATGCTGTTCTTATCTCACCCCAGTAGCATAACCAGCTCCCATGCAGGAGAAGATCAGGCATGTACAGAGCATGTAAAGGCTTGTCCTTGACTGCTAAAAGAGTTGTTTCATTTACAAAAAAAAAAAAAAAAAAAAAAGAACCCAAAATCTGAGTAAAACTTGACCTTGATTAATATAGTCCAGGGGAAATCTACATCTTCAGTGTGTTTTCTCTCCAAGAAAGCACACATATGCTGTAAGTTTTAAAATGGTAAAGATAAACTTAGAGATAGAAAATGGGTCCTAAAGTGGTGAAGAGCCGCCATGTGAAATTGTTAGGGACTCTGGAAGCACCCACTGGTTATGGTTTGTTCCAGGCTCCTTATGATGAAGTATCATTGTGGATGTAAAAGTTTAGAGAGAGAGAACTGAAAGTAACTAGGACTACTACTAGGTGCCATTGGAACCAACTAATTTCTTTGGAGTCATATCATGCAGTAAGAAGATAGGTCCTAAGCCTGAAAAGTATTCCTAAGTCTCTCTGCATGTCCAAACAGGTCTCTCGGGATCTGTCATCCAGGTTATGCACCCCAATGTTCCTGATAATCTAGTGACTGCAAGTCAAATCATCTATCATTTCAAGCAGTGTGGACCCATGGGGTTTTTACTTTCTTCCTGGGCGTTATACATCTGCAGTGTGTCAAACAGAAGCTGGGCCCCTCAGTCCTCTTGCAAGACTAGACCTCACCATGCTTTACTCAAGTATCAAGCCATAACTCTTCTTCTAAGTAGGTAAAAGAGAGTTTTCTTGATACTTACATGAGAAGTGTTAGGTAGAATTTTACTGCTTTCTAAGTGGATTCTGGATTCAGTGGCATATGAGGAATCATTAAAGGTATTCAGAAACAATATGGACATGCCCTTACCAGGTATAGCATTAGAGTCACAGTCAAATGAGGATGAGATTTTAGCTCAGAAATACTCACATTTTTCTTCAGTGAAGCAGATTTACCAAAATAAATAGTAAGAGTATACTTGCTGTGCTGGCAAATATCACAACCTGTTTTAAATTATTAGTAGTAATCAAAGCATTATTAACATGTCTGCCGGATGTCTCTAATTCACTCAATTTAGCAGCCCTGAAATGCCACTGTTGATTTCACAGTAATCTTGTCCCACCCTGAACCTCAGCAGACAGACAAAAGAGCGAGTCCTGAGCCATGGACAAGATGAGATGAAAAAATTAATATAGGCAGCATGATCAAGCAATTTCATCATAATGGCATCTAGAGTAATGTTAATTTCATAAATATTTATAAGGAAAGAGATAACCATAAAAGACTTAAATCTGAAAGAATAGGCGTGGAAGCAGAGTACAGGATTATTGTTGTACAGTAAGGGCTTCTGACACCATGCAAACAAATGAATTCCTGCATAAAGAGAACACAGTCTAAACCACACTAGTATTATTTCAATTATATTAAATTGTACATGGTGTTAAACTGCTCAAAGCCACAGGACAGACCTCCCAGAGTTTCTATTATCAGAAACATCGTCAGACCACTCATCATTAAACCCCTACTGTGAAACATGGCCTTTCATTTCTTACTATACGAAGCCAGTCACCACTTCTATTTTCCTTAACAGTACAGGCAGGTAGTCACATTTTTTCTTAAGGGCCTCCCATATGAGGATGGCATACAACAGATCTCATTTGTCATCCAGCTGTGCTGGACCTGTTTCTCAAACTGTTTCTTCAACCCAAGGGCTGTAGACTAATATTTGCGTCCTTTGGGTGATGAAGAACTCCATATGGAAGACTAGTCCAGAATACCATAACCATAACTGGTAAGTTACTGAGTGGCTGGAAAGCAAATCCTTTCAGTATAGTTCAATTTGTGTCCCAGTATTACAAAGGATAGTACATATCAAGGGGAACATTTACTCTCTCAATACATCTCACCTGCAGCCCTCTCCTGCCTTCATTTTTCCCCCTTGAAAATGATCATCTGTGGACAGGAACAACACTTTTAAGGATGTGTGAATTACAGTAGGAAAATACTGTACTACATTTGAAATCAGGGTATCACCTTGAACTGACAAGGTGAAATACCATCTGGAACATTTTGAATCTGAGTTTTCTCTCATGTGCTTTGTTGGCAAATCAGAAACAAAACTACTTAAGTCTAGAGTTATACCAGTATTAAAAAAAAATGTGTGAAAGATAATGCAATTATAAAGGGAGTAATTTATTTCCTGGTAGATCAGCTAGTCCCTTTTGGAATATGTCTTAATCACAAAGTAAAAACAAGGGAATACAATGCTAGGGTGCCTCCTCACTTTGTAGAAAGTCTAAGCAAAGAGTTATCTACTGCGTCTTGGCCCGGCAATTTAAAAATCTTCATGCCGCGAATTACAAAAAAAATGCATCCAAACAAAAAATAAACACATTTATTACATGAAAATAAACACACTTATTACATGTTTCAGCCAATGTTTACCACTTGGGCAGATCATCAAACTGTGTCATTAACTCTGGCATTCACCACACAGTCAGAATTTTGCCAATGTACAAGAAAAAGGCAAAAAGACACTTAAGCTGAAAGAAAGAACAAAGGGAAAAGAAAGAAAACCCCTGAAACCCAGCAACCTCAAGATCTAGTCTGTAAGTTACAGTTAAGATCCTTATGTTTTGGCTGACAGTGAAGCTTGCTCTCTGTAGACAATAAAGCATTTTCATCAGGTAGCAGCTTCAAAAGCAATGTTAACTGCTCTGTGACAGATCCCAAACACAGAAATAGCTACTCATCTCTCTTGTCAGCATCAGCTCCTGATGAGACCCTGTTATGAGATCCCTGTGTAACACTGTGTGCTTGGAAAATGTTCTGAGTCACAAGTCTCCAAGCAGACAGCACAGGCAGTAGGTAGCATTAAAAAAAAACAAAACAAAACAAAACAAAACAAAGCAAAGCAAAACAAACAAACAAACAAACAAACAATAAATAAATAAATAACGGACAAACAAACAAAAACAAACAAACTAACTAATAATTCTTTATAGAGAACTGGAGTTCCAAGAAATTACACCATTTAAGGCCCCACAGAAAACCTGTGTATGTACTAGGAATCAAAGCCAGATCTCCAGTCTTCAGCCCCCGCTTTGCTTTAACTGCCAGAACATCCTTTGTTCTCCTCAACCAACCTTCACCTTAGCTGGCAACAGAAGGACCTCCTATTACATCTTAAGGCATGCTGCTAATTAGCATCCAGCACAACAGTGGTACTGGATTCCTGTGCAACTCACCCCACCTCATATTTCCTTAAGTAGTCCCAGGTTTTATTTTTACACTTGCAAAAACATCATCGAAACACAGAAAGTCACAACTGACTTCAGTCTCCTCCTGGTTTATTTTCATTACCTGGATTCAGATATTACCTGTTTCAGGTGAAGATAAGCTTTCTGTCACCCATATCCTGGTTTTGCAGTGTTTTTAACAGGGAAGAAAAAGCAAGAAAAAGAAAGAGCAAGAAAACCACTGGAGCATCAAAGCCCACAGGAGATCCTGTAAAGGCACGGATTTAGTCAGCATTTCGCTTTCATCCTGCCTTTCTACTAAAAAGCCCTTAATAAAACTAGAAAAGCTGGAAAACATTTCTGCTTCTCTTCTGGATGTCCAGGGAGCCTTCAGCAGGTACCACTGGCATCTATAGCCAGGAAGAAAGATAATCTCCTACATGTTCTGTAAGATTCAGTACATCCCAAGCTACAAGCAGGTGACAAGAAATCCTGTTTCATCTGGCTAGAAGAGAGCAATGAGCTCTTTTCACTGCTGTCACTGGGAGCATGTTGTACTCTCATCACAAAAAGACAGGGCTGAGCTGCCCAAGCAAGATGCCCCTGTCCATATGCCTTGGGTACACCATGGCACCAATCCACACCCTGACTAGTAGCAAGTAACAGCTATGAAATGGTATGGAAACTCAGGGCTTCCTTCACTGAAGCTTTATTAGGGGCAGAGAGCAAGGAGGCAGCAGTACTTGGTATTTAGTTTGGGCTGATTCGTCCTGCCAGTCCCCTTTTGAAAGGGCTAGCTGGGATTCAGTTCTTAGGCTGGCAAGAAGGAGAAGAAGAAGGGCCAATCTTTGCAAATATTTTCTATTACTTTTTCCTTTCACAACTACATCTTCCACAACTTGAATTAATTCAATTTTTTTGGCATCCTGGTCAAAACCACTATGTTTCAAGGAAAATTCATACCAGACCCATGCCAAAATTATACATTTCAGTGTTTTTGGTACAAATTGGAATAGACTGAGTTGGCCCAACAGATTAACCAATAAAAGTGCACTTAAAATATTAAGCACTTATGACTTTGCTGTCCACAGGGAATTAGAACCAGATGATTTTCATGAATATTTTCTAAGTTTTTTCAGTAGAAATTCCTTAAAGAATAATTTAATTCCTGTTATGAATTAAAAGTAGATATGCAAACTTTTTTTTTTTATTATTTCAGTCTGCTCCCTCCTTCCTTTATTTGTTCTGCAAATCTATGTCTCAGACCTATAAACACTCTTAAAATCACTCCTATCTTGATGCACTGTGTTGACCAGAAAGGTCTTATTTTATTCACAGATTAAGCATGGAGACTGAGCAGCAGGCATATAGTGAATCGGTGAATCAAGTAGTTAAGTACTGGAGGACACAAGGATGAGGTTGTTGATGTTACTTATTCCTCATTCCTTTATTCGTCTTGGTTTTGTTGGCACATGAATGGTCTCTCTTTCCACTCATGCCTTGCTTTCTGTACTTCAACTGCTCTGTGAAACCTCCTCTACGTTGGATCGGTCCTTTGCTTCTGTTGCTAAAATCTAGTTATCATTCTCTAAGCTTTTAATAACTTCACCTAATACAATAAAAGAACTGCAAAACCTTCAAGACAGAACCTCTGACCCAGGAAACCTGTTTACTTCCTCAAATAATAATACTTCGGATAGACTTCCCTTCTGCAGAAACAGAGCAACACCACAGAGCTGGTCCATAACTTCAGCAGTCGTGCTGTTTCTCTTGTCTTCACTTGCCATTGCCAAACATCCCAGAAGAGTGAATCAAAGCTCTGCACAGGTGTACAGCGTAGGTGTCATCCACTTTGGATATTTAGGGATTGTGCATCTCCCAATGCCACAGTACCCTTTGATACATTCAGGGAAGAAGCAGTGATGTCAGTTTTAGACATTACTTCTGCTAACCGTTGTCCATCCTGCTGCCCTTATCAAGAGACACGCTTTGTCACAGAGATGAAGTAATGCGTGATTCTGCCGATCATCTTTCCAACACAGCCCTGGCAGCAATGACCCACTGGTGGTTTTATTACCTCTGACTGTCATGGCCTCACCCAGCAGCAGGCACAAAACCACTACATTTCAGATGGATAAGCTCAGTAGATAAGATAAAGGTCTCGCTGGCCTTAAGCTGGCTGTGAAAGGAGACATAATCAGTGATTAGGCATAAATCTTTCAGAATAACAGATGATATATCATCTGGTCTAAAGCTTGCTCGTACAAAGTCAGCCTGTCTAAGCAGTTTGTTCCACCTCAATCCAGAAGAGTGAGTTTATATAAAAGAACAAGTGACTGTATCACAGTATTTCTAACAATGTTCTTGTAACATTAAAGCCAAGTTTAGGGTACAGCTGTACAATAGGCTTACCACAAACAAACCTTCCTAATACAGCAGTTGAGGTCTAGATAGAATTTGTGCCTTCATCCATCAGATACTTGATATATAAATAAGACCGTCAGATCCAGCCCTCCAGAGCCTTAACCAGCCATAAGGACATTTGCAAATGGCATCAGTCATTTCCCAGACATAGACTAAGCTGTGAAACTGTTAGTGTAAATGATACCAGAAACACATAAAAAAAAACCCCAACCCAAACCAAAATAAAAACAAACAAACAAACAAAAATCAAAACCCAACCAACCTACCAAACAAAAAACCCCTACTGTAGAGCAGGGTACTGTGGTTGGGAAAGTCATTATCCTCAGCCTATAATCTGTCATTGCAAATATTTCTACAGCCACCAGGGTGTTCAAATCAGAATGGGCTGTTTGTTGCTGCATAGTTCAATTTGCTCAGCCTTGTTCAATTACGAATTACAGAGCTGAACTGACAAAGGTTTTACAGCCTGTTGTTATGCAGTTACAAGGGCCCTTCCTGGTCTCATAGCTCCATGAATGTTTGCTGAATGAAATCTAAATAATTACAAATATATCAGTGCACTGGGAGATTGCCAGTTTGAAATAATTCAGGTTCAGAAGGCCACAAAAGTGAAAGGAATTAAGCTTGTAAGGAAAATGAGATAGAAAAGAAATTCTGTAATTGCTGCAAAGACTTTTTGGACTAGTCAGTTCTATATACATAAAACTTGTCGCTCCTAGTAACAGAAAAACAAACATTCTCCAAAGATTGGAACTGCAATTTGGGTGGGATTTTTAAAAGCACTTAAGGTACGCCGAAATCTAATTTCCACTGACTTCCAGGTGTGTTTGAAAATCTCCACACTTGTATCCCACCTTTCCTTCCCGAACTGTCATTTGCCATCCCAAAACACAGCCCTCAGCACAACACTGCAACTAATTTTGAAGGAGGATCTCAACAGAAGAGAATTCAGGCTGTTTGTGCCTTGAAAATAACAGTAAGATCACCTTCCTCAGATGAATAACTTCACCATGACCACCACCACCATCAATAGAAAGACCATAGTAATGTCTGGCAGATTCCAGCACCTCAGTCCTGAGCCAGTATTGTTTCACTCAAAATATTGGCTTATTTTCCAACAAAGTGATTTCCAGCTTATCTTGTAGCTGACCATTTACCAGGGTATCACAGAGGTGTAAATTTTCAGTTCATGACACCCACAAGAAATTTTGCATATCAAACAGCAAGATAAAATCATACTCAATAAATTTTTGTGCATAGACATGGCATTTCAGTTATATTTACAAAACCATTACTTCTGAAATTTTGTGTCATGCATATTATACTTTGTTTATGTGTGGCAGAACAGTTGCTCAACAAAAAAAAAGGTTTGTGGCAAATTTCAATTGTCAAACAAACAGTCAAAGGAAGCCAGGATGATAGATATGCATTGAAAAGCAACTTTTCAGTGCAAACAACGCTAGGAAGACACAGGAGCAGATAAACCAATGTGCAGCTAAAGCAACGTCTGACATCATAGAAGTTCTGGAAGTAAAATGCCACTGAAAAAACCAAGACAACACTTTTAAAATTGAACATGAGTTGCAGGCAAATGTGTCAACCTTATTTCCTTACCTTATCTAGGAAAACCTCCATAAAATCAATAACTGCATAACCACATTGCTGGATTGGAAAGATGAAAGGTTTTGATATCCTTCACATACACGATGTTCCCTGATACTGTTTAATGTTAGAGCTAAACATTAATAAGCAGAGGGATCTCTCTTGCCTTTACAAAAAGTTTTAATTTTATAGCATTTAGAGTTAAATAATTCTGTATCTTGGAGCTTTCCTGCATAAAAAATATCTCTAACAATTGTTTTCCAACCAGCAGGTTTCTATTTTCTGAATAGAAGTGATCTCACATACACTTTTTGAAGAAAAAGCTGCTTTGCACATAGGGGATATACATACAGTCTTCATATTTCAGTATGTACATCAGCAAGCCATCCATCCTCAGCTCTCTCTCACTCATCTTCAACAGAAGAGGCTCACATTCCAGAACTCAGAATTATTTTGGTTTTGTTCATGAAGAGCATTCATTTATCTGTCTGCTTCAGGTACCAGCATCCGTTGGGAACAGTAGTTGGTGCATATCAATTTTCTCCTCTTCCCTATGTGCTAGCCCCTGCCAGACCTTTCTTCCCACCCCTCAGGAGCTCGCAGTGCCCTGGGCAGCTGACCTGAGCAGAGGCAGCCTGGCTGGGGGCCTGAGTCATGAGGAGGGGCATACACAAATCACCTGAACTGCAGTCCTCTGATGAACAACCAAGGCTTCAGTGGTCTCATATCGCACAATCACAATGTGAAAAGTTTGGATTTCCTTTCGCTGGCTACTGATGAAGGGGTGAAAATACCACAACTTTCAAACTGCAAAGTAAGATTACCTTAGAAAAGTCACTTTGACAAGAACCCAGTTTTATACGTACCTTATTGTGCACATACCTGTTGCAAACTCAAAGGTCTCATCTTACCATATCTCATATTGTGCGTGTGCCAAATGACCCTTACTCCAGTCTTCAGAGTGGGACTGTCTAACACTTTTTACCAGAAAATAATGTTCAAGAAAGGCTTAAAGAAACCTTTGTACTGATTTGTATTATCTACAAATCAGAATGATAATGAACAGAATGAGAAAATAATCCAACACGAACACAAACGGTACAACCAAACTTCTGGCAATTTCACCTGCCATGTTTTCTTCCATTGAAAAGGAAAAGAAGCATCAAATCAACAACAAGTTCTTGCCATAATACTATTTGAGCATGTTAAATTGATGAAACTATTCTTCTTCAGCTTTGAGACTATTTTGTATGTTTTAACATATTTTATATATTTTTCCAGCTCAGTGTTTTTCAATGGGTTTAAAACATTTTTAATTTCCCTGTGGTTCTGCTAGGAAGACAGGAAGAATAGAGACAGATGGGGAAAAGTAAAAGCTATGTTTTTCTTTTTTTTTTTTTTTTTAAGTAAGAATGGAAAATATTCCCATTCCAGGTGTTGAATGGAAACTGAGACTTCATGTCAACTTATTCAATTTCCCAATCTGAATCATGCATTTCACTCTAACACTACAGCTACAGAAAAGCTCACTGAAGTGATTTCCTAATAAAAATCTCATCATAAGCCACTTAAAAAAACCCAAACCAAATCAACCAACCAACCAAACAAAATGTTTTCTGCACCCAATTTAGCCTTCTTCTTGCTTGCCATTTCAAGATTGTAAAATACTGGCTTCCTTATCCCCAGAAATTCCTTATCCCACAGGCCACAGGACTGTGAGATGGGGATTAAATAGTAACTTTGGTAGAGTTTGGACAAACAAGTGTAAGGTTGCTAGCAAAGAACTATCCCAAAGCAGGCCTTTGCTGCTTAGACTTAGCAGGGATTTCAGACAGCAAAGAATTGGGTGCTAATAGAAACTTGTTATTTAACATCTACTGTTGCTATGAAAAAAACACAAGAGAAACAGGTTGTTCTCTTTTGGTAACGTCATGTTTGGTAGCCTGCAGAGAGTTGGCCAAGAGCACCAGTTTTCCGTGAGCCTGCTTGCTGTACTTGAGCAGTTCATGGTACCTTGCAAATTTGCTTTTCACATCTTCTCTGAGGTACAGTTTTTTCTATATTTATGAGTGACCTCCCACATGAACAAGCTGAAGCAGAGAGAGTAGAAAGGTCACCTTTTTCCAAAGCTGATTATGAAGTGAAAGCAGATAAAGGCAGGATGAGAAAATGGTTTGGGCTGTGGTTCATTGAGATATCTCAAGTCAAGTTCAGTCTGGACAGTTAACTTCAAAATAGGAAAGGCAGCGTGAAGCTGCTTCTGTTAGACTTCACTGTAAGGCATTTGCTGTTTAAAGTTTCTGTTTTGGCAAATGAAGGCATCTATGTCCCAAGAATAAATAATTAAAAAAATAATAATAATAAAATATTAACAAGATTACTGTAGTAGTTTGTAGTGGTCTCAAGCCACAATTTTTTTCTAGCTTACATTTAAAAATGCCAGCTCTGAGGGGAAAATCTGGATCTCTGTTCTTGTTTCATATATGCTGGGACTTCATGAACAACTCTGAGAGAAAACATGGAATTACCTTTTTTGTTGTTTTTTTGTTGGTTTTTTTTTTTTTTTTTTTTTAATTTATATAAAAAAGAAGTGACTTCTAGATGACAGAAGTAGATCTGGACTAAGAGGCCACATCTGTCAGCCCTTCACAAAATTTCCCCAGAGAGCATGTGAATGCTTTATGAACATGGGATGAACTGCAGTAGGAGAAATTACATATGTGCCTCTGAAACAATTTCATGTCTCTCATTGCAGACCACGATTTAGCCCTTGCTCATGTTCCTTTCTAAACGTAACTCTGCACATCCATGTAGACTAGACTTTTATGAGACAGGTACTGCCATCAGTGGAAAGATAGGTCCAATAGGCCACTGAAGCACAAGCTAGGAGATCATTAAACTCTTCTGCATCCCCAGAAAAAGCACTCTGTCCCTAGACTCAAAGTTATTTTAATCATAAAACTTTGGCACAAGAACATGTAACACAGCAGAAAAAGAATTTCAAACATGGGGGTCACTAAAACAAGATAAGTTGTAATAATTAGTATCTATTGTACAGAAACTACATGGACAACCTCCACTTTTCATCAAGTAGTTAAACATGCACAAAACTACACAAACCTGAACATCTATCGTCCCTTACAAAGTTTTAAAGAAACATAATTTCTTTTGTCCACATTAAGATACAAACAAAAATAAGAAGCAGATTATTTATCATCTGATTTTTCTCACCTGGTCTTGATAGCAAAACAAAACTCACCATGCTGCACACAGAACTTGGAAATATTGTAAGCAAATTAATCATATAATAAATGAAACTTGAATACATATAATCCTTTCAGATTATTCACAATTTGTTCCAAAAATATTTTATCAGCTACTCTCTACAGTCCCCATCCAATACATTCATTAGTGAAAAAATCCAAAAGTAAAGAGAACTATTTGGAATTAAAGTTCCCTGCAAGAAAGTAATTTTAAAAGCTGTTTTAATGGTTCTATGGAACACAATAATAAACACAGCAATAGTGATTCGTTCAGCGTTAAATAATAAATAGGGGTTTAGAAAATGTGTGGTTTTGGAAACAAAGTATTTTGAAATCAGTTTGTCACACATTTCAGTAAAACCATAGTGAGCTGTAAAGGAGACTTTCTTGCTCCAGAAGTGTATGACATTTAAAAAAAATAATCTTTGTTGACTTTGTGAAGCAGATTTGTTAAAACATGTCTGCTTTCTTCCCACTGAAATATGAATGGGTACTCAAGACAACCTAAGGTCAGAGAGTTTGAGTTCATCTGAGATTGTGGAAATGCAGGATGAAGCCAAGAGCAAAACCCTCATTGACTTCAACAGAGAGAAGACTTCTCCCTTATCTGTGTTTGCAGCTTAGGCACTGAGTAAGAAGACCACTTCTTAGAAGTATGTCATTTCATGTTGTTAAGCCCCCCATTCTGTGTTTACACACTGCATCCCACCAGTTCAAGCTGTAATCTCACAACTGAAAAGCTTCTGTTTGTGCCAGCACTGTGTGATGCTGGAGCACACTGCAGTAGGCGCAGTGCATGAGCTCCCAAAGGAAACTAATTGATAATCTGATGCTTCAACCATCGTAACCCACCTTCCTGGTATTTTCCTCCAGTTCTGCAAAACTGCTGTGTTTATGCAATATGTTAAGAGATGATAACATTTTTAAGACAATATTATCCATTACCATGTAAAATCGTGACGAATTATAATTTGACATGGCTTTTAAGTATTAATGTTCCTAGGAAAAATACATGAAAAGGATGTCTGTTTCCTGTAATTTGTCATCATACAATGTTCAGAAAGGAAGGCTGCAAAGTATTTGTTCACAGCATGTGACACTGTGGCCCAGAAGTGACAAGAGATTTTGGGGTAATGGAGATCAAAGCAGTTTCTCTTTCAGAGCACAAGTGAATGAGGCAGTGTGATTTATGACTAAAATATCAAAAATTATGCCCCTTCCACAGCAGACCCTAGTACATGTCCTACTGAAAGTGGCAGATACCTCCATTAACATAATAGTTCAGGTATAAGGAAAATCAGACTTTCCACCGGACAAGTAAAAATGTGTGATATAATTCTGGTAGCTTCCTGGCTCACTAAGCTCTGTTGTCTTCCAGGTGGAGACTCTCTGAACTAACGGGAAAGGAGAAAATGGAGAGGTCTTTGCCTTTGCATCAACACAACACCCTGCTGCCACAGTTCTTTCCTCCATGAATGTCAGATCTGCCTCATGTAAATCAAGAAAGCAAAACCTGGAGAGATCTTGAAATCTTAGTCTTCCTATATGGTTTTAAATGCCTCACTTTCAACCTAATTTGCACCAACAGCAAGCTAGAGTGTTATCAGCCCAGGCTGGTACTGTTCTCAGCCTAACCAGCCATGAATGTCTGACTATTTGTTCCTTACTGATATCCTATTATATTAGTATAATATAGGCCAACTTTTCTGATATTTACCTTGTTATCACCTATGTACATCTCTTGACTTCTTTATTTGCCTTCCTCCCAGTAAATTTGTACAGTGTTCCCATGGCGCTTAGCCCTTCCCCTGTGAAAGCACACCGTGCTCCAGCAGCGAGCATGCAAAGTGCACCAGGACCTCAACCTGTGCCAGAGGAACTCAAACAATTCTCACCAGGGGCCCCTCATCTCCCCCCTGCAGCCCTAAGATAATACTTTCCTCATTATTTTTAAGCCTCGAACTTGTTTAACTACAGAGATCTCACTCCACCACAATACTTCTTTCAATAGCATACCACGAGTATGCATATGTTACATGGCACAAAGCCCTCAGGGTTAACAGTGAAGTACCATGGGAATGGAGAGAGATAAACCTTCTGTGTCTCAACTGTGCTATCTACAAGAAACGTTCTCTATCATGCACTGTTCCACACCCAGCTTTCCTCTCAGAAGGAACTAGTTGCTTTGTTCAAAATAAAGAGCCACAGAGTATGTGTGCATTACATTTATATTAGTTACCAAGGGACTGGGACACAGTAAAGTGTATAACCAGGTATAACCAGGATATATATATGTATAACCAGTGTATAACCAGCTTTTCTGATGGAGAGTTGTTAAACAAAATATTTGACTATGAGGAGGACATAACTGGTTCATGATTCATCGTGACGATTTTTTTCAGGTATTTTGGGATTCTGATCTTCAACCCAGGAATAACAAAATTCCCCTGCCGGCTTAGCAGTTCAACACTGATTCAAACATATTTTGGGGTAAATTGCAGAACTGCACATGGTGGAGGTGAAGGGGAAGAAGTATGTAGTTGTAATTGCTGAAGACAAAAAGCAAGGCAACTAGTTCTCAGCTATATACTATTTAGAACATTGTGTAAAATTAAAGAAGGCAAATTAGTGCTAGTTCTGCACATTCATGTAGTAAAATGTGGTTGGATTAGCTGCATTCATTCAGAATACTGAATCATCTAATCACAAGTTGAGAGAGGAAGTATATAAAAAAAAATCCCTAAATTCAGACAGTCCTTGAGATCATTGGAATATGTATTAGAGACAAATTATCCAGTTCAGGAAAATGTAAAATTCTTTTCAGTTCGAAGATTAGCTGATGATCTGAAGAATTTTATTAAGACTCTAAAACGTACTGTGAATTATCATCTAATTTCAACCGGGGGGGGCTGTGTCTATGCATTGTTGGAATGCAGCCATTTACTGGCAGAGGGACTGGCAAAAGAAAACCATGTCCTGTGACACATCCAGTTTGCTGCATCAGGGAAATCAGGCAACACAGCTGAGCACATGATTTTTGCTGCTTGTTAGAACTGATTTGTCACATGCTTGCTGTTCATCAATTGGTAACAGAACTCCAGATACTTCTAACAGAAAATACTTGCTTTCTACACAGAATACTGAATGTTTTTGTCAACTATTATTTTCTTCTTTGATGGTCTGATTCAACAGCTCCCATTGAGAAGGTAGCTTATTTTGATAAAGTACAACTGTGGGCCAATCTCCATGTGTCATTGGTCAGGAAAACTCATAAGCAAGTATCTAAGTGCTTCCTTTAAATAATTCCTTTCTAAATCAGAGCCTTCAAGAATGAGGGAGCAGGGAGGTGCTGAGCACTTCTGCAACACAACTGGCTGGACATGTGCCCAGGAAAGTCCCAAAGCATCTGGTCAGCTCCAAGCCTGTTCAGCAGTTGGATCCTATTCATTGAAGGACTTAAGCTGGCAGAAAAGGGTGGTCTTGGTTTTATGTTAATGATGAGGAAGATAATTAAGCGGCTCACTGAACTGTAGACATAATCAGATGTCTAAATAGTCCCTGATCAATCCTGTTGGGGTAAAGCGTTATTGGCATTTTGCCTTTTTTACATGGTCCAGAAACACCATGAAGAATCCTGCAGTCAGGCCACTCAGAGTTATTTCAACAGAATATTCTGACTCCAGATTAAGACACATCCACACAGTTAAGGGGTTACGTCTGCAGGAAACATGGCCCTGTCCAATGCACTGTCCCATGGGAAATGTTCACAGCTCCTTCAGTCCCATCCTCCCATAGCAATTTTACCCATCTCTTTTCAAATTAAGTGCTGCAAGCACAGACACAGCACAGAGCAGGTCCCTCTGCACTGAGGCAAAGGCAACACTTGGTGAATCATGGCTACGCAACAGAGCAGCTATTCTGCTTCACCTTCTCTGTGTAATGCAGTTCTGTGGGAGTCAGGTACTTTCAAAAAAAGATCTGGTCTTGCTTTTGTTCCTCAGTTCATAAGGAGAGACACCACACCTTCAAAAGGAATAAACACTAATTTACCACTGAAAAAAATTCCTTGTTCCCAGTCAACTTTATTGTAAGATAAATGTTTAGGGAAATGGGCAGCTGTGAATTTTCAGATGCACTCAATATATATGGTGAATATGAGTCTTGAAATGTCCACTGGTTATGGTTTCTCAAAGTCTGGTTTTGCTATATATTTTTATTAGTACTGTCCCAGCTCCCTTCATGTCTACAAGAATCTGTCAGATTTGGTGTTGCTGATGGTTTCTCTGATGTTCTGTCAAATTTCCATGCAAATAAATCTCATTTTGCTGATGTCTGTAAAGTTATGCTTTAGACCAGCAATCTCTGAGCTCTGTCTTCAATAAAAAGGGTAGAAGTGTAACTACTAATTTAGTTTCTTTAAAAGGCATGTATTTTCATGCACATTAAATCCATCTGTTTCTGAAATGTATGTCTTTCTTCAGTGTGTAATTTGATAAAACCCAAAGGAAAGCCTCAGAGCTCCAAACTTGAAGCAGAAAGGGAGAGAAAGTGAACAAAATCAAGAGCATAACATGGCTGGGAAATATATATATTTAAGAAAAGTATTAAAAATGAAATAAAATATTAAAATATTTTTAGAACGCAAAAATGTTAACAAACCACTCAGAGGATCTTGACACAAGCTCTCCACATATTTTTAAACTTCTAGGAAAACAGAAATTAATCCCATAGGTCTGTAGTCTTGACACTGTTGCTGCAATCAGGAAGAGTTATGGATCTGTATTAGTGAAATATGCTCTCCTTTACACAAAGACTTATGTCCACTGTTTTAATTATGATATATGTCTGGGCTATGCTAAGGCTACTTTTAACATTGTTAGATTCATCTTTACTTCAGTCAGCTCTTTTTTCAACACACTTTGAAAATACAACATCTGTTTCATGAAATTAGAAAAGTTTTCACATCTGAATGGCAGCATTACGCAAGCAGGGGCGTCATCAAAGTGACTACACTTAGCTCCCTACATCAGTTCCATGCTTTTAAATGATCTGCCTTTTAAAAGTCTGTGTAAAATACTCTGTTTGTCAGGTTCCTAATTAATTTGAGCAGGGTTTTCTGAAACCTCCAAGCACTTCCACCCCAAAACTTCTCAAAAGAGCACTGAAATCATCATTAACCATGACCACAATGTGACTAGGCAGGATTGTGTTTAAGATCAACTGTTGCTATAAATTATTCTGTGGATGCAAAGAACTGGAACACAAAATGATGATATCTAATTAAAATATAGAAGCCTAAACTTCACTTTAAGGATTGATCTGACTTCACAGACATTTTTTTTGCTGCTTCCAGCAGGAAGTGGAAGATCTGTACACAAAACAGAAAATCTTCAAAGTGTGCTGCGCAGGAGGAGCCTGTAATTCACAATTTATATTACTTGGAAGATGTGCTGTGGTTTTGTAACTTTTCTATATATGGGGCCACAATCAGGGCTAAATATGAAAGCTACAACATTATTTTTATAGCACACTTTTTCTTCATAGCCAAGTTTAAAAAACTAACAAACAAAAGCGTACTATCTCTACTTGTACTTGCTTCATGTGCATAAGAAAATAATTCTAAGGATGCACTTAAGTTTCCTTCAAGTGGTTTGTTTGTTCACTCCTATGCAAAAATACGTGCTGCAAACCAAGATCAATCAAAGCATCTGGGCACTGGAACATGTATCATAGGATCTCACCTTGCAAGCCTTTGCCATTCTGCTCTCTGCAGTTGCTTTGTTTGCTTGTGAAGCTTGATGTTCATCTGTTTATCTCACTTGCTCTTTCTACAAGGAATGTGTCTCCTTGCTCTGGACATCGTTTCAAAGCTTTTGCATCCCCCTCAGTAGCATCCCTCAGAAGGGATCCTCCCGCTCGCACCATGTCACGTGGACTCCTGAGATCTTTCTGAAATCTGACTGCTCACAGGTCAGGTACATCGGCAGAAAAAACTTTCTGTAGGGAAACAAATGAAAAGACAGTGGGTGTGATTGGACCTTGAAAAGATTAGCATTCATTTGCTTTGACATGAAACCTCCTAGCACCACCCTGATCACAGAGGAAACTAAAAAGGGAAATTGTTTTATGTAGCCCACAGGAACAATCTAAATTTAAAGTTGTACCACCATGACCTTACCAGTGAGGGTGGGAAAATAGGAAGGGACATTATGTTTAAACAGGCATGTCAAAAAAACCTTCTTGGATACATGCCAATAAAAATGTGTCCTTTACAGATGAAGAATAATTTTGTTTCCTAAATTAGGATTAACTATATCAACCCACATGTTTTTCACCTCAGCATTGTTTCATCCACACTTAGAGGAGGCTGCCAGCTTTAACAAGTCCTTGCTGTAAGTTAGGATTCAGGTCTTCTGAGTTTATGTTACTCATAGATGTTGTTTGCAGGGAGAGCAAAGCCTGTTGTTAGCTCAGTGACAAACATCTCTTTCTGTAAATTCTTTAAAGAAATTTTGATTTGGTCTTTTAAATGCAAAGGCTGGCATTCCTGTGGGTGTTTGCCTTTAGTCATTTTAACACATTTCACACACAATTTGCAATGCAATCTGACCCTTGTTGTAGCCTGTGGTGTAAATGGAGTAATGAACTGCCACAACACCTTCACTGTTTCCATGACAACCAGCTGGGTAGCACAAATAGACAGTTCTGCAAAGTAACAAGCTTGGGTTTTCCAAGCAAGGCCTGCAAATGCAGCAAGACAGTTCACACCTGTCCCTAAGCAGTGTTAGAAGTTAATCACCCATTTTATAGTTAAGGCCTACTGGGTGGCTACAAAATAAAGATCTCATTTCACATTACATGTTTCCATTTCAGGTGGAATTATTTTTTAACTGACCATTCCCTGATGCTGTCAGACTGGTCTCTGGAATAAGAGTGGAAAAGATCATTAAAAACTATTTTTCTCATGAAAACTTATCATTTTCTGTCTTCCTTTTGCTGTCCAGCCTCAGAAGAAAAGATGTGATGGATTTCCTCTCCAATGTTTGAATGTCAGAAGAAAAAAAACCTCACATCGAAAGACAGTGTCACAGCCTTTATCTAAGTGGAAACTTATTCCTTACTTCTCCCCTTTCTGAACAAGACAGACGTGCACACACGGAAATCATATTTGCCAACATTATAATCCCACTGAATTTCCTATGGTCTATTCATTCGATAGATAACATTTTACACTGAGACAGTTGGGCTCGCAAAAGATAATGGGAGAACATCACTGACTGGAAATCAGTCTAACCCAAATTTGTTACATTACCCCAAGTTTGAAGCAAGTGTGGTCAGATCATTTTACAATAGGTTAGCAGCTGGCACTCAACAGTTTCTTCCTCTTGCAGCTGAATGCAAAAGCTAGACATATGAAAGCGACAACCCAAACATGCAGTTGAAAGGCTCTAGAGTCTGCCCCACTCCTGGAAATCCCATTTGCAGACAGTGAAATTTTAGTAATGTGAAATTAATGTTTACAATACATGGATTGTAAAATACGTCTGTTACCTTCAAGAAGCACGGAAGATTCCTCTAACATTATTGCAGATAAATTGCTTGTAAGATGAACATTTATTATACATGCATTCTCATCTTGCCTATAACTAAAAGTTAATTGCTTAACCCACGCAGAGAGAATATGTCAAAGAATGGCACTGTAAAAATCTGCTGCTCATGCAAATATTCAAAAAGCAAGCCGATTCTGCCATAAGCTCAGTTCTCATAAAAATCAGTGACCACCGGATTGATAGGAGAAATTAGTACACAGCTTCCTCGTTTGGAAACTAAATGGGAGTAGAGTCTTGTGAAAAAAGATGATTGCCTGCCTTAATAGGATAAACAGCTGGCAGGGGTTGTCCTTTGCTGCAGGGAGAAGAGGCAGGTTGGCTCCTCTTGGTACAATGCTCCGTCCAAAACAAAGTGGATCAGACCAGCAATTTGAGCATAACACACAAGGGCAGCTCCTGTCCATGGGAATGGCAGACACCACTATTTTTCACCTTTGCATGGCAAACAATGTCTTTACAGTGACTCTTTTCCCTTCACCACTTTTCACCTGTCCTTAGACTGCTGATCAGCCAGAGCTTTCTCTTCTTTTCTCCACCTTGCAGACAGATTGCCATTTCTGACAAGAAATGATGAGTCAGATAGCAAAAGCTTCCTCGTTCCCCAAGGTATTGTGCCCATCTTTACAAGATCTCTGGTGCAAAGACCATCTTGATGGGTCTTCCTAAAGTATCCTAAACACTTTGATCTTCACTTCAGACTCCCACTGCTACCCTAACTCTGATTACATTGCTGTGATTATCTCAAAACAAATCACTTATCCTTCTGCTTTCATTCCAAGCAGAAAAAAAAAAAAAAAAAGGCCTGACAAGAATTCCATTTCATGCAGACTCTAATCAAAGTTGGCTCTAGTTCTTAAAATATGTAAATATAGGCTGAGAATTGCTTGCACTTCATATCTTTTCCTAACTCCGAAAGAACAAACTTTTTCCAAGTCCACAAAATAATTCAAAACTTATGATACCTTTCTTCTCTTTGCCAGAAGCATAAACCCCACCAGCCCCTTCAAGGAGGGGGAAAAAAAAAAAAAACACACCCTGAAACAGACCATGAGTCCTCTATCTGCATCCACTGAGTATTTGTGATTATCTGGCGTTGCTGCTTTTAAACTTTCCCATCACAATCATTCTCTCTGTACACCCAAATTGGTTGCAAAGTTTTTCCACATCATTTTCACATTGTGAAAGCACACGGATGTGTTTTCTTAGAACTGCCTGCAAAGCTGAGTGCCAGGAAGTAACAACTGCAATGCTCCCTCTACACATATAAAATCTCCTCTTTGGCAAATGCATCTTACAAGGGTAGGCAGATTCAAACACGGAACAGCCATCACTGTTAGTAGGGATGATTCCCAGGGAAAAGTTTCTTTCTACAGTGCCAGAAGTGTCCTCTGTGAGCAAGTGGGATCACAGATCCTGCTTGCAACAAATGGGACATGTGGGGAACCTCAATAGAAGAGAAAAAGCTTTACAGCATAGAAAACATCATCCCTGGGGTTGAAATATGGGTATGGGAACCCTTTTCAAGTGAAGGATTTACAACACCATATTTATGAGAAAGTGTTACATTTCTTTGAATGGATTCTGTCTTCAAAAACAACTAGGATAAATTCACATTCAGCAGTGTTATTTACTCTTCCAATGCCATAGCAATAAACTCTCATGAGTGTGCCATTTCATACAGCTTCCTCGGAACTCACTTCCTCAGAAGCAAAGCACCCAAGCACACTCATGCCCACACTCACACAGACACCACCTGCCAGCCTCTCTGGAATTCATTTTCCCTCTAAGTGAATCCTTGCAAAGGGAATTATAATGCCTCCAATGTAGGGACCATTTTTTAATCCACTTTTCTACAGGCCCTAACGTAATACAGATTTTCATTGTCAGATAACCTTGTGATTACATAATAAAAAACGTCCAAGACTTTGATCATAAAGAGCCAACTTCCTTGAAAAGTAAATGGTAGTATGCAGAAAATCATAAAGGATGTTGGAAAAGCACAGGTGTTGAAACACAGTCCCATTTCTGTCACGAGAAGTCCCAAATTTCCATGAAGTGCTGATAAAAATAATTGTTCACAAAGATTATCAATTGTTATAAGAACTGAAGAGTGTGCTTGTATTGGCTTTACAGGAATGCTGGAAGGATAACAGTGAAGATCACACAGTGTTCAGATATCACAATGAAGAGGGCTTCGGAGACGTGTCAGAAAGACAGAAGGGTGTTCAGTATGCTGCACATCATACGTGAAATCAGAGGAGGAGCAGACTGTAACAATCAATCAGCAAGGCTCTCCTTTCTTGCTGCCCCTCCCAAGGCTCCACACTATCAGCCTAAACTGGAGAAGCTGGAAACCCAAATGGAATCCTCTCCCAGAAGCAGCACAGCAGAGCCATTTCTCCAAGGACAGCTCAGGTCTCAGCACCTGCTGCCCTGTGTAGCTTTTGGCAGGCACAACGGTGAAAAGAGAGAAAAATCAGAAACAAAAACCCCTTTGGAATTGGTGAGACAATTAATCACAAAACACTTTCTCTGTTTCTGTGGTGCCATGTGTTCTCCCACCACCACCCCGTCCCCATTGTAAAATCATTTAATCAAGGCACGACTAGGGCTTCAAACCAAGCCAAGTCAAGCAAAGATGATACAGGTTCTGATTTAAACTTTGAATAATGTACAGGAAATGTTTAAAAAGAAGAAAAGTAAACAAAAATAAAGAAAAGAGAAAAGAAGTATTCAATTCTGTATAACAGCAGCAACCACCATTTCCTCTCCCTCCACCAAAAGGCAGCATTTTCACATCCAGACAATACCTTGAAATAAGGTCTCCATCACCAATGACAGGCCAACTCAACTTTCACTTTTTCTGAGAGCACATGAGTTGCTGGTTCCCAAGTGTAACCTGTCAGTCATGGATACACAGAAGCAGCTGCAGCACCAGGTTCCCTGTGACACCTAGGGACCTCAAATGCCTGACAGTGAATAACCAGAGTGAAGCAGAACAGAGATGAGAAGTCTTCACTTGACACTTAGTGTGTACAGGCCATATAACTGGAAAATATCCTGCATCCAGAAACATTAAGAGCAAAATCCTGACTGCTGCTAAGCCACTTAATTTCTCTCACTACTTCTCATCTCCCTTTCCTTTCTAGTCTTTCCTATCTCATCTATTCAGGTGAAGCTAGAATCATAAAGATGTACGGTAATCCTTTCTGTGTAGCGCTTCACCTGAATAGATGGCTGGACCTTCGATTTGGGCTTCTCTTAGTTTAGTGAGGAAAGAAGTAGAATTAGTAGTAGAACCAAAGCAAGTCCTAGAAGACCTCAGACTTCCTAGCTCAACTCAAGTACTCCTTCTCATTTACGGAATCTACAAAATAAATTTGACCTAGTCTATGAATAGTTCTCCAAATTAACAGCTTGAGGGTCTGGAGGGTCTTTTATTCCTTAATGTTTCAAAGGCACAGGTTCTGTTTCATACGGACTGTTGTACAGAAGATGTAATAAACCAAAACCTACACTTAGTGCAGAACAAGACAACAGGGTCTGAAGTGCACTCACACTGTGGCTAGAGCAGGCTATGCCACTCTGGTTGTGAACACTGTTCTGAGCCAGCTGCAAACAATGGAATTACTAATCTGCATGGATTTCACAGCACACATTTCTTGTAAAAGCAGGAGTCTGGGACTTAATCACCTGTTTCAGATTTATCAGAGGGCAGCATGTCACTTCCAACCCCTATAGAACATCTACCTACAATTAGCTGCTGATTTACAACCTCATTCAAGAGGTTATTACTTCCTGCTCTTGCACATAGACTTCCCCTACCATCACCTTTCAACAAAAGCTTTTATATTATCTTTTGTTACTTTTTTTTTTTTTGCTCGTGTTGTACAACAGTGTAGCTGCCAAGTCACTAAGAGGTTTGGACTTTGGCTTTTCATAATAAAAGGAGAAAATAAAAAGGTCTGCATTTCTTTTTAAAGCCTCAAACAACAGAGGAGGGAGGGGAGAGAGAGATATTTCATAAAGGAAAATACCATCAGAGATTACTGAAACATCTCTTGATACAGAAGCTAGGTCCTAGGTCTTGCCACAAAATCTTGGCAAAATAAGAAAAATTCTCTGAACACAATATTTCTTTTTCCTTATCCAGCACAAAACCACAAACTTAATGATACATTGGCTGGACACTCTCAAATGGTCAGAAAACACCAGACAGGCAACATCCTGACTTTTCATACCACAGTTGCACCTCACAGTCCTAATAGGTGTCTAGGCTTCTAGGCAGGTTGTGCGAAGGTGGTGCAAAAGTGTTCTTTCTTTCCAAATAGCTGGTTGATCAAGAAACAATTGGCAGAACAAGGGATTCCTTCAAGACTTAGAAAGACATTGTGGCCCCTGGAACTGGCACACAACCACATAACCAAGAGGGGCCTTCCTGTAGTGCTGTAGAATGTGCACCCACACCAAAGACAATGAGGTAAGAATTCATTCCTGGGCCTGTGTTTGGTAGCCAGCATAGAGCTCCACAGCTGACCCAACCACAAGACATGACAGGAGATATCAGGAGTCTTGCTCATCCACAGTCTCTATTTTGACACGAGCACTCAACTAAGCCCTCACTGTGGATGGCTTTGCATGTGCAAAGTCAAGTCAGGGAGGAATGTGAGAGTGATTCAGTCTGCCTTGTCATGGTCTGGGCAGGTCAGTTCTTATCTCTCTGTCTTGTGCTTCATCAAGACAGGTCCAGCCCACGATGTTGTTTAAACAGCAATGCCAGGGTGAAGCTGATGTCCCATGCCAGTTTTTGTCTCCGGCACTGCTGAGCTCTGGTTTGCCTTCCAGGGAGCCAAACTTGCTGGCAACAGGTCACAGCAGCAGATTATGTCTCATGGAAAGAGTAGACCTGTCATATCTGGGTACCTTGTTCCCAGGGTGAGGTGGCTCGTCCCTTTGGGTAAGTGCGTGGAAAATACATTGAGCTCAGAAACCCCAACATAGTTTGGGTCAGTACTCTGGCCTGCACGTGGCTTCTTCTGGAACCCAACAGCTCGATCATTCTCCACGCAGACCCTCGTACACCTTTGGTGGCCCTCCAGCATGTCCTACCCTCACCCAAAAAACACTACCATCTTTCCAAGGCGAGTGGTCAGTCCTGGAGCACTGAACACTTTCCCTTGTCAGCTGCAAGGCTGCCACTCTCCTAATGCAGATACCACTGTGCTTCCAACACCTCAGGTCTCACCTGACTGTGACAGACGGTCCTCATCCTGTATTGCTGCATAGTGAGGCTTGAGCCACTTTGCCCCATTTGTGCCTTTCAGATGATGCTGACCTCCTCCAGGCTACATCCACGGCCCGCAGTATGGGGAAATGGCCACAGGTAGCAGGTAGAGGTATTAGTGTGACGGCTCGGGATGTGTCACTTGTCACCAGCACAGCTTTAAAGAACAGTTAGATCTTCACTGCCACTGTGCATTCATAATCTCTTCCATGAGTATCCTCAATGATGCCATGACTATAAACAAATAAAAGCCTTTCTGCAAAGGTGTCACCATATTCAACCATTCTAGAGGAAGGACTCACAGAGACAACAAGAACAGAAAAGGTGAGTGCAGGTCACGTGGAAGACAGTCTCTTGCTAGAAAAACAGGCAGATAATTCAACATGGAGAAATATCAGCTGAAGGGATAAAACAAGACCTGCCTGATGCAAAGCTAGGTGCATTTTGAGTTATGTTCTTCCTAAGTAGGAAAGAATCAGCATGGACTTTTGTTTAAAATACTGATCAACAATTGAGAAGCATTTTCCCTACAGATTCTACAAATACCCTCCAAATGAGCACTTTAGGAATTTAGTGGCCTTCCCTACACAGTTCCAAGATGAAAACTTAATTTGGTGTTTCTCTGTAACTCACTCTCCTGTCTTATTTTGGATGTTACTGGAAATTTAAGGAAAATTGTAGAAAAAAAATAAAAAGTAATTAAAGGGCAGAGGAAAGAAATAATGACTTATTTTAGGTTTCCTGCAAACTAGCATGTTTACCTCAAAACTTTTGTTTTAAAAACTTGGAGAGGAGAAGAGATATAAAAACTCTTTGTATAAAAAAGAAGAAAAGTGAGAAATAGATATTTCTGCTAGTATTTTTTTCTGTGGGAAATTGCTTTGTGATGGCAATTACCTTTTTCATTAGTAATTTTCTATGCATTAAAAAAAAAAAAAGAAATAAATCAATGCTTTCAGTGAAAATGTGTAAGTGAAGGAAATCTGGAATTTATTGGCACAACAGAGAGATAGGTGCCCAATATTCTCTGTCTGTTAGCATTATAATTCTAAGATCTTTTGGAAAACCAGGTAAGCTGAAATACTCCTGAACATCCAACCAGAGATGCATCTGCTGACATGCTCTCTTTCTTATGGCTAGTTTTATGAATCTACCAATTCTCATTTGCCCAGAATCATTAGTTGTTTTCCAGCATTCAGAAACAATAATGTAAGAGGAAAACATGAATAAAATAGAGCCAGACTGAGGAATAGCCCTGGGGTTTAAGAGCATCATGGGGGAGAGCTGAAAAGTATAAAGAAGGAGCAAAAGTTGATTAGAGCTGTGCTAAAGAGTGATCAGCTAGCTGGGGGCAGGCTTCTTTTAGCAGTATGCTCACAAAAACTCAACAAAACTTGAGCTAAAAGCAGGCAACTGGAAATGTTAAAATATAATAGAAATGCTTAAGTACCTCTCTCCCTATCCCCATTTACATCATAAGCCCATCTCCAAAGTCAATTAAGCTATTCTGGTCATTACTTTATTTAGAAGATTTCTGTCTAATGGAGAACAGGACTTCTAGTGAATGATGCAGATTTAGGGATGAGGAGGAGGGAGGAATAAACAAATCTCTCCACCTCTTACAGTAGCAGCCACAGCTTAAGTGGATGCAGGCAGCATGACTAGCAAGTATAATGGCTTTGAAGTCCTGTGTAAGGACCATCAGTGACACAAAGCAGCAGCAGATGGCCAGGCCACCCAGTTCACACCCTACAGCATGTTAGACTATGGACAAGCAGTGAAATGGAAGAAGAGGGAAGCACTGAATTAAAGTCAGGAAACACAAGAGATTCATAATGCAAAGAATAACATGAGGGCAGGTCTCTAATGCTCTCATATCAGCATCACTTTACTGTGATTGGCCTTTTCTCCTTAGCCCAGAACTGTTTGCTGAAGTATAGAAATCCATCTGGTTGAAATAATAACACCATGTGTGTAAACTACTTTCTCAGGGGGTGGGGTGGGATAAACACCCCACCTTATTCTGTTTATTCTTGATGGGAAAGTGGGAAGCACAAGGAAAGCATAGCAAAAAATAAGCAAGCATTTACGTTTTTCCTTCAAGCTTCCTCTTATTAGACTGAACTTGTTCCAGTCACTTTCAGTGCAATCGTCATATTAACTGTGACTGTCACAGCAACTGTGAAACGAACTCTGGCACTAAATGCAGCAATGCAGGTGAAAAAGGGGAGAAACCAGCAAAAGTACTCAAGCTATTTATTAAATGCTCTTTCTGCATCATGAGGAGCAAAAAGCTCAGGGGAGTCAATAGGTTCGACTGTCACAAAGTGTGGGAGGAGGGCTGAGGGCATGGAATAGTGTTGCTGGGGGTTAAATTAATGCCATGTGCCAGCATGGCTTGCAGAAAAACTAGAGAGATGTCCACAATGGAACTCTTTCTTTTAGGGAAAACGGAATGAGTGAAACGGGCAATTCCCCAGAACGTCTCTCCAAGACTGAAGGTGCTATGGAATAAATTACAATACTGGTTGACAAAATGACCAGTAATTGCTCAACAAAGCAGAAGGCATTCACCAAGCAACACAAAGGATGGAATAGCTGAGTTATTAACAGCATACGTAACCTCTCACTTCAAACACCTTTGGTGCTGAAGGACTGAAGGTTGACTATTTCTTTCTTTTTTTTTTTTTAAGATTGCAGGAAACTACAGGCCTGTTAGTCTAACAATGCCAAAAAACAGAGACTACAATGAAGTGCAGAGCCAGAGGGCACCTGGATAAATAAAATCTAACTGAGAAGTGTTAGCATGGTTTCTGTAAAGAGCAGTCCCTTCTTACAAGCCTCTTAGAGGTCTTTAAAGGGTGAACAAACATTTGCATAAGGGCCATTTACATGATATAGTCTACTTCGATTTCTTACAGCTTTTGACAAATACCTTCACCTGGGGCCTCTAAGGACGCTAAGCAGCCATGGTACAGCAGGGATAATCTTGACAGGTATAAATAGTCCATAAAAAGGAAACAGAAGATCTGGGGCAATTGTCAAAGGAAGGAGGTCACCCACTGACAGCTGTGCTCTGTGACCTGTGCTTTTCCACACGTTCATAAGTGACCTGGAAGCCAGGAGGCAAGCAAGGAGGTAAAGTTTTCTTGGTGGTAAGAAGTTTCTTGAATAAGTATGAAAAACAGTGAAGAATTACAGTGGGGTTCAGGTGCGATGATAGGTAGTTTCATGAAAATGTCAGCTCAGTGCTTTGCAGCAGCCAAAAAAGCAAACCAAATGTTAAGAACTGTTAGGAAAGAAATAAAGAGGAAAACAGATGACATTGTTATGCTGCTTTGTAAATTTGTGGTTTGCCTATACCTTAATACCATGTATATTTTGTAGTTGTATTTCAACTTCGTTGGCTGGGCCACTGCAGTACTACCCTATACCCTTCTGAACAGGCCTGCTGGAAATGTGAGTCAACAAGAAAATTTCCATTAAAAAGGTAAACAAGTAACAATTATTCCTTCCTAGTGCTGTATGCAAGACGTCTAGAATCAGAAGTGTTTCAATAATATTTGTTAACTCTATCTAAATGTCCAAAGATTTTAGGTTGTCAGAAACATAGAGAAAACCATATAAACTTTTGTTTGTTTTCAAATAGAAAACTGAGAGGAAAGGAAAAGAAGTATGATCTTGAGAAAGCTTAAACCTTTTGAATATTTTTGTCCAATGGAAAAAAATATCTTCTATCAGCTGGTTCTTTCTCAATATCACCAACACTGTGCATTCCGAACACAACTGCAAAACACCTATACTATGCAGTTAAGGTTTTGGAGAGAAACCAGAAACAATGCCAAGCAAAGCAAATTACATTTGTCATCAGCTTTCAGATACGCATTCCCAATCAGAATCTTCAGATACAATTGCAATGTAATCAACACATCTTCATAGCAATCAAAAAATATGTCTGATGACATATTATTCTGTGGAATATCTCTTAAGGAAAGATTGTGTGAATTGCATTGCTTTCACTGCACTTGATAAAGGACTGTGGAAACAGTGGAGAACATGAAAGTCATCCATTGTTGTGTGACCTTTTCAGATAACCTCAGGAACATAAAGATTTGTTAGCTGGCAGCCCCGTTTGATAAAACTCAATAGCAAAAAAAAAAAAAATGTC
Source organism: Patagioenas fasciata (assembly GCF_037038585.1). Taxonomy (NCBI): domain Eukaryota; kingdom Metazoa; phylum Chordata; class Aves; order Columbiformes; family Columbidae; genus Patagioenas; species Patagioenas fasciata. Next base: position 38,543,119 of record NC_092560.1, read on the forward strand.
AGTGGTCAAGCTTCTGTTTTGGTTTCTAGCTACTTAAGGAAATCTGCAAGATAATACAAAAAACCAAAATAGATTCACCACTACTATCAGTTAAAATTTGAAATTACTCTTTAATTCACCTAATGGCACATCACTAAAAAGACTGAGAAGAAAGCAGTAAGTTAACTTTTTAACAGGATTGTACATGTGCAAGAAGCTGTGTCCTTCAGTGCAGGGTCTAATCTGCTCTAAAATCTGTACCAACCTCCTTGGAAGGTGTAAGCCTGGGATGGTGGTCAAAGTCTGCATTGGACCTTGTGCCACACGTTTCAGATTTTTGGCTTAATTTAGCGTATATGCACTTCAGATAGAAAACTTATAATGCATGAAAAAAAAATGTTAAGTCAGTATTTTTTATGGTTAAAACATTCTGGATGTGGAAAAATAAGACACCATTGTAAGAGGTAATGAGATATGTAATTATCATTCTTTGGTCTGTGGTTAGAAAAACTACACAGGGTCAGTAGCACAGCAGTCTGTTATGGTGGCATATAGTAAAGATACTGAATCATCAAAAGACACTTTTACAAGCCCTTTGTAAAACTTTCTCTCTAGGATGGATGCAGCAGCATCTCTGCTCAGTAAAATTTCTTACCAAATAAAGTAATTTTGGATTGGGTAGACTTGTGTCTTGTACAGAATTTCTCAGAGGAATTATTCATATCCCCTTACCTTTTCATCTAAGAGACTCATAAGCTTTTGTAGTCCTGTGTTTGACCTTAATCCTACTTTTACTCATGTCCTTCTACATTCCCCGGTCTGCCCACCCCATCCTGCAAAACCTATCTTGCTTGAATAAATCCTAGTCAGCCAAAACATACACAAAAGCAATAGGAACACTTTTTTTTATTCCCCTAAGCCCTTGCCCTCTTTATAGCCAAGGTCATCAAAAGCTGTGGTTCTGTGCCTGTTTTCACTTACTCTCTTTCCTTTTCAGTCATCACAAAACCTAATTCAAAATGGGTTCTTGGTACCTGGCTTTCAGGTTTACTTTTAGGCTTGTGATTTAATTTAATTTAAATCCATTCCCAGATGGACCAATCACAGGCTTTCTTGATGCCTCCTCCCACACTGCCTCCATCCTTAAAGGATCACCTGGATTTCTGCCTTTTCCTTCTTTCACAATCACAGCTGACAAAGCTTCCTGACTCTTAGATCTGTGGCTGCCTTTGCATCCCAGAAGTTTTGCAATCAATGAATCAAAGTGTTGAAGAAACAATTTAATCCAATTTTGTTATATGAAAATATGGTATCCAGGATGATGCTACTATTATGAAGTTGTTGTTGTTTTCAGCTCCTTTATAAGCACAAAGTAGGCTTCGCCTCCAGTAAAACCAGAGTGTAAGTAGTGCTGGATAGTGCTCCATACCCAAAACTGAGAATACCAACTTTTCAGAAACTCAGCTGTATGCTGAATTTCCAAAGATTAAAGACTATAAGCTTAAATGCACTCCTTGCCTTTCTCTATACAGCACAAATAAGTTGTCCTAAATCACTTCAGTAGGTGTAATCCCTTCACAGCCTGCACTTTTTGAAAAAAGAAATGCAAAAAAACTTTGTAAAGGATGTTCCCCCTCCCCACCCCCGCTTCAGCCTTTCTCTGGAACTGAAGTGACTAAAGCAACAGGCATCTTGGGCATATTAGCCATTCTCCTTCGGACACGTGAGACCGCTGGAAACTTTACGTCAGTTACTGCATCCAAGAGCAGATGGTATGCCAAGACATTCATAAATGCCAGCGCTTTTGTCCCTATTTTAACTTGTTTCTTTCCCTCTCTCTCCTTTCCCAAGCTACTCATCAGTACAGCCCTTCCTCTCCTTCCCTCCAGTTGACAACAGTGAGCTCCAGAGATTCCCTGGCTGCCTCTCCCGCTGCCTCCAGGCACAGGGAGCCACTCCAGCTCTCCAGCTCCTGAGCGACCCCCCCCACAGGACCAACAAGAGGGGAGGAGAAAAACAGCCCAGCTACAGAGGGAAATGCCCCTTGCTGCCCACCTTGGGCAAACTCAGCTGGCCTCACTTCTGAATGTTCCCTTCAAGCCTCTGGCTCCATCTCCAGCTGCACCCACTTTTTGAAGGAGTCAAAACCACAGGGGTGACTGAACATGATTTAAGTAGATGGCCAAGGGAAGGCTTCCTGAGAGGCACCAGCTAGGTGCCTACCCTCTACCGAATCTGCCCATCAATCTGGTGCATTTTGGGGTGATGGGCAGTGGTGTGGAGCCACTGAGGCTGACCTGAGCAGGATGAAACACTCTATAGCCTCTGTTCTGGAACCAGCCTTGGCTCATCAGACCAGCAGATACACACTCATACCTTTCCCTCAGCATACATTGAAAACAAATGGGTTTTCTTGCATTCATATTGAATATGGAACCACTTGAAGAAATTGAAAACACACAAAAGCTCATATTTTTCACTTTTTCTCCATAAAATATGGTCACTTCTGTTTGACAAAGTAAGCCAAACTTGGGGTTTCTTCCATACTGCAATTCTAGTGGAAACGGTTGGGGGTACAAGTTAGCCTCACTCCAAGATCAGCACTCTCACTAAAAATGCTCTCTAAAGACAGAGGAGGTAGATTACAAAACAGTTATCTCCTTCGATGTGTGCAGGAGATACAGATTACCTGAAGAAGGGCTGAACTCTGTCACAGGGAGCCAGCAAAGCATCAGGGAGCAACTGCCACTCAGGCCAGGTCCCGTGAGGCCCAGGAGCCTTGCGGTTGAGACAGGACATGGTGTTGTTCCTCCCCTACACTCAAAGCATTGTGCTGGGCCTCCCCTGGCAAGCAACAAGGTGTCATCCATGCAATCAACCCATGGTTGACAGACCCATACTAGGGAATTACTGCTTGCAAGCCTGGAACAGGGCAACATCACCACTCTTTGCTGGAGATGGAGGAGACTGCTAAAAAGGAGACATAGATCCTCACTAGGAGGTTTTGTGGGAGCTGGTATCTGATTGAAAGGAAAGGCTATGTCTTCTTGAAATCGGAAAAAAAAAGCCTCCCCACAGTGTTATAATTCTTTAAAAGAAAGAATAACGGCTCCTGTGTCCATGGAATGAATTGAGAAAATGAGTGCTTTGAAATAACTCTTGACAAGGTCAGCTTATCTAGAGTATCAGATAATTATCCTTGCATACCAGGATGTGCCCTGAGAATTGAATCTGAAGTAAATGGCAGATAAGAAATAAAATCTGTTTCTCCACAGCCTTTGCTACACAGATCTTTCTCTTTCCTCTGTGTTTCTTAGGTGCCCTCCAAATTCACTTCAAAATCTGCATGGTCCTGGAACTTCAGAGGGTGTCTAATCTAATGGCAGGAATATGCTTCTATTTGCATATACTGTTGATTCGTGAGGCAACAAACTTTTCTGTGAGGCTGTAAACTATATCAGATGGAGGCAAGCCTCTTGTTTTGGAGAGAAGATTAAAATATTTCTATTTCTTGTTAATGCTGTACTAGTGGTTCATTACCAAGCCTTTCCTCAAGATATCAGTGGGTATGAAATAGTCCCTTGTTTGGTTTCTAAGCCAGTACTTTAATGTCCACAGCAGTCTGGAAGCAGTACAAATAATCCCATCCTGGCTTGGAATGAAGAGAAAACTTGCATACAACACTGAATGAATGTCCCAGAGAAGCAGTGACCAATGATTCACTTTGAGTAATGCTGACTCACTTCAAGGTACTTTCCATGTACACATGCACATGCTGAGAGAGTGAGCAAAAATAAATGCCTGATAATCAAGAAAGTTCAAACTAAATATTGTTGTAACCTTTTGCTTTACCCAGAGAGAAAAATCAGTCTTTATGGAGAGAGACTGTTTGGCAGACCAGCCAAAACCAGTTGTTTTTGTTTTTACAGGAGTTTCAAATCCAGAGATAACTGTTAAGGACAAGTTTTTAGGGTGTGTGGGGCAGGCCACAAAATTGCAAGTACTTCAAGCCTGGAGTATGTAAACAAAGGTTTGTAAATGCTGCAGAGTCTCAGCACATATGTCTGACTTGGGTAACAGGGTAAAGCTGAGCTCAATGGCAATGGTTGTCAGTAGCATTTGCAAATATTTGTCATTCTGAGAATATTGGAGGTATCTTGCTTGTGGGTCAGGAGCCCCCAAACAGGTTCCCCTCCTCCTGTCCTACAGAAATATGTCACCCATGAAGTACTCCCCATCCATGAGGTGCATGTACTGGGTTGAAGGAACAATAAGACCCTGCTCTGGACTAGTGCTACTTCTGTTTCTCCTCCTTGATGTCCAGATGCGCTCTGCCTAGCTCCACGCTTCTGTTACTCATCCATATCTGCTGCAGCATTGTCACACTGTCAGTTTCTACTTTTTTTTCTCTTCAGTCCTCTTCAATTCCCCAGGCACACACTGTTGTTCAGGTACACATCTCTTGGTCACAGCAGCGACAAACTTTCGTGCTGCACAAAGTCTTAATATCCCAAGACACAGCACCTCTTGGAAGTACCTTCCAGGACTGAGAGTTTTGGGCCAACTCACTAAACTTGTAGAATCTCCACACTGCTCCTGAACAGGTCTGAACACTTGCTTTCTGTGCCACCATTGCCAAAGCCAGCAGGAAGCGATATACTATTCCCTTTGGCTCCCTGGCTGGATCAAGTTGCACACAGAATGGGTGCCACCGCTTTGTGGAACATCTGTATAGATGCTTTCACAGTTTTGGGATGGGGTAGGTGTTGGTGAGGTATGTGCCTCTCTTTCCTGTGTTTCCTTAATCGCAAGTTAATTAAATATAAATTATAAGCCTAAGAAAGGATCAGCATTGTCTTGGAGCTCTCCAATATAGGCACTGAGCTGTGCTAAGCTGTTGTCAGGAAGGTGCTGGGACACTGGTGGGATGAGGCAGGAGACAAAGCTTATGTCCAGGAAGAAACCCTGGTGTCAGACAACTGCCATGAAACTAAGTGTCCCTTGCAGGGCTGATTTAGAAAGCAAATCTTCACACAGTGTTACCATTGGCCCTGCAGTGTCTATCACTACAGTAGTCCCTTCCCTGCATGCACATGCAGTATATATATCTGGTCAGAAATCATATGCTAGGCTGTGCACCTGCAGGCAAGTAGAGAAAATCCCAGCAGCCCTTAATTATCTCCACCAAATGTTGGCCAAGAGGCTGCCATCACGCCTGGAGCTGAGCACAGGTACTGCCTGCCAAGGGGAAGGACAAGGCACACCTGCTTTAAAACAGGAGCCAACAGGCTCTTCATTAATTAAATCAGAAATAAATAATACCAGTGATAATAAGAAAAAAAATGAGTCTATATTATTAATATCAAAACAGATCCAAACTGCTGATACACAAAACCTTTCCACTGAAAACTGCTCCCCTCCCTTTCCTGATTTTGTTTTGAAACTTCTCATTGCCACGTGTTATTACATGGAAAGCTTTCCACCTCTAGCTCCTCAACACATCCAAAACGTGATTTTTTTCCCTTTTGTAAGCAAGAGTTCCAGGGCTCCTGCATTGCACAAGGGAAACTGAGGCACAGGACTTACAGAAGGCTGAGTGCTGCAGTTGTGGAAGCTTGGAGGCCATGCTACCCTCAGCCATTTCACCACAAAATGGCACAGGCTGACTGTCACTGCCTCAGGGACTTCAGGCTGTTCACAGAGCAATGGGATCACCCCAGTGCAAGGTAGTCCTACTGACCTGCAGCAAAGCCTACAGCCCAGGCTTGATCACCAAGACCCCTTCTTGCCCACTCTCTGGTGAGCTGTCCCCAGCACCGCTCAGTCTGCCCAAACCTGTGCTCACCAACCAGATGCTGTTACAGAAATTAAAGGTTTTAATGTCCCCAGACTCCTGTTTATCAGCACGGTTGGGGAAGCTGGGGATTTGTGTGTATGCGCAGCAGAGGTGGGAACCCACTTTGTGGAGCCAGAGGTATAGTGCAGATTTTCCCCAGTGGTTTCACTGGGGCTACAGTGTCCTGCATCCACCCTGCTTCCCAGCCCCGTTTACTCCTCACCAAACTGGAACCTCTCCAACCCACCAGCAGCCAGCAAAACCAGCCAGGCATCCTTGGACTGGTGATGTCTCCCCATGCTGCTGCACTGATGCTGCTCCTGGCCTGGAAGGAGACGGCAGGAGGCTGGGCTGTCCAGGGCTGCCTCTCAAGTACTGCTGATGCTGTCTGAGTCTGGTATTTCTCATCCTGAGCAGGAGCAGCAGACTTTAGACACTCCACCAGGGTATTTGCCACACAGCAAGGATTTTGTCAGGGATTTTGCAGAGGCCCTCTTTGGAGAGAACATGCTCTGCCTGACCTCCTTGTAGTTCATTTGGCTCAGAAGACACCTTCTTGTACTGGATTGTACTTCTCCTCCCCTTCCCTCAGTGTATCTGGGCTTTTCTCTGAAAAGAAAGAGCAATTCAATCAGACACTCTCCTTTAAAGTGATGGTATGTTTCTGGAGGAGAGGTGAGGAGAGGGGAGAGGAGGGGAGGGGAGGGGAGGGGAGGGGAGGGGAGGGGAGGGGAGGGGAGGGGAGGGGAGGGGAGGGGAGGGGAGGGGAGGGGAGAGGAGGAGGGGAGGGGAGGGGAGGGGAGGGGAGGGGAGGGGAGGGGAGAGGAGGAGGGGAGGGGAGGGGAGGGGAGAGGAGGAGGGGAGGGGAGGAGAGGGGAGAGGAGGGGAGGAGAGGGGAGAGGAGGGGAGGGGAGGGGAGAGGAGGAGGGGAGGGGATGGGAGGGGAGGGGAGGGGAGGGGAGGGGAGGGGAGGGGAGGGGAGGGGAGGGGAGGGGAGGGGAGGGGAGGGGAGGGGAGGGGAGGGGAGGGGAGAGGAGAGGAGAGGAGAGGAGAGGAGAGGAGAGGAGAGGAGAGGAGAGGAGAGGAGAGGAGAGGAGAGGAGAGGAGAGGAGAGGAGAGGAGAGGAGAGGAGAGGAGAGGAGAGGAGAGGAGAGGAGAGGAGAGGAGAGGAGAGGAGAGGAGAGGAGAGGAGAGGAGAGGAGAGGAGAGGAGAGGAGAGGAGAGGAGAGGAGAGGAGAGGAGAGGAGAGGAGAGGAGAGGAGAGGAGAGGAGAGGAGAGGAGAGGAGAGGAGAGGAGAGGAGAGGAGAGGAGAGGAGAGGAGAGGAGAGGAGAGGAGAGGAGAGGAGAGGAGAGGAGAGGAGAGGAGAGGAGAGGAGAGGAGAGGAGAGGAGAGGAGAGGAGAGGAGAGGAGAGGAGAGGAGAGGAGAGGAGAGGAGAGGAGAGGAGAGGAGAGGAGAGGAGAGGAGAGGAGAGGAGAGGAGAGGAGAGGAGAGGAGAGGAGAGGAGAGGAGAGGAGAGGAGAGGAGAGGAGAGGAGAGGAGAGGAGAGGAGAGGAGAGGAGAGGAGAGGAGAGGAGAGGAGAGGAGAGGAGAGGAGAGGAGAGGAGAGGAGAGGAGAGGAGAGGAGAGGAGAGGAGAGGAGAGGAGAGGAGAGGAGAGGAGAGGAGAGGAGAGGAGACAGTGCGGCAGTACCGGGCAGCTCCACACAGCCAGCATCCCTGCAGGATGGCATTCTGCAATGTGCTGTTCCAGCATCAGAGCAAACTGCAGCTACAGAGAAATGAAAACTCATATATGCAAAATCTTTGCAGGTGCCATCAAAGGTATGAGGCAAAACAGCTTTGCAAACATTTACTCATGTTCCAGTCACTCCCAATACTGGAAAGTTCATCAATGATAAATCATATCTTTCAATTAACCTTGATTTTCTTTTTCTTCAGTACAAAGCTAGCCAAAAATTTATCATATTACAAATGTCTACGTATTTTTGCCATCTATTCATCTTCCTCCTTTTTTTCTTTTCTTGTTTAGGTATTTTGCCTACTTATTTGAAAGACTTTAGGAAGAGTACTGTTACTTCCTGGGTAATTCAGCATCAAGGGCTGCAACAGAGACAGCTCGTCCTGGGGCAGAGTGCTATACCTATACAATGTCTTGTCAACACCTGTGCTACTCAGTGTGTAATTTCTAATTGTCTCGATCTTGAGTCACTGTTGCTCATTCCACTTGGTAACAGCAGCAGGGTAAGGAAGGCAATTTCTCACTTAATATTGAGCTGAGAAGTGAAAGAGATCTGTTCAAGGCACAGCTTTGTCATAATACAAACAATTTCATTTAGGCTCACAAATCACTTGGACCCCAAGCTGCGTTTCTGCAAGTGCAAATATTATCTGATTACGAAATTATGTATGTACATGCAGAGGCAGAAGACTACAAACTAGAAACAGTAAAGTACTTTTCAGCACACTGAGACTACCCTGGTTTTGAAAAATCTTTAAAACTACCCCTCTGCTTTTAGATCCCTAGTACCTTATACATGCCACATATCCAGCTGAGTCCCTAATCCTCCTCTGTATAGAGGTTTAGGCAATTCTTTCAACATTTATCTGTCTAGTCCAGATTTCAAAAGACATTTAAGCTCTAACCCTAATATTTAATAGGTTTTTAAATACCTTTGAACATCTGTTGTTCAGTACCCCTCACGCACAACAGGCTTAATGATGGCTGGTTTCCAGCATATTCACAGAGAAGGGCTGGCATTTTGGCACCTTTTCCTGCAAGGCATATGTTTGGTGGGGACTGGCCTCCTTTAGAAACAGCTGAATAATAGTACTTTGTCAAACGCTAGACTCAGATATGTTCAGGACAACTTTCCATGACTTCAGAGACAATTGTGTCAACTATAGAGAACGGAACTTGTGTTTAAGCTTTCTAATCCCCCCATAAAGCCAAATTTGACGTAAAAAGTAGGCTGCAAAGCAAAGAAAGTGATTTCACTAGTTGTTGAGTGTGTTGCACAACCCTTCAACTGTCAAAGGGAAAGCACTGAACTCTAAGTATTTCCCTCTTCCCCAGATCCCCTAGCGTCTATGCTAAACTATGTGACTGTGATGCGTGAGTTGCCCCAGGCTAGAACCAGCCCAGTGTCATTGAGGAGCCCATTAGCATGATCTCTAGGTTCTTTTGCAGAGCTGAAAGCTTGTCTCCTTGCTCTAGGACAGCTAAAAAGGGTGTCAGATAACATTTCAGATCAAAGACTCCTAGAGAAGTTTCAGAACAATGTCATGGCAAAGCTCTCCTGTGGGATTACTCATACCTTCAGTAGCCTAACTTCAGCTCCTCAACTCATTGCTTGAACAATATGTCAGAAATCTAACAAAACCCTCAGCCAGTGACACTGGGGAGCCCAGTACCACCAAGCAATTTCTATGTGTCCCTCATGGAGGTCAGCATCTGACTCTTAGGATTTGGCTTTGTCCTTTCTTCTTTTTCACCTCTCATGCTTACTGCTCCAGAGTGTTTGTTGCTGACTTTTTAAAGCAGGAGGCATTCAACTTGTCTCTGAGGACAACAGGTGTATTGGCTTCATGGGCTTTTTCACCTTATTTTCTCCTCCTGCCCTGTTGAGGTGGAGAGCAAGAGAGCAGCTCTGTAGGTGTCTGGCCAGGGTTAACCCACCACACCACAGCTGATCATGTCCATGCTGCCAAAAGGTCTTCCTCCATACAGATGACCCTGACAGCTCGTGTTGGTTAGGCAGGCGACGTGGTTCTGACACAACTGTGAAGAAAATGGGGTTGTAGCTACATAGCAGAGGTGGAGGAGAAGTATTGCTAGTTTTGCTTGGGGTTTCACCTGGGTTTTGTTCTTGCAGGAAAACGAAATTATTAATCAGGGATGGTTCAAATGGTTTTGGTTATCTGTGTTTCATACACTGGAAATGCTTTCTTCTTTTGCATGTACATATAGTGCACTAATATTCAAAGAAAATTACTATTTGATGAAAGATAAATGTCAGCTTCTTAAATGCCTCAGTGATAAGCACGCAGTTTTTCCTTTTCTCCTTTGGGTACTGGCAAAATAGGAAAAGACAATGCAGTTTGACATTTTTCCCAAAAGAGCTACTCACTTCTGTTTTTTTCAAGAATGCTCAGATCCAATCATTCATCTTTTCTTTAAAGAAAGAGTTATGAATTGCACGTAACCCATGAGCTACACATGCTATAGTAAGTACAAACACATTATCCAGATTTTGAATATGAAATGACTATTTATGTCACCCAATTCATTCTTGAAAAATGGCCTATGCACTTGACTCACCACTTGCATATAAAAATGTGTATTTTTGCTTGAGCAATTGAGAGCTTATATTCAAAAAGTAAAACAGCCCTCCAAATGCTTGTTAACTATGTATTCTAAGCTCTGTAACTTTCGTTGTTCAGGTTATAGGAACTGAATACTCCCTGTTTAAACAAAATTTCACTGGAGTCAAAGTACTGAACATATCTCAGCCAATTTTTTTCTTTAAGTCAGTAAGATGTATTATTTGCTTTCAGAGAGGACTGTGCCTACATAAAGGTCACAGATGGTTGTAAAGCAGAATTTCTGTTTCCCTGGATTTCCAATGACTTTTCCAAAATCTTTGTCCATATGAGGACATCAACATCTCTCTCAGTGACAGTTTAAGAAAAATGAAATTTTAGAGATGTTAATCTGATTCTTAGCAGTTCTAACTCTTCCAGTCAGAAACTTCCTATCAGATTTTAAAGAAGCTGGCCCATTCCTTCAAAGCACTGACTAAACTTTCATCAATGTCTCCCTACAGAGTATCCTGTAGGAAAATCTTTTTGTCTCACAACATCACAAAGCTTTTCCTCAAGGCCTCAGTGGTGCTCCTTCTCCCTGCTGAGGGATGAAAATGCCTTTTCCTTGAGTTCAGTGGGTCACACTTAATAAACACTTTAACATTATACATTAGTAATAATAGTTTTCAAAAATCTACGTATTTGGTCAAGCACCAGAGTGCAAACTCTGCCCCACTTATAAAAGACCGTGGAAGATTCCTGTATGTATTTTATTTCCATTGGCATAGACGCCAATTTGGCTCAGAGACTGCCTGCTTAAAATGGGTTTATAGGGGCTTTGCAGCAGGAGGTGAAGGTGAGGGAGCCCAAGAATGCAGGTACAGCTGGCTGTACCTCTACATGCTGACAAAACCAGGGCCATGGAGATCATGAGAGCAGCAGTGCTGGCCAGACCGAAGCCTCAAGGGCAGATCTAAATTGTGATCTAGCCTGTTGTCAACCACAGTGCTCCAAAGGCAGAGATGTTGCAACCAGTGGGAGGGGGAGATGGCAAAGAACTTGGCTAGGCTTCAGCCTCCTCTTACTCCTGTTAAGGACAAAGAGTTTCCATAGCCCAGTGGTTTTCCCAAGTGTCAGGCTAGGGTTTCTTATTAAAAAGTCATCTCCTGACCTGTCTTTCTTGGGAATGCAGGTTCCACAGTTAAATCCAGCCTGAGCTGACAGCTTCATGCTATCCCAACTTGATGACTTCCATCTGAAGGTCTGATCCTACAGTTATGAAGGTCTCTTTAATTAGACAATATTCATTTCATTAACTCTGCTTTCAGCGTATAACAGCTTAACAGCAGGCACTGATTATTCTTGTCAGTGCAATGCAGATTTTTTTTAATGATCCAGTTGGGAAATACTTTTGGGAAACACTTGTTCAAAACAAAACAAGACAAAGAAGAGGATTTTTCTGAGCCAAAAAATAATACTCTTAAAGAAATATTTGGCTAGAGAATGTTTTGCTGGGCTGGTACTAATGATGTACCTTCATTGCTGCTCTAAATTCGGGGCCGTGAGGAGAGCAGCAAACTGGAGTCACCATACACCATGGGGTGATTTGAACATGTGTACAACACGAGGCTATCTGCATACATACTCACTTATTCTGCCCATATGTGTTTCTCTTCTCTATCAGCCAGGCCTCAAGCCCCTTTAAAATTGACAGCAAACTTTTTATCCTCACACACAGGCTGTGGACCAGATCCAGCAGGCTTGCAGTATATGTCCATTCAACATGTTGAACTGAAAACAGCCAGAGCCAGGAGAGTGTAGACAGCAAATCCCCCAGGGCTGTGCTGCTAATTTGAGATGCCGTACGTTTTGGGTTTTTTTGCCTTTTTTTTTAATTTTGCCTTTTCTTTTTTTTTTTTTTTTTTTGCCAAGAGATCAGGTAGGAAGGTCTCTAATATGTGAGAATTTGGTTAAGAGGACTCATTAAAATTTGTAATAGCAAAGCAGCACAGTTAATGTGAAATGATCTGAGAGGTAAACAGAATATTAAACTCCAATTTGATCATTAACCCTTAGGATAGCAATATAAGCAGTATTAGCAGACCAAATTTTGGCTCTGGTATCTAAGGTTTTCTAATAAATCTCTTCACTGAAACATGGTGAAAATAAAATATCTTTTTCTGAAGGTCCTACTTGAAAGAAGTTCTGGGAGAGAGGGGTGACAGTTCACTGACCAGATAAATAGACATTACATGTTCAGAAACACTACACTGCCCAGCTCTGACAAAGTTGTTGCTCCTGAGCCTTTGCACCTCCCAGGTCAGAGCTGGTTCTCCATGTTTGGTGAGGGTCTGCAAGGCTGCTGGTGGGAAGGCTTTCCTTTGGCACTGCCAGCCTCTGGGATGACTTTGGATGGCAGCGAGAGCTGCAGGAAAGCGAGAGCAGGCAGGGTGGGAGGAAGTGCATGGGCTTTCTCACCAGGATGGAGCTGGTGGCCCCCACCCCTGCCACGCACATGACAGCTCTTTCTGGTATCGGGCCAGAAAGGATAACCCTTCAACTGGAGGAATGCCAAGGGAAGAAGGCAGACCAAGCACAGTGGAGATGGGCTGAGCTACCTGGGGCAGTAGGGATCAGAAGGAGCTCCTCAGGCAACCCAGATTTTATGTCCTTTGCTCCAGATGCAAAGCACGGTTCATCAGACACTGATCAGGAGCAGGGGGCAGGTGGGAAATTCACCATCTATTGGTCCTGGCTCAAAGTTTCCATCAATATCAGCATGTCAGCTTCTAATTCCATAGTCCCTCTGGCTTGTGAGGAAGGATTCCCACTCAAGGCTTTAAAAAGCTGAGTGTTGCTACATTAAAGGCAGCCTCCACCAGATTTCAGCTCTATGGCTGCAGACACATGCAGCCCCAAACACGCTGCTGGTGGAGCAGAGGCTATGCTCTCATTTTGAACACCTCGCTGTGACCAAACCATGGCCTGCAGCAGTCTGGATGCAGACCCTCTCTCCTGGTTTTGTTAAAAACAAGTTTCTCTTTTAGTGAATTTTCCTTTCAGCTGAAGTTTTTTACTAACTACACTTTTCTGAAAGCTAGATACATGTTTTGGTAGACATAGCAATGGAATGCAAGGTCTCTGGTAAGGACACACATCCCACAAGAGGGGCAAGGAGTAGTGAACTGAAACAGGTGACAAAAACTGACCAACTAAGTATTCCATCACATTCACGTGATACTTCACATAAAAGTGAGAGATCACGAGGATCTCGTCCCTTTTTCCCTATGGTAAACATTAGGAGAGGACCTTGTGAGTCGTCCCTGCGAACTGAGGCCTAGTGACAGACTGAATCCAGTTCCAGTTGGCTGCAGAGTCCAGTCCAGGACTTCTGGGTGCAGGTTCTGCTGCTGCTGGAGCAGCGCTGATCCTTGCCGGGACTTCCAAGATTGGTTTTATACATTTTGTATTATTTTCCCTATTTTATTAGTAGCGTTAGTAAAATTTCCTTTTTTTTTTTTTTTTCCCCAACTCTCTTTCTCTCTCCTTCTTTGCCTTCCAATCTAGGCCTGATGATGTAGTTGTCTTGGATGTGTCACGTGATGGCACTGAGGATAATTTGTTCCATGACCTACCCTAGCACAGAGGTCAAACTGACAAGCCTGTAATTCCCTGGATCCTCCTTCTGGCCCTTCTTGCAGATGGGCATCACATTTGCCAACTTCCAGTCAACTGGGACCTCCCTGATTAGCCAGGACTGCTCACAAATGCTGGAAAGTGGCTTGGTGAGCACCTCTGTCAACTCCATCTATACCCTTGCGTGGATCCCATCTGGCCCCATAGACCCATATTTCCTACTATTAGCATCATGCTCTGCTTATAGCTGGAGCTGGCTTTTCCAGCTCTGCCTTTTCACTCGTGTTAATTTCTGCAATCAGCTGTTCGACACCACAGTGCTCTTTTTTTCAGGACCGGCTGTTCAGTGCAAACATGTTGGAGCACAAACTGCTGCCCAGGTCTTTGTTCTTCCCAGACTGGCTAAACATGACCAGCATTCATGACCACTACTTGGGGACAGAATGGGTATTAGTCACCAGTTGGTGAGAGCAATTGTATCATACATCACTTACTTTGCATATATTACATTTTTATAACAAAAATAATAATAATTTTATCTTCTTTTGCTGTCTTATTAAACTGTTCTTATCTTTACCCATGAGTTTCTCTCTTCCATTTAATTCTTTCCCCCCCTCCGCTTGGGGGAGTGGGGTGGTGACAAGAAAGTGGCTACGTGGTCCTAATTGCCAGCTAGTGCGAAGCCATGACGGGGGACAGACCCAGATGTAACATTCTCAGAGCTGTGATGAATCACAGGCAGCAGGAAATGGAGGAAACTCAGATTGCTGTCTTTGGATGGGGTTTGTGTGCTATAAATACAGTATGAGGGGTGTTTCTCCTCTGTAAAGAGGAGACAACTTTGGATAACATCTCATTAAATGAGCGCAGATGGTCCCATGTACAAAATCAGCTAAGATTCCCACAGAAAATAGAGTACGAACTTGTAATTAAAATTGTGTTGTAATGAAGATACGATGTCAAAGTTGGCCCAAACTACAGACAGGGGTTCATCAGCCAGTTAATACCAAGCCTTTATGTTAACCTTTCCAGCAGGGCAAGTGGATCATGATTAGGCCTGGACAGCCAACTGAACTTTTACAGGGGCAGCTGGTACTCATGAAATGAACTGTAAGACTGCTAAGTGTGTTTACAGCTGCAGGAAGCCATGCAATAAGCAACTTGTCACAGAGCACCACGAGGTAAAAATAACCTGCCACTATCTGCTCAGGAGCTGTGACCCAAACCTGCGAGCCCCAAGGCTGTGTCTGCTGTGCTGCTGCTGGGTGCTTCCTATCCTCAACTCCTCCAGATTCCCAGCCCCAGGGCCCTTTCAAAGGAGTGGGATTTTCTCCATCCATGCATGTACATGAGTGGTGGTTACAGGGAGATAACAGACGTCTTCAACACTATGAGGGAGACACAGAGTGATTTCCACCTACACCCAAAGGTGGAAGAGAGGGCAGCAACCTTAGGGAGACCAAACCTCATCAACATCATGCTGGTTGCTTTTCCTGGCCTGTACCAACAAGGGCGCAACAAAAAATGTCTTTTATGTAGCAGGGAGGGAGGAACTATCAACCCATGGAGACTAAACAAGTGTTCGCTCTTTATCTCAATCTTGAAGGTGCTGGGTTTCAGAGTGCCTGAGAGCATGTCAACAGCCCCTGTTGTTGAAAGGTAAAGCCCTGAAGCATAATGTTTTCCTCTCTTCAAGTCTTCCCCTCCGGTGAGAGTGGTCAAGGTTTGGATTGAGAGTGATTCTGCTTTTGTGATCTGTTCTCATTATGTGGCCTCCAGTGCTTTTTTATGATGTTCTTCTCCTCTATTCTTCTCTGCACTTTGAAGTGCTCTTGCATGAAACAGTATGACATAAAATAAAATGACACTCATTATTAACACAAATGAAACATTTGGTTTCAATTATCTCCCCTCTCTCCAGTTGTGAGGAGTAAGAAATCAATCATAAACACAAGCAACATTTTAAGAAATTGCAGACTTTTCAGAGCAATAGAAAGGAAGAAAAACAGGCCCTGAGATACTGAGCTTGCCATAGCACACAAAATGATAAGACAGAAAAAGAGTGTTGCCTGAGGTCCTTCCAACATGCATGGACAGAGCTGCATGGGCTGAAAATAAGAACAAAATTAGACACCAAAGAAGAACTGTCAATTAAGACCTAAACTGAGAAGTGCCTTTGCCACTGACCTAGGGGTGACCTTTGGAAAGTCACTTTGTCTCTTTGCATTTCTGGTTTCCCGCAGACTGTGTTTTTATCCATTTGGCCTGTCAACAGAGGAACTCAAGGAGGAAAAGTTCTCTTTGGTCAGTGTTTCTTTCCTGACATATTTCTATACCACTCCTACTTTCAGAAGAAATATTCTAGGCATTTGCCTAACTCCTCCACAACAAGGAAGAAGGGCTCATTAGAAAAAAAAAAAAATTAAAATTTAATTTAAAAAAATCTTTGTCACTCTGATTGTTTTACTATGATTTTGTCCCTTATTCCATTCTGTCAGATAACGTTTAACCTTTAGAAATGGCGTGCATGGCCTCTTGAACCAAGAGCAATAAAAAGGCTTAGCAGTATGCAAACCAGAAATCTATCCAACCTCAGGGTAGCACAAGCCTATTATCCCAGCTTGTTCCATAAAACAGCTGACTTAACAGCCCATGTCAGTATGGAATGCTCTTAGCTCTGTTCTTTTTCATCTCTACTTAAAAATGATCCCATTGAACCCAGGCTATGATGCACTGCAATTGACATTCCTGGGGCTTGCACATATCCTGAAAGGAGTACTTCAGCAAAACTCTCTCCAGGGACTGTGACACTGGCCATGGGACTCAGTGGAAAGATGCTCTTCTGCCCCTTCATTTGAAATAGACTTGATGCACACCAAAACTCTCGCAGAGAACTGTAGGATCAGGGTTAGATGTGGCTGGGCTGAGCAGTTTGCAATACGCAGGCTGCACCAGTGAGGAAACAGTTGGCTAATCATGTGCTTTTTGATCCTTGAGAGATGCCTTGTGTCTCCTGAGGTACAGCACAGCTGCTGTTTAGAAGTGTATAGCATCACAACACATGGATGTAAGGATGGGAGGGAAGCAAAATAGCATGTGCAGTAGAGGAAACTTTAAGTAAGCTAAAGGCTATTAGTCATATGAGAGCCAGAACCTCCACCCAAGCTCTCCTAGTTCTCTCCAGCAGTGCAAAACGGACCAAAAAAAAAAAAAAAGTCTTCAAGGGGATTGCCCTGTGGCAGAGACAGTTGTTCCTCTTTTCTTTATGAGAGGAATTTATTATAAGAAAATAAATAAACTTTATGGAAAGCAGGTAATCCTATGGGAAAAGAAACATGTTTCTTTTCAGATTTTTTTGCCCTCATTTTGCATGTGATGATCAGAGAGCCTCCTTCTTCTGAAATGTAATTGCAGCAATAGTCCCATGGAGCAATGAGGAGCAGAGCCAGATGCTCAGAGGGGAAAGCGTATTTGTTTTTCTTATCTCTGGTGTCAGCTTGCAGTGTTGAAAAGCAGATAAAGCCTGATGGGGGACAAACATTTATTTTACTCTGTTCATCTCTCCAGCAGTAGATACCGTGACACTCTCACTATCAGTTTCCTATAAGTGGTATAATGTGGGAGCAGTGGGACCAGTCGTTGGATAAAATCCCTGGAAGGAAATGTTTCTGCCCTAACACTTCAAGAATTTGGAGCTTCACTTCAGATGTATCTTAAGCACTCTTGAGAGCTGGGGGCTAGGAGTATAAACATCTTTAGATGAGTGGCATAGCCATCAAACTTTACACACAGAAGAGAGTTTGAATGTGTTAACCCATCTTGTGACCCACATGGTCATAAGCTAGGGTCGGGTGAAAATAAGTAAAACTGAGCACAGCACAAAGCGTTAACTGGGGTGACAGAAGGGGTTTTTCAAGCATCTTAGCTCTTCCTGTCCACCTCATCAATGGTACCTGGCCATTAATTGTGACTTAATCTATGACAGCTATCAACCACTGCCTCCCACTTGAGTCCTTCACCAGCGGCACATCGGATGCTGCTTTTCCATCTTTGGTGGTAATGCAGGTCCTTGTTGACAACATGCTATATGTTGGTAAAGATTAGGAGCCAAAAGTGCCGACTCATTGCAGTGCATGTGTCTTCTAATACCCACATTGCCGGCTGATGTGGGAAGGTGATGGGCACAGAGCACTGGGCTGGGAGACCCCCCTTCTCCTTCTAGTCAGGACTCCATGGTCAGTCACTCTGTCCTGGTCTCCTCTCAGCTCACCTCCATGAGGTCTCTGAGGTAAAGGATGCAAGTGGGGGACATGTCCCTGTTAGACTATAGCACGCCTGAGAATCAAACACTCAAAGAAAGTCCAGTCCTCAGATCCTCAAGGTTCCACATAGGCCTCACTCAATTTCAAGATAAAATACAATGCTGTAAATTTATCCTTTTCCAGTTATTAAAAAAAAAAAAAAAAAAAGAGTGAGGTAGGTATAGGGATTTCTGTTTTGTTGTGTAGCATGGCAGAATATGCCCTGTAAAATGGGGACAGATGATCTTTTACAAATATAGAGCAAAAAAATTCCACAGAATGAGCAAAGGGCCAAAAGCTTTGAAAGGGTGTTTCACTTGGGCTTTCACAGAGATTATTAATAAAAGTATAGCACATGATATTAAATGTAGATGACTTTTCCCTTTTATTTGTTTGTTATTAATAAATCTCCAAAGATCAGTTTTTTGAATATGTTATACTTCTGCACTCAGTTTCTTAAGTAAGCTGAATAATCTATGTTTTTCATTAAAGACCCATAATCATTAGCCTTGCCTGCCTCCTACTACACCAGAAACAGAGTTGGAACTGTGCCCCAAGTGCACCGTTTTCTTTCTCCCAGAAAACCACCTTCCTTCCTCTGCCAGTTCTTAGCCCCAGCTTGGTTTTCCACCACCAAAGAGATGCCCACAGCTCCAGATTTCCCTCTCAGCACAAACTGTTCCAGACCTCCCTCCTCTGAAGGCTGCAAGTCTTCATTTCTGTGTCTCTAATTGCCTCTGTCATTTAGCTATGCAATGCAAACGGCTGCTCAGATACACACCAGAGCATGGCCAATGCATTCCTCACAAACAATAAGCTGTCACCTTTGCTGTGGTGTATTCCCCAGAACATGGCACACGTACCGCCTCTGGGAATTTGGCCCTGTTGGTTTGTCATCCTGTGCAGCTGGGGAACAAGAGGTTTCTATTGAATGTCAGCTCTTATTTATTAGAACTTGCAGTCAAACAATAGCCCACACACAGGGAGTGTCTGACAGACCAAAAAAATATGCATGCAACTCTGTAAACACCTCAGCCTTGTTTTTGTGTATGTGTGAAGGCAGGGGACACTGTCTTCTTCATACTTCACATGTTACTTCTAGATTTCTGCTTATTAACCACTTACACAGAATCACAGAACAGTTTGGGTTGGAAGGGACCTTTGAAGGCCATCGAGTCCAACCCCTGTGCAATGAGCAGGGACATCTTCAACTAGATCAGGTCGCTCAGAATCCCATCCAGCCTGGCCTTGAATATTTCCACGAATAGGGCATCTACCACCTCTCTGGGCAACTTGATCCAGTGTTTCACCACTCACATTGTAAAAAATTTCTTCCTCATGTCTGGTCTGAATCTCCCCTCCTATAGTTTAAAACCATTACTCCTTGTCCTATCACAACAGGCCCTGCTAAAGTCTGCCCCCATGTTTCTTAGAGGCCCCTTTTAAGTAATGAAAGGTCACAATAAGGTCTCCCTAGACCCTTCTCTTCTCCAGGCTGAACAACCTCAGTTCTCTCAGCCTGGCCTCATAGGGGAGGTGTTGCATCCCTCTGGACACAGGACTCAAGGTGGGGTCTCACCAGAGTGGAGTAGAGGGGCAGAATCACCTCCCTTGATCTGCTGGCCACACTCCTTTTGATGCAGCCCAGTATAGGATTTGTGTTCTGGTCTGCAAGCACACATTGCCGGCTCATGTCCAACTTTTCATCTACCAGCATCCCCAAGTCCTTCTCAGCAGGGCTGCTCTCAATCCCTTCATACTCCAGGCCTGTATTGACACCGGGGTTTGTCCTGACCCAGGTGCAGGACCTTGCACTTGGCCTTGTTGAACTTCATGAGGTATGCCTGGGCCCACTTCTCAAGCTTGTCCCTCTGGATGGCATCCCATCCCTCAAGTGTGTCAACCACACCACTCTGCTTGGTGTCGTCTACAAACTTGCTGAGGGTGCACTTTTATCCCACTGTCTGTGTCACTAATAAAGATATTAAACAGTATTCATCCCAATATGGACCTCTAAGGCACACCACTTGTCACTGGTGTTCATCCAGACATTGAGCCATTGGCCACCACCCTCTGGATGTTATCATCCAGCCACTTCCTCATCCACCAAACAGTCAACCCATCAAATCCATATCTCTCCAATTTAGGGAGAAGGATTTTGCGGTGGTGACTGAGTCAAAGGCTTTACAGAAGTCCTGATGGACAACATCCATAGCCCTTCCTTTGCTTTGATACTTGGGGTTTCTGGTCAGACATACGTGTATGTCTTAGTCCCGAGGAACCACACAAAGCAGAAATACAGGCTGCATGGAACTGTCACGCTCCTGCAGGTGGTTTCTCTGTTAAGCAGATGCTAAATCTTAGTGCCACACTAGTTTCTGCTTGTCCTCTTTTGTTGCTGATCCAGTGTGTCATGAACTAACATTGGCTTATAAGAGATAAAAAACTTCATGTTTGTTTTCATGTTGTAAAGTAAAAAGCAGCACACAAGCCCATGTGACCTCCTGCTGCAAAGGGGGAATTTTGAAGAAAAGTAGAAAATTTTGAAAAAAGAGTACTATTTTCTGTGTAGGCAAACTTCTGAAGATTCATGGAAATTCTCACAATGTTTCTAGATCTAATTCTATAGAAAGTTTGAAATGAGGTCACACTGAAAGAAAAACATTTTTAGCATTGAAATGCAGTTTCGATGGAAGGAATTGTAATTTTTTGGAACATCCAGAAAGGAGATTGCAAAAGCTGGGAGGTGATCTGCCACATCCTTAGAGCACTTGTCAGCACCTCTGCCTTCCTGTAATCACCTTTACGGAAACCTAGCAGCAGAGGACAGACAGAACAGAAGAGGCACTACCATGTCCAGCATTACCTGATGAAGAGTCACAGTAGCAAGGTAGATTATTGTCCTTAAACAATGCCACCAAAAAGACAGGCTCATATGCTTTAAAGCTTCACTCACTCAACCCAGAGCTACTGCAACCATGAAAGTATGTAGAAACTAGTGAAATGGTGTATCTAAGGGCAGATCAGCTCATTCTTTCTTCCAAACAGAAGTGAAGCCATGCTGAACAATAAATACAGTTCTTAGAAGTGGGGAAGTGGCTTGGATGTAGTTCTGTTAGCTATATTAGTCTGTTTCTACCATCTCTTAAATTTTTTTGACCATAACTTTCCCTCACCTTTCCTTCAGAGATGCCCACTGCTCATGAGCATGAGCTGGCTTGGGAAGACAGTCACATGCTATTACTGTAATGCTTGTTATGGCATTCATTCGAGCTTTGCAAATGACTGGTGATTTTCAAATTATTGGTTGCTTGTATGTGAAAATCTGGCTCTTTTATGTGCCTCAGATCAGGCACCTGAAATCACCAGCTGTTCCCAGAAGTGATGGCCTTAAGGCTCATTTGCCTTACAAATGCTACCTAAAACCAGAGGAGCATCAGTAAGCATGCTTGTGCATCTTGAAGTAGGTATGGAGCTCTAACACACTTCAAGACAAAAGAGGCCCAAATGCAATGTAAATTTAAAACCAAGGAAGGACATTTGTAATTAGTAAGAGCAGACATATGATTTAAAGCTGCACCATGTTTGTAAAGGCCACTGAGTATGACAAGTGCCTTGAAGAATGCATCCAACACTATTCCAAATAATGGGACAGAAGGATTTTTGTAGATGTGTTTGTAAACATTTTTGGGAATTGCTTATGTAGTAATCTCATGGGGATGCTCTGTTGCCCATTCCATTACACAGAGAGTCTGATTGAAATCTAAATCCTGGGCTGTATGTGATTTTCCCCTTCTTCTGCACTTATTGCTTTAAGCTTTTTTCTAATTAGCTGATTCAAAGACTCTCCAAAGACAATTTTATGTGACATTGTTGCCACAAGGATTCTTGCCATTGAAATGAGCAGGACAGATACTGGCTGACTTGTTGGTTCACTCACTCAATAAAAAGTTATGTGGATGATTTTGTTTTTCTCTGAGGTGCAGACTTTTTCTTTTTCTTCCATGTTTTCTTTGACCTGCATGGACCAAATAGAAGCTGTTGCTGAATTTCTGTTAACCTACTCCTGTCTGGAAGTCAGGGAGTGGTTTGCCATTGACTTCAAGAGTTCCAGCCACTGTCTCTCATTCCTCTAAATCAGTTCTTATTAGTTTGTATCCTTCTGTCTGTTTCCTACTGATCTCTAATTCTTATCCTGATTCTGCTCAGGGGAAAAAAAAAAAAAAAAAGAAAGGATATAACAAGTTCTAGGGGTCACTGGAAAGCAAATTTTTTTTTTTTTTTGGATGGGAAAATTAAGTATTGATTTCAATCAGCATTTTTGTGCAGCATGCTTCCCTCAGATTGTTCTGATATTTTGTGTGAAAGTGAAAAACTGGGGGAAATGTGGGGGTTTTACAAAAGAAAAATATTTTACTGAAAATGAAGAAAATTATTAATCACTGCTGCATTTTATGCAGAGGTGAATTAAGTTCTTTTTCAACTGCCTCTGACAGACACAAAACTTTTCAGGTGGAAAAAGGTAACTTAGATCAATGGGAGGGTTTGCTTCTGATCTTTCCCCTCTAATCCATAGAAACAACTCAAATTTATGGATTATATCTTCAAATATGAGTAGGATCTTGGGTGTAGCCAAAATTTTCTGGCTATAGTGGGATTCATCTCAATTGCCTACAGCAAAATGCCTTGTTTATTTGCATTGCAACGCAGACTTATGGAGTTGCTCTACAAAAGAGGACAAACCTCTACTGTTTCACTACCTGCCTTTTGTTCATAAGTTGAAACCTCTGATAACTGCTTAAAAAAGACATCACTACATAAAATAGCACTGCTTGTTCTGTATGGTGGCTTTTTATTGTATTAATTGTATTGTATTAATATTTTAGAAATCCCACCTTTTTCACTTTTCATAACTGAGTACATTTAGGATTAAGTTCAATTATTAAGGAACTTCTTAAAACTGACCCTTAGGCACAAACACCTCCACATGTATTAAAAAGACAACGAATATAAGTTCTTTCTTCTGGGATTCTGCTGAAGTTCCTGGAATTACTATAGATAAAAATGTAACTTGATATGTTAGATTATAAATCACAATTTGTACGTTCAGAGATAATTTTTTTTGCATCATGATCTTCATTCACTTTTATTTAAGTCACTTTAAAACTCTCCACCTTAACATAAAAGGCTATTGCTTTCTGTTTCTGTCAAAATAGTATAAAGAGCAAAATATCTGGAGGAGTTAAATGGTGATGTCATTCCAAGATGGAAACACATATCAGCTGTGAAACTCCCTGTTTCTCACTCCACCTTGGAAATATTTGGGTACTCCTGAGAAAACAAATATGTATTTGATGGCAACTTGGACAGAATTAATAGTGCTACAAAGAAATGAGAGGGAATGAAACATCAACACACCCTGTGTACACTGAAATAATTTCTCAGCATAAAACAATAGTATGTAATGTACTAACTCCTTATTCTTTTAGTGAGAAAATAAAATCAGAATTACAAACTTAAGCTGTGCTCTATCTGGCTCAAGCTGAAAACAACCTGGCTTTCTCGTGCTATATTATGCTAACTAGGCACTTTATAATTCTGAATTTTAAAATTATACCTACTAAACAACTCAAATGTATGCAAACACATTGCCTATGGCATGAACTTTACAGCTAGGAAAAGGAAAAGAGTGGACTGAAAAGCTAAGACCAAAGCCTGGAGTTTGGGAAAGGTGAGTTTGAGTACTGGCTTCATCCCAAGATGGTACATTTGTGAAACTCTTGCTAGAGCTTACAGTTTGTTTTCAAAGCTCATTTCCCACACCCCGACCTTTCCTAAGGAAACTTACCATAATTTAAGGACTTAAGCAAGTTCCATGTTAAGAAATTTAGCCTACCTACCAATTGTGAGGGTGCAGCTTGACTGGCTGGTTAACAGTCATCTTAGGTCACAGGGCTTCCTTATGCCTTCATCTAGATGAAGAATGACGATGCCTGACCAATGGCTCAGCAGGAATCAAAGGTCCTAACAGGCAATTTGACATGTATTTCTGATGTAGGACATCACTACAGTGTATCTCTCATGACTACAACAAAATCAGCAAAAGGAATTTGTTCTTTCCTTTTATAGTTCCATGTAGACATGTAGGAGTGAATATTTGTTTACTCAGCTGTGTTTTCCAGGCCTAAGTAAAAAGTCGAAATAGAAAGCCTAACCCCAAAGCTGAGTATCTAGTAGTTTAACACCCCTCTACCCTGTGCTTCCCCGGTAACATGTGCAACCACACAGAAAGAGCCAGAAGCAGACACTGATTCTAGGAGTCTTGTCACAGAATCACAGACTAATTTAGGTTGGAAGGAGCCTCCAGAGTTCACCCTGTGCTACTCTCTGCTCAAAGTGGGTCTAACTATGTCAGGTTGCCAAGAACCTGTCCCATTGAGTCTTGAACAAGTGAAAACAGCACTGAATACCCATGCCATTACCATGCCACTTTTCACAAGGTCTCTGTTCCACTAAGCAATGAGTCCGTGGTCTTCTTACCTTTCGTTTTGCTGTCACGGTTCTTATAGAAAGACACTGTTTTGTCCTTCACCTTCTCTGCTTGTTTCAGCTCTTGATGAGCTTTGTCCTTCCTGACCCCATTCCTATATTCACAAGCAACGTCTTTGTAACTTCTGAGTAGCTTGTCCCTGTTTCCACCTTCTGAGTCCTTCCTCTCCCATTTGAGCTCAGACAGGAGCTGCATGTTCTATGTGTTGACCTATTGCCAGAGCTGCTAAACTACCTGCACATTGCAGCAGACCATTCCTGTGCTCTGAAGAGGCTGTCCTTGAAGATCAACTATTCTCTCCTGTGTCCTTTTAATCCCCCAACAGCAGTTTCCCATGAGACTGTCCCAAACAGGTCCCTGCACCTGCTCTTTTGAAGTCCAGGCTTGTTATTCTGCCCTTCATCTTGCTCACCCCTCTCTGGAACTTAACCACCACAACCTCATTATCCCTCAGCCTTCACATATCCAGTCTGTTCTTAATTATTTGTGAGTATCAGGTCCAACAGCACATCTCCCCTAACCAGTTCATCAATTGCATCAATCATGAATCATGAAATTGTCCTCCACAAACTCCAGAAATCTCCTGGATGACATGAAACTTTGTCAGGTGTCTCTGCCAAGCAGCACCTTGCCTTTAAAGTTGGTTGTCACATAAGCAGACACAAAACCTAATAATATTTTTTCAGATCAACTGCAAAGCAAGACTGAATTTTGTTATCATCAGAGGCGTAAGTGCATTGGTGAGGCCTGCTTAATCCTTTCCAGTGACACAGAAAGGAATATATTGTGGAGTGGGATGATTCTCATCCTGCCGTGCCTTTTGTTTAATTAAAAGATATTTTGGTAGCCCCAAAGTAAGCCACAAATTCAGTTTCACTGACTGTCTGTTTATGAATTAAATGCCCAGCCAAAACAGTGAAGAACTGCATGTCTCCTAAAAGAAGAGAAATATTATTCAAGCTCTCCAGGCCACACAAAACTGGGACAAAGGAGACCTGTTTTATTCAGTTGGGCTTTGGTTTTTGTTTGTTTGCTTGTTTGTTTGTTTGTTTGTTTGTTTTCTGAGGACTCTGTGTTCTGAAGATCAGGCACATCACACCACTAACACAAACTTCAAGCATTCCCCAGCAAACAGCTCCATCTGAGATCCACTTCCAAAGAAAAAGTCCAGGCTTTATTTTCTTGGAAGCAGAGTGTAGTCAGGACTGATCACAGAGGTCTTGGAGGTGATAGATAAGCATATGTCCCTGCAGCAAAGGACTAGGTTGACACCTTCACATGTGACTGAGCTGCTCTCAACATCCTTTCCATCCGTTATGAATCACTGCTGCATTTTCTGCTTTTGTCCATGCCTTCCCTTGCATAACTGCCTCCATTTCTAATGACCAGGCTGCATGGTATCACTCTCTGATCTCAAGACAGTCAAGATAAGAGGGAGCAACCCAGCCTCTGTGACCATATTTTCCTGCACAGAATGAACTGCCACCTTACACTGCTGTAATGCCAGCTCAGCTGTATTGAGTGCAGCACTGAATTCAGAGTCATTGCAGCTTGCAGGAGAATACCTTCTTCTTAACAGCAGACTGGATTGCCAAGTCTTGTGTAAGTGTTTTGCCAGGCAGAGCTACCATGTGGCTAAGCAGGTAGTTCTCCTATAATCAAATTCTGAAACACAAATTAAGCACTAGTGGGCTGTAGTGCCAAAAGCCGCAAGCTAGGCATTGCAAGACAAAGTTTAAAAAAAAAGGCTCTGTGCGCCAACTTCTTGGGACTAGCCTTAACAATCTGATTTTAAATGTCTTCATCCACCTCAGCTCACATGCAGTATTAATGCCCTGAGAGGGCTGTCAAAGCCTACCCATTTCCTTTCAATTGCCACTCACTCCCCACATGGGTGCATTGGAGGCTGAGGGCCTATTGCAGAGCTTGACTGGTGCACAGTGCCCATGAACAGGAGAAAGTCTGTGTCCTTGCCCCCAGGAAGACAGTTCAGGTCAGGACCTCTTGGTTCAGCTGTGGTGCATCCTGCCAAAACAGCTGGAAACTCCAGACATCCTTTTCAGGCTGCTAACACGGACTAGATACATGGCATAAGAAGGTGAGCAGAGGCTTGGTCTCAGGAAAGTTGGTCTCCACTTTTTGCCCTTCTGCATGCAGTTGTAGAGTCTCAGCCAAGGCACTGAGAAGTGTTTAAGCCTCTCATTTTGGTAGCAATATGTTTGATGCCAAAGTAACTATAAGGATGAGAATGTCATCCATGTGTATAACTTCTACAGGATGACGTTCATATGCAATCAGGATTGTGAACTGAGGAAATACTCAAAAGGATCTGTCATAAGTACATAGTTGAAGAAAGCTGTATAGAATTAGTTGCAGCCTGCTGCTTAAGAAGGCAAGATGTATCCTCCCATGGTTACAGCCCATTAAATTGTTCAGAGAGTTTAATAAAATAATATTCTACCAGGATGAATCAATTCACTTTGTTGCAGAGATGCTTTATGGACTTTTTGTCCAAAGCTCTGTCAAATGCTCCTTCATATGCCACAAGTTTCCTCCTTTTTTCTCACCACAGCAGTAAGTCACTTCACCCTTTCCTTTACTCCAACTACTGCAAACCCTTAGTGTTGGCCTTTAATGATAAGCTGAGGTCTGAGGCTGAAAGAAATGTGTTTGTCTGTCTGAGTGCCACTAATTATGCAGAACTGGATGCTGTTCTTGTCCAAACTGCTAAAAGACTTCACTGCTGCTCAGAAACCAGGATGATTTAAGATGAAAAGAGACAGAATTTGAACTTGGGCTCTAAGCAGCTGTCCTGGTTTTGTTAAAAACAAGACCAGTTTCTCTTCCAGTGAATTTTTCTTTCAGCTAAAGTCTTCTTAGTAACTGCACTTTTCTGAAGTTAGATACATGTTTTGGTAGACATAGCAATGGAATGCAAGGTCACTGATAAGGATGCACATCCCGTAAGAAAGGAGGAGCGAACTGAACAGGTGACTAAAACTGACCAACTAAGTGTGCCATCCCATCCGTGCCATACATCACATAAACGTGGTAGATCACAAGCGTCTTGCTCTTCTTTGACTATGGCTGACATCTGGGAAGGACCCTGCCTGCTGTCCCTGCAAATCTGAGGCCTACTGACAGACCCTCCATCCTTGAATCCAGTTCTGGTTTGCTGCAGAGTCCAACCCAGGACTTCTGAGTGCCTGCCCTGCAGCTGCTGGAGCAGTTCTGAACTTTGCTGTGGAATTGAAGATTGGTTTTGTATATTTTGTATTATTTTCTCTATTTTATTAGTAGCATTAATAAAACATTTTAAAATTTTTCCAACTTGCAAGTCCACTCTCTCTTTGCCCCTCTTTGGTCTCCTATTGCCTTTACTTGTGGTGTGGGGGAAGGGAGGGGGTTAACAAAGCATCTGCCATGGTTTATTGTTGCCCTGCAATCAGACCTTGACAGCAGCACATGAGAGTAGCAAAGAGCAATGGATATCTTACTTGGCCTGGCTCTTTTGAATACACCTTCTGTTACTTTGCATAGGGAAGGATTCCCAGCAGAAAATTTCACTGCACAACTCAGTGGTCAAGATCTGTGTTTTAGCCTCAGAGAGCAACTGAGGGCAGCCCTGCAGACCAGGAATGCCAGGCACAAAGGCCACCTGCATACAGGAAGGCTCACATTTGGAGAAAGGGCAACATGAAGGCAGCAGCAAGAGGAGGCTGATCACAAGGGACCCAGTGCCTTCTGCGTACTCATCTCACTTGCTCTGTGGGGACTCCTAGTCTTTTACCTGAAGAAGGCAGTTTTGGTTTTTAAAGCATCTTCTCTTTCAAAGACCTCAAAGCAACTTTATAAGGCAGAAGGCCTTACAAAAGCCACTACAGCTAATTTCTAGCTTGGTAACAGGATCACCTCTGGAAGATGAGAAACATAGCTGTAGGAGAGGGTCCATAATATGGCTGTGGCTCCCCACTGGTGTATGCCCAATTCTTTTCAATGAGTCACGACCTTTCACTTCCTGCTCTGATCAGATCAGAAGGTGAATCACTGAAAATGACAGAAAGGGAAAAAAAATCATTGCTCACCCATAGTTTGGTCACTGTCTCTCTAGAGGGAGCAGGATGGGTGGTGGAGACTAGACTTGATTCCAGGTCCTGTAGACTAACATGAAGTATTCTGGGGTCTTTCTGCAGAAAAATAAAGTTTCTTGTGAGATTCACATCCTCAAACTTCAAGTTTGTGGCATCTGTACATGCCTGGGGCAGAATCCTGCCTCAACATGGCTCTGCTATTGATGGCAGCATTTGTACTGACAGATCAAACTGGAGAGTCCAAGCCAAGCTGAAAACGGCAAGGGACGAAACACCAACAGTGGGAGGTTTGACCACATGCCACTTCTGATCATTCCCTGCCTCCCATCACTGCTGCAATACCAGCTAAACATGCCCTAACAGTCAAACAAGACTTGGGAGAGTGGCAGGAGCAGAGCCCTCACAGCGGGAGGACAGAAGGGAAAGGGTTAATGTTTCACAGTGCCCAAAGGCAGTCTGGTTCTGGTGTTATGCCAGTACATGACAGGAGAAAATGAGAAGAGGGAAAGCTCTGCCAAACTTGCATCATGGACAAAGCAAAAGCTGGCTCCTCTAGCATGTTTGAAAGAACCCTGATAAATAGAGTTGACAGATGGTCTCCAGTGGTTCCTCACCCGCTTGAAAATCCCTTTCCTTTTCTTGTCCATCAGTCCCTACCCTATTCCCTGCCTCTTCCAAAGCTAGTGAGTCCCTGAACTCTTTATAGAAGGTTTAGTTTTTTGGTAGACAGTACCACTCACGAGAGGTTTCTCAGGCGAGACAATCATCTCATCAGTCTATTTGCTTCTCTTCCTCTTTCATCTCCTGTTTGTTTTCCATTCATATCCAGAGAACTCACCCCTTTGCCAGACCATTTGCATGTTTTTTAGTAGGTGCCGATGGTGCAAATGTCAGGAAGTGCATGTTGTCTGTTATTCATACAACACATTCTTTACCTTCAGGTTATTTACCTTGTACTATACATTTAATTCTTCCCTATTCAGACCTTGGCCCAGCAATAAACTAAAAGAAAAATCTAAGTTAAAGGACTGCAGGTGTGTTTTTGAATGGTTGGGGCAGAAGAGACTAAGCTACCATTTTAGGCGTTAGGGGCTGTGGTCTGATCCTCACCTTCCCACTGGCCCATTACAGTGCCTTGGGCAAACTGCTTTGTCCCCAACAGGCAGTAGAGGAGAGGTGTGTTTGTACAGCTGCATGCACAGTGAAATGCTATAGTCTGCTTTCATCAGGATAACACAGTGTTTCATGGAGCAAGATAATTTTCTGACTCTTGGCTTTGTGTGGTGAAGCAGGCTTCCTTGGGGTACTGCTGCAGGAGTTAGTCAAGCACCTTTCAGCACCTTTCTAGACTTGAGTCTCCATCAGAAAAGATGGGACAAAGGCAGTATCCAGAAAGAATTTGGAGGTATTCTTACCTTATTATTACAAAACGATTCTAGCCCACAGTTCAGGCCGAGGCTACTTCTGGGAGCTGTTACAGAAACACACACTCAGCGTAGCTCCAGTGCCCTGGTCAAAGCTGAGCAAGCAGGTCATCTGAAAGGACAGGTAAATTCCTGTTTCAAGATGACACTTCCAAAGCCTGGTGCCACACAGCCCCACCAAATCAGACCTCTGGCTAAACTGGTCACTTGGTGCACTGCAGGCTGTAAGGAGTTTGTGGATGTTTCAATAGCTCAGTAGTTACACGGTGTTAAAAAGAGAGAATAACAGTTATTCACATGGACTGTAAGAAGTTCATATTGTTCCTGTACTTAGAAATCCTGTATCTAATGTGCGAATGACATCTATTGGTCATATATCTGGCCTTATAAAACCACCTTTAAATTGGACTACAGTATGAAGCATGGCTGTGCTGAATGGGCAGAATGCAGCTTTGGCCTTGGGGACACACTGACAGAAAACTTTTTCTAGTTGCCCCTTTAAGTCATCAAACGAAACAGTTTTGCCACTCTGCACCACATCACTGAAATCACAGAAGCTCACAGAGAGTTGTTTACACAAAGTAACTCATCAAAGATTTTTCACTGAAGAAATCTATAAACAAGATGATATAGTTGCACACATGGGAAATTTCCCACTGATTTTCTCAGCAACTTTGGAAATGAAGATGTGTAAGCAGAATGAAAGAAGATAAAATTCCCCAAATCAGTCTGAAAACTTAATGAGTGCCTGTCAATTAGTCGCAAGGCTTTGGTGATTGTCATTGCAGGAGATAGTTGTCACATCGTGGGGGAGGTGAAAAGAAAAAAGAAGAAAAAGAAAAGAAAAAAAAATCCCTTGAGACACAAGTCTAGTAAAGCAAATGTCTTACGATTAATTTGAAGTGTAATTTTCAGTTCTTCTTGATTATCTTCCACTTCTACCTGTGTTCATGAGGGCCCACAGTTACTAACACCTGAATTTAAAGACCTGCTTTCTTTTAGGAAGAGCACCATCTTTCACACTGCCACAAGGGGAATTAAATCTTCTTCACCAATATCCATAAACTTGTCTTCCTCTTCAAAACAGAGAAAACCTCAAGGTATGAAATGAAGAACTGTTCTGACCTACAAAGCAATGAAAGGCTTTAAGATCACCCATCTTCCTCCAAGAATAATTTTTCAATGGGAGAGCATGCAGCATAGTCTTAACTCCAAATCCAAATGAATATACCTAGTTTTTCAGTAATGTAGGTTGGTGGGATCCACCCTGATAATAATGATTTATACAGAATTCTTGTCAAAAAGCAATTCAGCCATCTCAAAATGCTTCATAGATTTAGCAAAGTGATATGCAAGCTACGTGCAAGGATCACATTGCATCATCCACCAGGATAAGACAAGCATCTCCGTGATGACAGAGAGCAACTGTTTGAACAATGCACACTAATATTACCCAACAGCTCAGAAAAGGAAGTGAAAATTAAACGATTGCATCTAATTGAAACTCCAAGAGGAATTTTGAGCAACAGAATTTGATTACTCAAGTTGGAACTTAATCAGGAGCTAAACTGAATGTGCTACCTGCTATGAAGAAAAGGCCAAAAGCATTCCAGATTTGAGCTGACTTAAATATGGAATACCAAGGGCACTATGATTTTATTTTCATCTTCTTTTTATTTTTTTTTTCTTTTTTTATTTTCTTGTCTCTGTTGCAGCAAAGAAAAATGTGATTAGGTATCAAGCACTGCAGCTATGTTCCCAAGCCTGCAGACAGGCTGCATCCTTATCTCTGAATGCCAAGGGTTGACCAACCACCTCATGGGATTGCTAGCTCTTACTGTTCTGGGTGGCAGTGCTGATGCTTCATCAGTATTCACCTCTGGGAACCACAGAGACCTGATCCATTCCCTGAAACATGTCCAGACAGGAAGAACCCTATTATTCACATAGCGGGAAATGTTCAGCCTCATTTGAAATGCAAGAGACAGGCCACATGCCAAGGACCTTTTTCTTCTAAGCAAACTAGAATATCTGACAAGGACTACCGTAAGCAAGACATATCTAAAAAACTGTGCTTTTATCACACGGGCTGCACCTCCTGAGCAGTCACTGAAGTCAAATGGATGCTTCAGCATCTAGGGAAAATTAATCTGGGCCTAAATACTGGGGCCATCACTGTGTCTCATATCAGCACTCAAGACTCAAGGGAACACAGGTGTGCCAAGGGGTTCTGCTCCTTACAACTTTTGATATCATTTCTTGCTCCCTAACCACAAATGGAGCCTCTGCTAGAGGCAATTAAGCTCACAGTGCCCCACAGAGGTATAAGGGTAGGTTAGAAGGCACAGAAACATTTGAAAAGTCATAAAAGTTGTGCTGTGTTACCAAGACCTTTCTGGCAATGGTTGAAACTGATGGAGGTTTTCTGACTGACGGAGGACAGAGATGTACAAATCCTGCCTGTTGCTGTGCCAGGGGATGGAGCATTTATGAAAAGAAATCACATTGTGCTGTGTGTCTCTGCTATATGTGAACCTAACAGTTCTCTACAGCTGAATATCCAACCCTTCACAGCCTCTGGTTATACCTGTGACACCAGTTTCACCTAGAACTTCAGTGCTAAAAACACAAGTGTGCTGGTTTTGTAAATACCGCTTGGGCCAGTCCTATGCTTCTGGAAATGGAAGGCAGTTCTTCTAGACTGGGAGAGTGCAGTTCACAGAATGGAGAAGGAATGAGAAGTGTACAAGAACTGTACATCAGGTTGTTGTT
The DNA here is from genome assembly GCF_037038585.1 of Patagioenas fasciata. NCBI lineage: Eukaryota > Metazoa > Chordata > Aves > Columbiformes > Columbidae > Patagioenas > Patagioenas fasciata. The sequence continues at coordinate 38,576,012 of NC_092560.1, forward strand.
CCATTCATCTTGTTCCTCAGAAGTCCTGAGATGATGTGCTTAATCCATCCAACTGCAAAAAAACAAGGTGAGTGCAATCTGTGCAGCTGAGGCAGTTCATCCACAGCAGTCAAGGGCTGGAAAATATGACATTGCTGTGCAGGTTGTGCTCAGAGTCAGATATGAGGGCTGAGGACTCATGAGTTCACTAGTAGGATAGATCACTCCTGTTTTTTAAAAACATGTGGTTTTGTCCTCAGGAGGAGTAGGAGGCGATGGAACTGTTTGCTTGTACTCATTGATAGAGACTGCATAGCTCAACACTGACAAGAGAGTCAAGAGAAAACAGAAACTATGCATTTACATATGCACAGACAAGTAGTGCATACACTTGTAGTACATACACACAGCAGAAGTCTTTTCCTTTTATAACCTATGGGGGAATCTCTCTGAAGTTTTTAATAACAATTGCTCACAAAATCTTTATTAAAATATGATGGTCAAGGACATTTCCTTATCACACCATGAGCAGCCTACCATAATAGTTTTGCAGTGTTTGCATATACCGTGCTATAACTGACTAGTAACCACTTATTTCCATTACTGTATGCTGCTGTAGCCACTGCCTTGTCCTGTAGTTATCAGTTCTGGCTGGCTGGCTGCAGCCACTTGTAGATCTGGCTGCTAAAGACAGCCATCAAATGAGAAAATACAAATGGTTTGATTGCCTGAAGACCATATCTAGCTCCTGGAGGAAAGGGTTAGGTCCGTCTAGCTGTGGTGAGGCAGTTATCTGCTAACAGTAGCGGGTTGTGCAAGAAGCACAGCTGTTGCAGCAGATGGGGCTCTCGGAAATCAAGTCACAAGTTTCAGTTCCATTACCTGAAGTAAAGAGTCTTTATTATTATTATTACTATTATTACTATTATTATTATTATTATCACTATTACTATTATTATTATTGTTGTTGTTGTTGTTGTTGTTGTTTCTTTCCTCCTCTGCACTAGGATTATCCCTTCTGAATACCAGAGGCTGCTGGGGATTTATTCGGCTGTTTCCCCAGCGGCCAGACTGGCTGCCCACCCTCAAGAGGGTGAGGCGGACACTGGCGTCTGCAATCCAGCAGGCTTTCTTGCCCTGTCATCTCCTTTCTCAAAGGGGATACAGAAGGACCAAGGACAGAAGGGAAATGCTTACCCTACCTACCTTGCAAGCTGCTCTGCTCCAGCCCTCTGTTTCTTTTCTGCCACAATCAAGGTTTTTACTTTTGAAAGGCAAATGCCAGAGCATCTCTGAAAAACAGAGAGCTTCTTCTTCCCTCCTCCCTCGCTCCTTCCCCAGTCTTCTCTGCAGCACCTTGGTGGCCCTCATGACATACTAGGTTCAACTGCCGTGGGGCCTGGCTCAGGGCTGCAGCAACTCTGCTGCAGTCGGATGCCTGCTGAGAAAGAAGATAGTTGGGTGGTGCAGGTAGCCATGCTGGACAAGGTGGATGACCACGTACCTCTGTGAGGGAAGGAGAGGATAATGACCTAGGTGATATTAACATGTATCCAGTCCTTGAGGGCCTGAAGCAGCACTAATGACTTGGTTTGGCTCATCAGGCTGGCCATTTGGCTGGGGCTAAGACAACTCAAACACAAATTGTCTCAGGGTGGAAGCCATTACCACTACCACCATCACCTTCAAGCACCTGCTGCCTTTGGGAGGAGACACTGCAATGGTTTCCCTCCCTTGGCCCCACAGCGCTCTGTGCCTGAAGTGCTCACTGCAAGAGAGAGGGGTTTGCTTGTTCACAATGTTTACAGACTCTGTCTTCTGGCCGTTGACCAGCTTCTTCTTTCTTTGGCATTGTGAAATCTGCTCCTTGCTGCAGGGAAGAGTCAGTGCTGGAAGTGGAGCTCCAGTGTGGAGCTGCCAGCTCTTACAGCTTTTTATCTCAAGCTTCATAATATCTGATGTTTTGTTTAAAGCTCCAGTTCCTGTCAGCTAGCAGTTACAAAACAATATCAAAGGGGTTTGGGTTTTGGTTGGTTCATTGGTTGGTTAGTTTGTTTTCTGTTTGGTTGGGGTTTTTTGTTTTGTTTTTTAATATTAAATAATTATCTTGCTCTCAGAGTTGCAGAGAAAATGCTGAAAACATGACCCAGGGCTCCAGAACCAGACAAGCAAATAAAACTTCATATTTATGTTGTATTTCCATGCCTGCATTTCAAGACTGGCAACACTACAGTGTTTCCATCTGTGGCTCAAAAGCAAAAAGGCCATCTCTCCAATAAGATTATAGGCCTGATGGTTTCTCAAGGTCATATTCTGCATGACTCGAACATACTTATAAATCACTCTACTTAGAAAAAGGATTTTTTTTTAAATCCAAATGCACCTCTGAAGAAGCACGTGGTTCTGAGCAGGTCACTGTCTCTGGCTCAATGACGACCCCAGAAAAGGTCCATGTAAGCAGGGGTCCACATGGGGGAAGCTCATTCTCAGTTTCACAAACAAACTTGTCATTTTCAAGATGTGGGCCCTAAACATGCTCTGGTTTCCACCATGGAAGCCCCACACACTAAATTTGACCTGCACATTTGGCTCGACTCCCTGCAGATCTAGCAGGTCATGCCTTCATATGCTGGTGTGTCACAGCAGCAGCTGCAAGAAGTCCTGTTTCCAAAGCAGCATTGCAGTCTGGAAGTACAATGGGGTAATACTACGCTTATGCTACTGTCCCAAGGACAGAGACTCCTATCAATATTGGGTATAGTTAAAAGGCAGTGGTTGCTCAAATCTAACAGTACACATGGGCAATGGAAATGAGCAGGTCTGCTCTCCAGCCTGGAGGACAACTGACACCATTTGATCACATGTACATTACTGACTTAACTTCAAATCCAAGCTGCCTATTGGTTAAGGTGCCTGATCTGAGCCAAACCCTGCATCATACACAAAAATGGTTCAGAGCTCATCAGCTTGGGGCAGTGACAGTCAAAGCCTTTCATGGCATGGGTAACTGAGCTCTTATGTCTGGGCATGAGGCCTGCCATTCTTCCTTTTGCTTTCATAAATGTAGTCTAGAAAATCATCACACTGCTGTGATTAGGGCATGCCAGTTCCTGTAGCTAGGGACACTTAAGGGCACCTCATGTTCAGCTGATTTGCATGGGGTAGGCACACTTTTAGGTCTAGTCCACTCAAGCACCTGCACTAGGAGATCTATTGGAAAGCTCCCCATCCAGGTCCCTTGCTCAGGCTTCCTTCAAGAGAAACCCAGGAGGAAACCAAGGTGCCCATCAGGGGACACAGGGTACATCTCTCCCACAGTGTGGACACCACCAAGGGGTACCTACTCCAGAGAGGGTGAGACAGCATGAATTCCTAAAGAAATTAGGAGAGGTAGTTAATAACACATTCCCCACGTCTGTGGCACATTGTATAAGAATCTATGGTTTAAACTGTAGCAAGGAAGATGCACTGAAGGATCTTTCTCATGATAAGGGTACTCACATAGTGGAACAGATCATCATGGAGTTTCCCTCAGTGGTGAGCAATAAGAACACATCAGACAAACATCTGCAGGAGTGACATAGAGCTGATCCTGCCCTGGTTCTCTTGGCCTCTGTAGATCCCTTCCAGCCCTGCTTTCCCTTTTCTGCCTGCTTTTCCAGATGTATTATCACAGCCCTCCATAACAGGTACCAATCTGATGAGGGCAGCATTCAAAATACAGCCAGAGCAAGATTCTTACTTGTGCCCTTGCATCTATACAGAGGAGCTTCAAATGCTTTGTTTCACAGTGAAAAAGCCACCAAAAATGAAGGGTGTGTCCTCCTCTGTCTAGTTCCCACTTTTGCTCATCATCATCAACCACTCTTCTCACACCCTTTTTCCCTGAGTCAGCTATCAGGATGGAGGCACCATCCAAATAGCCTTTCAGAAGGGCTAGATATTGGGTTGCACAAGACCTACTTTCAAGTTCTGGGTAAAAATGCAATTATCATCTCCCAGACTTATGAACACCAAGATACCGAGAAGGCTTGTGCTACAATGGTGCTTAGAACTTTCTGTTTTAGCATCCAGACCCCAAGATCCGCATCTAGCTGCTTCATGAATCATATGGCAGCAAGGTGTCTCCTCAAAAGCATAAGCAAGGCTGGCTTATTCAGACCTGCTAAGAATCCACATCCCCCAGAATACAAGCCAGAATGTCCTTCTGCCGTTGGCAGGTCCAGATCTTCTACAGGCATGAGAAGCCAGCTTGTAGGAATATTATGCATGAAAACAAAATTCTCCAGAGCCAAAACAGGACTTTGTAATGTCCCATCCCACAAGTATTCAACAATCAATTTTGTTTCTAAAGCTCTTGGTCTCATATGTTCCTAATGAGTTGGTTGTCTAGGTGGGAGGTCTGAGAGCCACACTGTATTCAACAGAGAAAAGAGCACATTAATGACTACGTTGTAGCCATGGTTTTAATAAAGCAGCAGGTACACTGGAAAGAACTCCTCCAGAGTTATCTGCCAAAAATTGTAGCAATTGCAAAATACTAAATGCCCTTTATATGTTAAAAAAATCAATCTCCCAAACTGCAAACCATAATGAGAAATAATAGTCTGAGTTGTTAAATAAGTAAAAAAGAGGAGCTTTGCACAAAAATAAACAATGACTGGCATTTAGGGAACTTAATCTGCATCAGAAAAAACTCCTCGTTTGCTCTGGCTTCTAATTTTTTCCATATTTTTGTCATTAGATGTTATTAAAGTACTACTGTTCCAGGGCTGGGTGATGAAAGGCTGAGATATGATTCAGCCCCCCTACATTGCATAAACAAACCCAGGTCGTTATGACATCCATTGTGATTTTTTTTCTTCATTCTTTTGAGTCCTTCACTGTACCTTGCTATTGGTTGTGCCGTGGAAGCTCGTTCAGGTGATCAAATACATTTTCAGTCCAGCTCTTCAGTTGCTAATGTGGTATTAACAGGCTTGCAGCCAGATGTCTGTTTCCAAAATAGCCCTTGGTTCAGTCTGCTTGTAAGTGGGACATGTTGAAACTGCAATATAGCAGCCATTTAAAATAGGATTTAAAAAGCAAACCAGGAAGTGTCAGTTTAAAGTTAGCTCTGATCCATTAATCAGCATCAGAGACAATGATGTCGGTGTGACCGGATGGGCTGACTTACGATTAGTTCGGATTTATCTGAGATACAACAAAAGGGCAGTCTGCTGGTTTAAAGAGTCCCTTTCCCTTTTCCCTTGGCAAAATCAAGACATTGTTTAGAAAGCCAAAGAGAATGCTGTTCAAAAGTCTGAGGTCATTTCCAAAGATAAATTTAGTAGGAGGTATGACAAAACAAGGAGTCTCTTCCATCATGGAGAACATCTCTGGCATTTGGTGATGAACCAAAGCCAACCAAAATCAACAGAAGGACAACCGCTTAACCGTGTAAGGCCTGTATTGGACATCATTGTGCTGTTTCAGTCATCAGTTTAAGGGCCAATAGGTTCCCTGGGCCATTCAAAACGAGACATTTGGGTGTTAATCTACACATCTGGGACCACGTAAGACAGTCCCATGGAGTGAGAAATGTGGTACAAAATACACCTTCCAAAGTCACCAGGAAGTTTTATGTAAGAGAAACATTTCCACCCTGATGGATTCCCGGAGGAACAATCATACCATTCTGGCACATGGAGCCATACAGAGAAGGATGAGGGCAGTACACCTGTTAGGGCTGTACTAGTCTATTTTGAGCGTCCTTTTACACAAAACTGGAACAGCAATACTTCCTCTGAAGGACTTGCATGGCAAATCTTGCAGCTCCCTATGCAAGTGGTGGCATGAGCCTCACCAAATCATAAAGTCCCTTGGCTACAAGGCAATGCTGTGATGCAAGAAATTATCTACCTCTCTGACTTTAATTATTATATTTTTTCAATAATAACAAACAAGGACACAGATAAAAATAAGTTAAAACCTCAGCTAATGTAACAGCAGCATAAAACTTTCATCTGGCTGCTTAAAATTTATATGTATATATAACCATGTGAAAGGATTTACTTCTCATTTTAAGGGAGTGGTCTGCTTATAGTATGGATGGTTGTTGGTAATCTATAATATAGCATCAAAATGTTTGATTTTATGCCACTATTAGTTTGGAGAGATTGCATAAAAAGTCTTCTGTAGCCTTTCGGCAGTTATTGCTTCCATGCCCTTGAACAATTCCCAGAGCAGAATTTTTTATTGGTTTTTTTTAAGTAAAAAGCGTCTTTCTGACTACAAAAGTTTGATGTCTGTGAAACTCAGCGTAGATCTTCTGGGGGGACTCAGTGTCAACATAGCTTCCCTTGCACAGGGTTGTGAGAGAGCAGCAAAAGGCAGATATGACCCACCTTACCAGAGACTGTCACTCTACAGCCTGCAGAAAGGGTTGCGGCTCTCAGTCTGCTCTAGACTGTGGGTGGGCCACGTTGCCCTCTGGAAGTGTCAAAATCCCTCCCTGGAAGACAAACGGAGCAGAGCTCAGCACTGAGCTGTTCTTTGAAATATCTGACTTTGAGTTAGTTGAACTTGGAACAGCAATTGCACAGTTCCTTTTCCAGCATCAGCTCACAGTGTGTACTGATCTTCAGGCAGCAGACTCTTGACTTCTAAACAAGATTTCACTAACCCTGATGAGGGCTCAATCCGTCTCTTGTTAGCAGCAATGGATGGATCCTTTGACTTGCTGGCAGCTGCCCCAAACACTGAGAGAACTGCAGAGGATGCAGCAGGGCCTAAACAGTGACAACTTCCTGTGGCCATCCTGTGGCACTGACCTTAGGCTAAACATTAAGCAAATCACAGGTAGCGATAAACTTCTCAGCCTTCACCCTTACACTGTAAGCATTCAAGCTTTGGTATCTGCCTCTGCAAGAAGCACAGCCCTCCTTCCCAATTTACCCCATGTTGGTTTGTTTACCTCCTCATGACAGCATTTGAAATTCCCACCAATATCAGTGGATAGAGGAACAGATGATATAGAAGGTCGTTCCAAGCATATTAAGCGATTGCCTGATGACATATCACAATTGAATGCAGAAAACTGATCAGAAAATGAAACAACCAACAAAACTTCACTGAAACACTGGAATCTAGCAGACAGACCTATCCCATGCAATGGCCAGGCAAAAGAAAGCTTATTATTTTTTTTATTTTGGACCTGCTTTTCTTCCACAGTGATGCAGAACACCAGGCCAGCAGCACCTGAAGGGCAGTTCTCCCTCTGGAAAACACTGAGAAAAAGTGAGGGGAAAGCCAGGTTGTACCTGGAAAACCAGCACAAATCACCTAAGCTCCAGCTCTACCCACACATGTTGTTTCCAGCGCAAGTTCACCCCTTCCACTGGTGTTTGTACCCTTGTTTCTCTCACCATGGACTCAGTAAGAAAGTGTCTTTACAGACTTGCACCTCAGAAACAGTTTACCTGTCTCCACCAATGTAACTGCAGTCTCAGCTGCTCCTAGAACATGGGGCATCTGTATGAAATCTGGAGGTACGTGTGCAACTGTAAGGGAAAGAAGGGGGACTTCCCCACGCCACCCCATGCTAAGTTGACGTAAAATGTTTGATACCGTGACCTTGCCTCTGTGTCCAGCACAGTCAGTGGTTTGTCTGCTCAGGGTTTCACACTGCCCTCCCTCCACCTGCGCACACGTGGGACCATGTACCGCGGCAAAAGCCACATGTAGGGAACCGCTCCCACAAGGATGGATAACGACAGAGACATGGGACATCTGTTTCGCTTTTGCAAGTCGTGTGGAAACATTTGCAGCTTTCCAGCTGAAGGAGAGGAAAGACAACCCAAAGGACAATGCGGGCTGGCTTTGTGGTTAGAGCACTGTCTGGAGCAGTTAGGAGGCCCATATTCTAATTCCTACTTCAACACCGATTCTCTGTGCAATTTAGGGTGAAGTCACTTAGCTGGTCTGCGCCTTTGTTATTCCAGTTGTAATAATATTTACATCACAGGGGAGCTTTGGCGGCTTATTCCACTAATGTGTGTGAAGCGTTTTGATAACTCCCGATGGCCGAGGCCCGAGTCAGGCTCCCCGGCCCGGCTGCCGCCCGCTCCCCTCCCGCCCGCCGCACGCCCGGCACAGGAGCCGGGCGGCTGCGCCTTCCCCGCCGCTGCGCAGCCAGGTGACAGACACGCCGCCCCCAGTCCCGCAAACGGCGTCCCCCGGCCAGCGGTGCCTCCCAGAGCCGGCTGCCAGGGGGAACTGCCCCGCCGTCCCCTCCGGCTCTGCTGCAGAAAGTGTGTTTTTTCTCTGCGTAGCGCTTGTCTCGCAACATTTGTTTTTTAAGGGAGTTGCTAGAAAACTCTCCTGCTATTTTTTTTTTTTTTTTTTTTAATAACTATATCATGTCTGGTATTGTATTTCTATTTTCCCCCGAGGAAAGAAGCCAAAAGAAGTAGGAACAACAAATAATGTGTGGGAGAGTGTTTTGGTTTGTTGTTTTGGTTGGTTGCCTTTTTTTCGGGGAGAGGGCATTGTTTTTTGGTTTTGTTGTTTTTTGTTTGGTTGGGTTTGGTTGGTTGTTTTTTTTTTTTTTTGGGGGGGGGTGTTTTGTTGGGTTTTTTGGTGCCTCTGTTCAAAGCATCTGTTTGGCTCCAGCATTATTGCAACTACGATTCACTTCTCTCTGATCTTTCCATTATAGATGTATTGACTTAATTTGGGGCAATGAGCTTGTTTATGTTGAACCCCTCATTTTTCTCATATTTGCATCCTAAAAACTCTTGCTTGTCTTCTGTGGTGCTTACTCTTTTCACATTCTTTTTTTTTTTTCTTTTCCCTTTTTCCTTCTTTTCGTTTTCATTGGTTTGTAATATAGCCTTCTTTTTTCTCTTCTTTCCTTCCTTCCTTTCTTTCTTCTTTCTTCCTTTCTTTTTTCCTTTATTTTCTTACTTTTTTCTTTCTTTTCTCTCTTTTTTTTCTTTTCTTTTCTTTTCTTTTCTTTTCTTTTCTTTTCTTTTCTTTTCTTTTCTTTTCTTTTTTCTTTTCTTTTCTTTTCTTTTCTTTTCTTTTCTTTTCTTTTCTTTTCTTTTCTTTTCTTTTCTTTTCTTTTCTTTTCTTTTCTTTTCTTTTCTTTTCTTTCCTTTTCTTTCCTTTTTCTTTTATTTGCTTTTTTCTTTTCTTTTCTCCCCTTTAATTCTTCTGAAAAAAAATACCAGGCAATTAAGCAAATCATCTGTAGCAATTAAAAACACGTCTCTGGGAAAACACTAGCTGTGAAGCTTGTTTGCTTTGTGAAGTACTCTCATAAGACACCTTGGCACAGAGCCACCTATTTATTTGGGAGAGGGGTAAAAAACATGCAGTGGGGAGACTTTTTTATTGTTGTTTTTAGTGGCAAATTCACCTTGCTTGTCCCAGGTTCTCACATGTTTTTAAACCATTATGGTATGTGTTTTCCAACTATGGATGAGAAATTGCTGAGGAAAAATAATCAATCTGTTCAAAAATTAAAATGGTTCTCTTTTCTTCCTTTGCTGCCTCAGGCAAATGTGGCAGAGGCCAGTTCATGCCCAGAAGCTGTTCCACGGCTAATTTTCAGACCCGTGTATTTCAGTCTCCCTCCTGCTAACACATACAAATCCATGTTCATCTTCAACCTACCTGCCAGCAAACACCTGCAGCAACCCTAGTGCAGCCCACCTGATGTGCTCCCCACCAGGACCAGAGGGGACAAGAGGTCCCTGAGTGGGGACCCTTTGAGTGCTGCAGCCCCTCGTCCGTGCCTTGGCAGAGCTGCAGCCCCCACATGAAGCTGCTGCTCCAGTGAAACTCACTGGCCAAGAGATGTGCCAAGGAGGGGAGGTGAGGAAGGAAGGAACCCAGGAGGAGGCATCCTCACTTGGCTGCAGCCTAATCCCTGGGGGCCTGTGCTGAGGCAGTAGGAGCTCCCCTGCTTCCACCCTACATCAGAAACAGATGTGAGCAGAATTTTCTGCTGAGGCTGGTTGGTAGGAAAGCGTTATTGAGGACTGGAAACTGGTCACAAGTCTACAAACCCTGAAGTAACAACTTTGCACACTCACTGCATTCTAAGCTCTGGGCTTCCCTGGGTTAGTAAAGTGCTCTTCCCCTGCAGAGATGCTGAAGTAAGATGTGTCCCACATTCTCTGTACACTGTACTCTGTACATAAACCAGAGAGCAGGGACTTGCACTTCTGAAGCAAGCAGAAGTACCTGGTATTTAGCAGCCCTTTATCTGAAATTTGCTTGTCCCAAGGCAGCAAGAGCAGTCATATTAGTCACACAGTAATCTCACAAAATAAAATTTCATCTTTAACTTCTCTCTTCATTTCTTCAGAAAGCTGGTGTGGGGAAAAACTAACAAACCTTCCTCACACACCCCCAACCTGCAACCCATACACATGGAGCACCAAAAACACAGTGTATTTCAAGAGGTTTTCACTTTGAAGAGTGCCCACAGCTTCCTCAGTCCTCACTAGAGAAAGCTGTTTAATAAATACCAAGGCATTTATGCGTTCCATCTCTCTGTGAGCATTTCACACATACGTGCAAAACTTTGGGGAACACAAAAAATGGATTTCAGATCTGTCAGAAACCCCTCAAGCCAGAAGAGCAACATGGGCACATTCTGGCCGAAGGTCTGCCGCCTTAGTCTGCACTTGTGTATGCTTTCACTTTTTGGGTGTTTCAACTCCTTAAAAGATTGATGGAGGGAGAGGAAAAATTATTCTATCATATAATTAAAGGATAGGGTTTGCGTTTTTCCACCCTGCTTTCTCTTCCTCTCCCACCAGAGAACTTGGGAGTCATTCTAAACAGAACTCATCCTTCTCGGCTCCTCTCACGCTGAAGAGCCGCTACGTTTTACGCAGGCAGGTCTGTGCTTGGGAGCTTTTAAGGGTTTCTAATCCTGGAAGGTCGTCTGACATCATCATGTTTCTTGTCTACTGATGTTTCATACAAACCTCACATTTCCTTAGTGTTTTTCAGAGCCACCAATTACTGCAACAATCTTGTGTTTATGTTCTGGTTTTGTGCTTTTTTTTCTTTCCCTTGATGCTTTCCTGGCTTGTGTCCCAACAGGCTGCTCTCTCTTAGCTGTGTCTTGTGCCAAGGGTTAAGCTGGACAGGCTTGTTACAAAAGAAGAAAAAAAAAAAAAGTGGGAGGGAGGAGGTGAGGTTTTTTTCCTAATTTTCTTCATTGACTTCAGGCACCATGTGATCAGGAAGCCTGGCCTCTTTCCATTTCCCTTCCCGACTGAAGGGAAACATTGTGTAGCTATTGCCCCGCCACCGGTGGGACGGGCTCTCACTGCATTACGTAGGAGGATAAAAATAACCGGGATATTTAAGGCCGGCAGTGGAATCCCAGCGCAGGCAGAGTGAGCCCGGTCAGCCGCTGAGCACCGCTGGCCCTGGCCGCCTGCGCATCCGCACGCTGCAGTGACGTGCTGCATATCGTGCAACTGCAAATATATGCCTGGCAGCAACGCTGAAACAGTTAGACCCTGGGGAGTCCCAGAAGAGAAGAAATAATAATTAAAAAGAAAAAAAAAAAAAAAAAGAACTGGAGAGATTTTTCTTCTAACTGTTTCTAGCACAGCAGGTATTTTTCAAAAAGCCACTGACTGTCCTCAGTGTTTCGGGTGCTTGCTGAAGGGGTACCCAGGGAGAACGCGAGGCTGCCTTCTGTAGGGCTTGCTCGGCTTCAGGTATAAGCCAATATAACACACCTTTGTCCCAGAGTTTTGCAGGGGATAGCAGCAGTATGCTACACTCGGCCCTTGAGAAGGGGAGGCTGGAACAGAGTCTCATTAGGCTTTTTCCTCCAAATCACAAATGTGGCCGACTACAATGCATGTCGTGTCTGTTGGTTAAAAGTAATTAAAGAGCAGCCAGCCCACTAGGCTGAAGCAGAAATGGCAGCCTCTTTTATATTTAGTTCTTTTGGGAGTTACAATTGTAAGAAATCTTGGGAGGTGACTTTTTTATTTGTTAGGCTTGTTTTCACACTATGCCTCACCCCTAAACTTTCCAAAGAGTAATACTGGACAGTGCCTGCCACAGCTGCAGTAAAAGGAGAAGGCTCTCATTGCAAGGACAGCAGTGCCAGCCCTTCTTTAAAACTGATCTAACATAGAAAGCAGTGCAACTTCAGCCTTCCTTTGCCTGTCAGGAACTAGACAGTGCAGGTGAGGAGAAGCAGAAGATACCATGGGTGGTCTGGTTACTTCCATATTTTGGAGAAGAACCTCCTCACTGCACCAGCACACATCACCATCTGTCCTCTCTCCTTCGGTAAGGATTGCAAAGAGGGCCTAAAAGGAGAGAAAAAAGGACCCAGGAGACCCTTATCCTTTAGTGCCATCCTGCACTGGGGCAAAACAGAGGATGTGGCAGTGGTTGCAGCAGCTCATATTTCCCCTGCTGGCAGCTAGGTTCTGTTTGGGGAGCCCATGCATTTCTATGGGTGCAGCTGTGTGTTTCTGTGGCTTTTCAAAAGCTGCTCCTGCTTAAAAGGAATGGAATAGCATGTGATGAGCCAGCCGGGAGCAAACGGTTCTGACAGCTGTGCACTTTCCAGTCCTCAGTCCTTGCTTGCTGCTGAGGACTTGCTCACCCAAATGGCCTCTGCTACCTACCCACTTAAACACAGAGGCTCATAGCCCTGCTGCAAACCTCTCTCAAGGTGCCGGGAAACAACCCATTCTGGGAAGACAGCAAATACTGGAGCAATCTGTTTTCCTGGCATACTCAGGGAACCTTCTAATAAGACAATATAAGGCTCTGTGGCTTCTTCCTGAAATGATGAGTGGCCTCCCTCTCCTCTTGCTGAGGGAGATCAGTTATAAACCTTGATGAGGAACAGCAATTGTTCCTGGGATTATTTCTGCTGTGGAGCTCTGTTAAATGTTAGCCAGATAATGAAATTACTATCTTTGGTTTACCTTGGAGTTTCGCCTTACACAGTCTGTAGGACTCTGTGTAACAAGAATCCAGTTTAGAGGAGCTGTGACAATTGTTTGGTACAAACTTGAGCTTTGTCTATTGCTTCTGCAATCATGTGGGTTTATTTCAAGGAATAAAGGAAAAACAAAAAATAAAGTTTAAGGACACTACACCTGTCTGGACTTTGCTTGTTTCTGCAAGTGCTTAGGGTTTTACTGTTATATGTTCTAAGTTTATTCTTTCAAGCTGAGTGAAATACTGAAACCAGCTAGAAAAAGATATTATTAAGAGGAATGGCTAGAGCATCAGTTTTCAGCCTCACAAGCAGACCTCCATGAAGATACTTTATAATAATTCATACTTAACAACACAGTATTTGAGAACCCCTCAGACCAAATGGACTTCGATCTTATAAACACTTTATTACATAGGGAAGTATTACCCCCTCTTTACACAAATATGGAGCTGCACAGGAGAAAGAGTAAAGGCCCAATGCTCAAGTATCCACTTAAAGTCCCTCCAGTTTCACTGGGAAAATAATTGTACATGTCTGAGTATAAGTGGCAGAGCTGGGGTGTCACCCTGCCGTGCTGCATGTCATTCTGCTCCCCAGCAAAGCATCTCATGAGTCACTTTCACATGTCTAAGTACAAATCTGGTAGATGAGAGATGATTCCTTCCTTCCTTGTTTATTTGCCTGGAGAGGAGAAGCAACTGCAGCATCAACTCTTCCTGCACAAGGAGCAGGTTGAAATGTTCTTCAGCTGAAAGAAGCCATGGCAGGCAGCTGAGTAATTCAGCCTGCTGAGTGCAGCCACCTGCATTTACCAATGGCACCTATGTGCTGAAGCATTTACCAGCTTTTCTAGAAACTGGCTAAAACTCTGGGTTTGTCCAACCACATGGATTACCACCAAGATTTAAGGGGCTTAATGGGGACCACACCATGCTTGCATCACTGGGCTGGCTGCTCACAGCCATTTTGGGCTGCTGGCAGCAGGACAAGTGGCTGGGAAAATCCTCAACTCCTTGGCTTCCCTGGCAGGGGCAGCAAGGCTGGGCCAGTAAAACGAGCTCTTTAGTCCACCAGAACCACTGTCACTCTCCTGTGGTGCTGTCAGGCATCCCCTGGTGAATCTCCCTCCAGGCAGTTAAGGTGTCATCAGCCTCAGGCCCCCCTGCTTCTTGCTGCCACAGGGATAACAGGACCTGCAAAAAGTGTGCCACACATGCCCAAACCTCACAGTCATCTCTTCGTGGGATGAAGTGTTTCAACCTTCCTGGAGGAGGAGGAACAGCCCAGATCACCCCAGCAGATTCAGCAGATGGCATCTACCAAAGTCTTTCTGCACCAAGGTCCACCCAGGTGACAGCAAATTTGGCTTTGAAGGCACCCAGCCCTTGCACCACTAAACATTTCCATCCTCTGCGGTTTGGATAATCCACCTACAGTGGTATCAGCACGTGAAGCCACTTCGCATTGAACAATTTCTTCCTGGGCCGCGATGGCCTTGTGAAGAGGATGGCACTCAGGGATGTGAGCTTGGGTGCTGTCATGCAGCCAAATCATCTCTGCAGCAAACACAACCCAGCAAGTTTCACATGCTTTGGAGTTTCAGAACAAAAGTTTCACACAAACTTAATTGGCCCCAGATTTTTAAAACTAGTAAGTAGTTATAATGCTTCAAAAAGAGCTATTTCTTATTGACCATTTCCACTGACACATTTTCCAGTTGATGCTCCCATCACACCTTTACTAAATGAAGAACTCCAAAACCCTCAACGCTTAAGCCATTTATTGTTTTCTTTTCTTTTTTTTTTTTCTTTCATATGAAGCTTGCCATGTTGTTATAATTAAGTTTCAAAGCTCAAGTCTTTGCAGTTGTTTTCTTTTTCTGGCATTGTTTTTCATGAGTACCCACTACAGCCTAGCACTAACAGAAGTCACCCATCCAGAGATTAACAGGCCTCTCTTCTGCCCACCAGGTGTCCTGATGTGCTGCTGAAAGATAAAAGTGGCTGCTGATGATGTGACCATGATTGGCAGTGTAACAGGGCCCTCATTTCTTTCTACCTGATAGTCTGTTCACCCTGATATACCAGCATACCTGGCTTCTCTGCAACAATTCACATACATGGTCTTGGTCACAACGCTTCTGTGATTTGCCTTTGTCCATGTTTGCAAGTGTCTCCAAGCCACAGACCCTGTGGGGCAGGTTTCCCTCATGCTGTTTTTCTCTCCAGGAGTGCACAAGAGAGTCAAATCCCATGTAGGACCTCCTGTTGCCAACAGCCAGCTCCAGTGGTTTGGAACTCAGGTCAGCTGCCCAGCAGTGCCCAAGGGAACAACAGTTATTACAAAGTAGGGAAGACTCTGCCACCCCCTCAGCCTTTTTAACAGAAGCTGCATCTTGGAAAAGTCAGGTTTGTTTTAGTCTATTGACGGTGCTGTGATTTCTCCCTCTATTGCTCCTTTCATGCTTTAAGCAGAGCTCAGCCTACTTAGCGCCTCACCTTTAGAGAAATAAATATTCTTTGGCATAAAAGAGAGCTGCTACACTCAGTCTCTCATAAGACCTTACAGGTGATGGCAGCCTGAAAACATATCTAGCCATTTTAGTGTTTTCCACCCAAAGGTGGCCAGCAAGAAGAGAAAACTCCTAGCCCTTGCCCATCCATATCCTATAAGAAACTGCCTTTGGCCATTATAAATAAAGGTACAGTCTTCAGCTGATCTTACTTACTGGAGCTCCATTGAATTGAACAGAGCTAAGATAATTTACACCATATGAGTATCTGCCCTCAACATATGTCACATTCAACAAGACAGTCTCAGTTTGCCTTGGGGGAGGAGCTGTTGGAGGGGAGATCTGGGTTTGCTAATGTCTAGGAACGATGAGCTGCAAAATCCCCGAGAGTGAGGAGGTAAATAGGGAAAAGAAGGCATTTGGTTATTAGGCTTTCTTATTTCCAGTGATTAGGGTGGGAAAGAGCAGACTGTGTGGGAAACAGGCTTCCCTACACCCATTTTGGCAGCTTTTGATTGGCCCCCGACCAGACATTTATTAAAACAGCCTCATAAGTTGCGGTCTCGCTACAGAACAATAAAAAACCAACCAAATGTTAATGTCTTCAATCTGTTCCTGCTGAGATTTCCACCTCCCCAACTCCCTGATTATTAGAGAATGAGGGGGGGAAAGGAGAACAAGAAAAAAAAAAAAAAACAGAAAGAAAAAAGAAAAAAAGAAAAAGGAAGAAAAAGAAAAAGAAAAAGAAAAAGAAAAAGAAAAAGAAAAAGAAAAAGAAAAAGAAAAAGAAAAAGAAAAAGAAAAAGAAAAAGAAAAAGTTCATATTCCCAGCCTCAGCTGACAGATCTGCTGTAGCCTCCTGGCGTTTTAGTAATCAGAACAAAGAGTCTTCGGGACAGGAACTGTAATTGGTTTTGAGTGCTCATACAGCAGGTTAGGCATCCAAGCAAACTCAAAGCACTGACAGAAGCAGCTTGAGCCCTAGAATAAAAACTCCAAGGGAAGATTAAGGGCTTTCAAAAGAGCGTAGTAGATCACATCTGATACTTAAAAAAAAATGTTTTTAATGTACTCGAGATTGTTTTCTTCAGTAAGCCAGAGGAAAAGCTGTGCTGCAAACACTTGTCAACCAGAGGTCTGGGATAATCTGAATTTCAGCAACAGGAGCAAGGAACAGGGAGGAAATAAACATTTTGGCATGCAAAAACCCCAGGGCAGAGTATTGTGACAGAGCTTCTGAATGCTGATGGGGGTGAAGGGGGTTATAACCCACCCCTTTTGCTGAAATTTAGGAGGGCTATGCATCTGAAGCCCGCTGCAGACCAGGTTTCGTGGTTCAGTTTCTTCAAACACCTGAACCTGCTCCAGACAGCCAGCTCTGTTTTGGTAAATTAGGGAGGCCAGGACCTTCCCTCCAGGTGCAGCTCACATGCACACATCCATCCACATCACTGTCCTTGTCCCTGCATCCTTTAGAGAGCCCCCTCCAGCCAAACTGTGCTTCGGCGTAGTCTAGAGAGGGCTGGCTGGCAGCAATTCTGCGCTGTGCCAAGGCATGTGCTGGCAATTAAATAATATAGATTATCATGACAAGTGCTGGGTCTCCATTGGGTTTACCATTATAGACACATGCAGCTGCACCAGATGTAAGCAGCCTTTCCGTGGGAAAAGGATCAGACCCAGAACACACAAGGAGAAAAATGTATTTGCAGGCAGTGTCTCTGGTAACAGTCTGGGGCTCTTTTCTCTAAGGTTAGCATTCACTGCTCGAGAAAAACAATGTTTCTGGAGATCTGCAGGCGAGATGTAGTTGTGGTGGGTCATCCAGATCCACAAACATCGGTCCCTTATTGGGTGGGATTTTCACATCTGTTCTTCTGTGCCCTAAAACCCATTTCACTGGGACAAAGCTCAGACAGCAGTGAGTACTTTCAGAAAACTCTTCCATCATTCCCCAGCTCCAGTGACAGCAATAAGCTCCTTGCATGGAGAGCACATGAGTGATGGAGAGTGTGCAGAACTGGGGCCTACCTCCCTTTTGTTATGAAGAGCTACTTTTTTTTTTTCCTAATAAAAAGGAAAAGCATACTAGCCGTGGCAGATGTTACTGAAAACAGTTTCTACAAACAAATCCACATGGTGAAGGTGGAAGCTGGATTAAAGGCAGGAGTGGTGCCTGTACTGGAAGCTGTGTAGCTTTGCAGAGGGGTCCTGAGTGTTCCTCCAGCTTTTAATTGGGAAAACTGTCCCAGTTTAATCAGTCAGATGCCTCATTTATGCCAACTTTCAGTGGGTGCTGGGAACTTCAAGGCTCATCATGGTTTATTTATTGAGAGGACCTGATCCTTCCCACCACACATGAGTAATTTTGCTGCGTCTCTACTCCCTGATGTGAGAGGGCAGTTCACAAGAGGAAGCAACTGTGGGCAGACTTCTTGGTGGTTCAGCTGCTTCTCCCTCGCTTTCTTGTTTCAATAATTTTTTAGCCTGAGGCAATGGTGCTTTTTGGTCAGTGAAGAACAGTAAATAGAAATAGCTCACTGGTATCACTGCAGTTGGGCTTTGCTTGGCAAATCCAAAGCCCAGCCTCCAAAGAGCTCATGTTAGGCATGTAGGTGCCAGTCAGCCCAGCATTTTCGTGTGCTGCCAAGCTGAGTGGCACTTTTTATGTACAAAACAGGCTTTTAACAGATATTGGAGAAGAAACCAGATAGACGAGCTGATGTCTTACATATGGATGATGGTGGAGACATGGAAATAACTGTAAACAAATTGGCAAAACACACAGCCCTTTACAACATCCTGCCATCAGCAGGTACCACCAAGGGAAGAATTGCTTTCCTACAATAAAGATGTAGTATACACAGCCTGTCTACTGCAGGGACTAAGGTATGTGCATTGCCTATGAGCACTGTGAGTTATCTCCTTGATGAAAATGCAAAATTAAGGAACAAGACTTACAGGTAACCAGTCCTTTGCAGGACCACTGCCTTGTCTCCTTGTTGCCATCTCAGTCTTCATGGTATCTCTCCTGAAATCAGGGGTGAGTTACAGCTGCTGTCTCCAGTGCGGCCGTGATCCAAGCTACTGTGAAAGCCGCCACAAGCAAAGGCCGCACACATCTGGCCATGTGCACAGGTGCCCAGTGGCCACCAACCTGGTGGTCCTCCTCCTCGCATAAGCAGTGCACAGTCTCGCACCCATGCGGATGGGGCCCACAACCACAGCCAAGCTTCCCTCCGCTGGGCTTTCAAAGCTGGGCAACTTTGAGCCACGGCAACTGATAGTAAGTTTCCTCCTCATCCACCCCATCAATAAGGGAAAACACAGGCATCTGAAGACACCACAACTATGCAGTGCTGTTTTTTGGTTACTGAAGTCAGCAAGACAGGGGTGAGGATGGTTTAAAAGAGTTTATTTTCAACTGCTGTGATACAGGATCATGACTGCTGGTGGACTGTTGGCAGCCATACTGTAGAATTTAGACTGCTCTCAGCTAGGTGGTCCTGCCATAGAACTTGTGTTAGCAGATTACAAAAAACAATTTCTACTTACTTTCTAGAGGAAAAAATCACATGCTAGCCACCACATGTATTTTCTCCCATAGACAAACAATCCAGTTCTCTGTTTTTTCTGCCAAAGAACAATGGCTCTAGAAAAATATGCCTTATATAAAATATAATCTGCAAAAGCAACACCACTGAGTGCAAAAGATCAAGTAGATGCTGAAGTAAGAAAACGGGCTAAATAGATGCTTAAGCCTCTTGCCAATATTTTGGTAAGCAGCTGCTCCTGTGAGCAGGTTCCCCTTGCTACAGCCCCGTGGCTGTGCTGATGGCCACACTGCTGCATTACTTTACACTCTTCTTTGTGCAGCCTAATCCTGGTCTGAAATTTCTACCTGCAGCAAGGCATGCAATGGCAGGCAGCCTCTTAAATAAAAGGAAGGCTTCAGGAGGGCCAGGCACACTGCCAGCTGGTCACCACAGCCAGGAGAGCATCAGAAACATTTTATAAAATCCTCCACCACTGGAGGAGTTTTAGAGCTTTAGACAGTCTTTCACTGCTAACGTTACGAAAGGTTTGGGGAACAGTGACATGAATCCATTGTTTGGGGGCCTCTTCCTTGGAATGGACTGGTTTGGGCTGTGGTCAAGAGTGGAGAACAAGGCCAGAAGGGCTTTGGGGTTTGCCCAGTCTCATAATTCCTGACAGTATTTCCAATTTCAATCCATTTTAATTCTCTTCCTCCTCAGAAGAGTGCATTTCAGGATTTTTCCAGCATACCGCACAGCTTTGTTTAACAGCAGGAAAGAGTTCTCACTGCGTGCATTTGAGACACAACATGGTGCACTAAACCCTAAAGCTGAAACATGCCATACCAGCACCTGCACTCCTGCAGGTCTTCTCACATGGGCTGTGGAAGCAGCTGACTACAGATCACACCATCTGATCTCTGGGACCGTGTTTGCTGAATTCAACCATTTCAACCACTGTTGGCACCTCAGGTGAATTTCTGAGTTATCAAGAATCAACAAAGTGTTTCTCAGAAGACTGTTTTCTCTAGACTGCTCTTTTTGTTCATACAAGGATATTGGCCCTTCTTGAAGAACTGGACATGTAATTAGAAATTAATGTCTATTTGCTTTGATGGATTTTGCCTCCTTTCTGAATCCGGAATTATCCACAAAGCTCTTAAAAACAGAATAGAATGTATTTGTTCATCAAAAAAATGATTCACCCGTTTCTTCAGGGATTAATTCTCAGTTTTGTTCAAGAGTGGCTTGTTGCAAATAGTCATAAATTCTACCATGTTGGGTTCCAACCCTGGAGTGATCTTTGTCTGGACTTCAATGGGGCTTTGCATGGGGGGGGGCTGGCCACACAGATCTCATTGCAGGATTGGGCAATGGTGAGTTACATAAGTCATATGATGTTGTTTCTGTTCTCTGACTGGCTGACTTATGTAACTACAGAACAATAGCGTGTATTTGAATATAAAGGCAAAAATCGTGCGTCCTATTTGTTTTTCGTGAGAGTCTGTTCAAGGCCCGGATTCTGCTGTCTGTGCAAGCTATAGAGATATTTTCTTTGACAGCCTCTTTGTTGGTGAGGACATCTGGAGTAGGTGACACTAGCAGAGCTAATGAGATGCTTTGTGTGAGTTCATCTGAGGACTATTTGCAGACACTGGGCCCACATATTCTCCCTAGTAGCAAGTAAAATGAAAAGAAACAAAACCAAAGAGAACAACTCATGAAACTGGGCCATCCAGTGACCCAAGTCCTTGACTGCAATGCAAATGCACTGATTTATACCTTATAAATACCTACTTGTCAAGTTCAAAATTTCACTTATTCCTTTTCAGGGGAATAAAAGCATTAAAAGCATGACCAGGGCTAAAAATGGACAGCCTAGATCCAAATACTGTAAAGTTAATGTTTGTGTGTTTATTTTCTAATGGGGAAAATATCCCCACTTTTTATTTTTGTTAAAATCTCAACTTGATTTCTATTCAGAAAAGGAAAATAGCACTCCATGGCTTTTGTTTTCAGCTGATGTTTTATTTTTGTTCATCTATATGATTCATCTCCAGAAGATTTTATCACTGTCTCCTGGAGATTTTAGCACAAGTTTTCAGTTCTGGATTTGTTTTGTTGTTTGGGTTGTTGTTTTTATTTTTTTTCTCCTAAGGTCCCAGTTCTTGGAGTCATGTGATTATACAAACATTCCCTACTTCCAGTGTTTTAAAAGTAAGTTTCTAGCCGGCATTGTTGCAGAGAAAAGACTGAAAACATAAACCCTCAAGGCTGAGAAAAAGAACACACAATTTACAATATTTTTTTTAAACCTCATGATTTCTCAATCTTATGTTTTTTGAGGACAGCCTGATTAATAAGTTTAAAAGCCCAGGGTTGACAATATTAAAGCAGAACCAGGAGAAGACCATTGCTTAAGTTCATATGACATGACCTGATAGTCTTCCAGACTCTTAGGGGATGTTACAGTGCAGCTGAGAAGTACTTTTCATAAGTTGCTTATGGAAGTATAGGGACTGTCATAGTCCATTCAAAGTAATTTTGTTCTTTATGCATGCCAGCTTTGAGCACAGTTTCAAACTCCACATTATTTATATGGCAAGCTTCAACAGCTCAGAAAGCATCATTGCAACCTACAGTGTAAATACCTGTTCTCATTCTTTATAGTCTCCAGTGTAAACATGGGTTTTGACATAAACGTTGAACACAGCAAGTCAAAATTCAAGACGTCACAGCTGATGCTCTCATCACATCTTTCAGCCTCCTTGAATCTGCTTTACAGATAATTCCTAAGCTGCTTGGTTCCTCAGTTTTCATTTTCTAACCTGAATTCACAAAGATATGGGCAGCAGGTTATACCTTGCAACATGCAGGACAAACATGAAGTGTCCTTCATAATCTCATTATTTTTAACATACTTTGGAAACGCTCTCATGTTCTGGAACTTGGAATTTTCTGAGAACTTGCTTTTTAACACATTTTATTTGGATGCCACTAACACAGATCAACTTAACCCACTCTGCTGGTGGCAGAAAAAATAATTCTGGTAGAAGCTGGGCACCTTGTCTGTGGCTTAAGGGAAGTTTGTGTCAGCCAGAGTCGGAGTGAACAGTGTACACTGTGGTGGGAGGACTTCCATTGCTGAATAGAAATAGGGCCATTCCTGGAAATCTCAAGTGCTGCTGAAAGCCAGGCCAGGGAGCAAGCGGTAACATCTCAGGGATTACATGCCTACCCCTTTGAGGATTTCTCCTGGGTGGTACCTCCCAGAAACAGTTCCTCTCACCCTTGCAGAAGAGGGCAAATCCTTTGCCAGGTGCCACAGGACCTCCATGCTAAAACCAGCCAGCGAAGACTACTGTATGTTTGAAGAGAACATGGCTATGTGCATAGGTGGGGAATTTACGAACAACATTTATTCACTGCTTAGACATGCAATCAAGCTAGTGCATCTCCACCAGCTATACTGTTCCAGCTGACTGCATGCACACATAAACTGTGCAGCAAATGAGAGGCAAAGCACATTTACTACAACCTTTCATTAAGACCAAGTCCATTTGGTGGGGGTCTAAGACCATGCTCTGCTGACGTGCCATTCTCTGTCAAGTCATGATAACTCGTGAAGCCAAAGTCCCAAGGAAAGTGAGCTGCAACAGACACATGGCTGACACTGTTTACAGGGCAATATCGTGTTTGGTGGGAATAGGATGAGTGTTGGTGGCAGGGGAATTGGTTAATACATATTTCTGGACACTTGAGAGACACCATGCAGAAGAAAGAATGACATTCCCCACCTGAATGCTATTTTAATAATTTTGAAACATCTTCCTTAGATGTCTCATTATTATTCCCATAGTTAGATGCTGATTAATGGCATGCCCCTCAAACACATATCTGGGCACATGTACAAAGACTTTTTAATAGTCCCTAACAATGGCCAACAGCTGGCGACAAAACCAGATGATTCTCCACCCTCGTAAACCCATGCTCGCCAACAATAAAAAACCCTTCTGGCTACTAAAAGGCCTGATGTAACAGATGAATCTTGTTATGAACTGGATTTTATAAATAAAAATGAAAAAGAGGAAAACATTTTAGCTTGTGCTTTCATAGGCTGAAAGCAGACATAGGTTTCACATTCTGGAGTAGCCAACTGCAGAGGTCTAGTTTTCGGAGCTAGACTTCATCTTCCAAAGACTTCTTTAAATACACTGGTGAGTTGGGTTGCTGGGGTTTTTTGTTGTTTCCCCCCCGACCCCGATTTTGCTGCAGCCCCAGTAGAGCACTTCCTCTGTCCTCTGAGGCAGGGTTGGTGTGTCTATGCCACTTACAGGCAGAAATTTTGGGAATTATCTGAAAGGCTTTGTTCCCCAGGCCCTGCCACAGCATCACAGGCAGGCAGCCTGGGCACGTCAGCCCCATCATACATGGTACACTGCCAAAGCATCATACATGATGCACACATGCCACAGAAGGCATGTTCTTACCACCATGAGTGCTAAGGTTTCTCCAAGCCCCTCAGGAGACAGCAAGGTGAGTTTGGAAAGCTGCCCAACCCAACAGCCAAGGCCTGAACCCTGCAAGGCAGAAGACAGAGGAGCCAGGCCAACCCTTTCCCCTCTGCAACTCATGATTAATCTTCAGTTGGATCTGTTAGCTTTGCATCCAGCATGGCTACATGGTTTCTGGGTAGAGCTGGCCACCCCACGCTGGCACTGGGAGCCTGGCCACACATCTCGAGCCATCTACACAGACATTCCCTGGCAGCAGTGGCCCAGCTTCAGGCAGGAAGCTGCAGCTGTGCCAGCAACAAACACAAATCTCTACAGATGGCACCTTCTCTCCAGCACAGTCCTTCTGTCCTGCTTCCAAGGGATGGGGGGAGAGGCTTCCTTTCCCTTGTGTTTTTTTTTTTTCCTTTTCTTTGATTTCTCCCCCTCCACCATCACTCATCCTTAGCCCTGGAGCTGGTGTGCAATCAGAAGAGTGCAGAGCCAGGGAGAGGAGCAGCAGCCAAGCTATTTGATGGTGAGCAGATTCACAAAAAAAAAAAAAAAAGGAGAAAAAAAACTCTAAAGAAGCTCTTTTTATTTGTTGTTAGCAACTCTTTAACGTCAGGGCTAATTCACAAGTTTAATAAAATCGGGCTTTGTTGAAGATTCAACACCTTCAATTATAGCATTAAGTGCTCACAATAATTACTCCTCAGACCTTCCAAAAATCCTTCAACAAAGTATGTGTGTGAGGAGGGGGAGGCCAGCCTTCAGTCCCTAATGTCTTAAAGATCTAAAAAAGAAATAAACAAAGCAAGCAGAAAAATCCTAATTCTCGTAATGATAATGGCTATGATGTCAGGCTCTTATTATACAACAAAAAGCATCAAATGAAAGAGACAAGCCTATAATTCCTGGTCACCTTAAATATGACTCCTCTGTTAGTGGATTTCTGCAGGGATAAACACGGATTTTCACAGCCCAGGTATGCCCAAAACAAGATTTATAGAAGTGAAGAAGTGAGGAATTTGACTGAAATCTTAGAACAAGCTTTATTTTACTGCCCTGAGCATGATTTGGAGAAACATCAGCCTCCGCTTCATCAGGTCCTGGCATGGCTGAGTATGGCACCTCATCACATTGGAAGGACCCTTACTGATATAGAAAATAGATGATTATTTGCATTCCTGGTCACAGCATAAGAAGTGGCTGATAAGGTGAGGAGCGAAGGCTGGGGGAAAAGATTTTGTTCCTATGGAGAAGGCTTCCTCTTTAAGCAATAAAAATGGGCACGGAGCAGTTCAGCAGCGTTAAGGCACGGGTAAGATGGAGAAGAGCCACATTCCTGGTTCTGATGAAAACAAGGGGAATCTTGTCCTTTGCAAACTGGAGAGACTAGGTTTGGGTTCCTGTTCCCAATGCTTTATCCAGCCCTTGTAGTCCCTTCAAAGGTATATCCAAAGCTCATTTAACAAGGGTAAAGTAAGGGCTTTCCCCAGTGCAGGAATGAGACTCCTTAGTGGTCTTTGAGGCGAGTAGCACACAATGCCATGGCTCATCTGAGCTGCACTGCATTTCAGAAAAGCCTAACATACATGTGAGCAGTCCTGAGATCACTCTGAATTACAGCAACATCTGCTGAATCTCATAGTCTCAACAGTAACAATAATTACATCAGATCACATTTGCTTCCTCCTGCAATAGATTGCCATTCCCAAAATTTCATTAGGTTTGTGAAAGGTACCTTAGAATGGGTTTTATATCATGCAATATTTTTTACATATTGAAACACAATTCCTCTTACATTGCAAAGATGGATAACCAAGGGTGTTTACAGTACCTCATGTGTACTTACAATTGCCAAGAAAGAGTTTTAAGTAAAACAGTTGGTTTTGGTTTTCTTTTTTTTTTTTTAATTTTTTTCCCCCAAGCAATACTATGCTGCTATGCTGGTAGAATTTTGTCCAAAGGCACTAGCCTTTTTGTAAACTTGACTCCATGCACTGCTGAAGCACCTTTGCATGCAGAGAGAGTTGCTTGAAATAGGGACTTCCTCTAAAATGCCCTGGAAGGGGTTTCTCACTTTCTTCTTTTAGGCAGTGGAGGTAAATGCAGGATGAGCACTAAGCACCCTGTGCTCCCATCCTTTATGCACAGAATCACATTGTGCTGACAGTGCCATGGAGTGCAGGGCAGTTATCACTGACTCCCTCTGGGGTAAATGAGGTGAGAACCAAACTTCCATGGAAGTGGCATTTGCTGAAAGTGAAGATGTCACAGTTTTTACCCACACCATTTAATGTGAGAGAAACCACGGTTAGAGAGAAGCTTGCAAGGAGCCTGGCAGTGAAGAGAAAGCCACCCTGCCAGATGCCCTCCAGAGAGCTCCTTTCCTGCCTGCAAAAGAGTCCACATGCCCTGGAAGAAAGAAGCAGGCTTTGGGGTCAGAGGTGAGGATGGACTGGGAGGAAGGCTCCTTTTGGAAAAGACTCATGGAAAGTAGCAGTTGGTCTCAGCAAAGCCAAGTTGCTGGCCTGGGCACCTGGCAGCCCTGGGCAGCAGTGCCATTTGGCCTCATGGAGCTGAAATGGCTGTCAGAACCCCAAGGAAAACTCCCTACCACAGCTGGCCCAAAATCCATAGCGTGGGATTTCTGACCTTCTCAAACCTGTTTTTGGCTCCGCTGTTTTGGTGGCCCTGCTGCTGCAGAGGTCCTGCTCAGGGTGGTTTTCTTCTGCCAGTGTCAGCAGGCTTAAGGCTTTAGACCTTTCTAGCAGGCTTGGATGAGAGACTCAGGGATTGGCCAGATCAAGTGAGATCTTTTTCAGTTAAGCACTGAATGGTTCCTCAAAGGTTTTGGCTTTGTCAGCCAGTTCCAACACAGGCTTCACAGTGACCTTTAAAGTGTCCCACAGGGCAACATCCTCCTGAGTGCCCTGTTCCCTGTCTCCTGCGGAAATCTCTGGGAATTAGGCACCTCAGTGATATTTAGATGCCTTGCAAGCATGATTCTCGTTGTCATGCAGTTTCAAACCTGCAAAATGGGGGAGGGGCGGGGGGGGCGGGCGGGTGGTGGTACATGGTTTGACACTCTCATCCTACTCACGCTTTAGTCAGATTTTGTCTAGCTAGGAACTGGTACCAGTCTTAGGATATTTGGTCTGCTGCCAGGTTACTAAGAATGAGGTGAGCTTCTTCCATCTGCAACAGCTTTGCAGCATTGCAAGTTCAATGTTAAGGAAGCTACCTCTGATGTTCAAAAGAGAGGAGGACGTGGCCAGAGTAATGGCTCCCTGACACAGCCTCGCATGGACTGTTTTACAGCCAAGCCATGAATACAAAATAGAGTCAGTTAGCTGCACCTGCAGGTACCCTTCAAGTTCAGCCCATGCTCATTGGACCTTCACATCATTCTAAATGAGGTGCTGATATGTTTTATTTACACCGAATTTAACATAATGTGCTTGCTTGCTAATTTCCTGCTTATCTGGATACCACATAAGCATATGCCCAATCCAATTATGAAAAGAATGAGAAATACAGTGAATGATACACATTTTAGGTAAGCATAGTAAATTACCAGAATTGTGGCACATACCTGTGCATGTGAGAAAGAAAAAAAAAAAGCAAACAAAAATACAGCTGACTTCCTCCAGACATTTTATTAGAAGTAACAGCATCTCACTTGCAAGACTCACACAGGGCTTCCAAGGTAAAGCTCATCCTTTAACAGCAGCTGGAAATTTCCTATCACATTAAATAAAGAAGACCTGTGGTACAGAGGAGTGGGAAGAAATATGCAAATATTAGCAATAAACAGGCTTCTGCAGGCTGCCAGGTATTGACAAACAGCTTAGCTGAAAGGCAGGAAAGCTATAATGGGCAACTGCAACTTCCAGGTCTCTTGAAAGAAAAAAATTCTAGTGGAGAGTTTCACAATTTTCCACCACGTGAGTGAACTATTTTGGATAGCAGTGAGGCAATACCACTTGTATGAGATTGGGAGTGGCAGCTGTATGTGCCTCCAGTGAAAGGAAGAGGGTAACACTCAGAGGCTTCAGTGATTTTATCACTAAATGTATCAGAATTTGAGGGAATAGAAAAGTGAAAAAGCATCAAAACAGGGCCAGAGTAGATGGAGTATGAATAAAATGGAAGAGGAGAACTTATGATCCAAGCTGTTACTTATGACACCTATTTTTAGACACCAGAAACAGTCACAAATAGAGATACATTTCTGATGCATGTATATGCATGTGTATATATATATACAAAACATATATATATATCTTTGAAATATCTATGGGCAGAAACAGAACCCTTTGTTCCTGAGAGGTTTATCATCTATGTCAATCCGTTTCACAGAGGCACTGCTTTTAAGAGCCTTGCAGAGGAAGTTGCTCTGGCCAGAGCGTGAGGACAGGCTTTGTTGGCTGAGTTCACGAGTGACAATGACCCCTGGAGAGGCTGAGCCCTGCCTTGGTGCATTTTGCAGTTAGACTTAGGGCCTGAAGACAGGCAACAAGGAATGTCCTGCAGCTGTGGTGCCTGACTCGCAGGGGCAGCAGCCTGGGGAAGCCTGGGCAGGCGGAGAAGCCGTGTTGTGACAGCCAGATCTGTTTGCAAAGAGGTTAATAAGACACTTGTAAGAGCTAGACAGCCACTGCTCACAGCAATTTCACCTCCTCTTCCCCCATTCCCCGCCTCAAGATCAACACCAGCAGTGCAGTCAGCCTCTAATTACATTTTTTAAATCCTGTCAGGTCGTGAGGATGGGATGAGCTCTAATTGTGGACGAGTGTTTAGGGAGACTTGTAATTACACAGTCATTAAGCTGGTTAAACACACCACGACCTCTGTTGCAACGCTGTGTCAGTTGGCTCTCCCCCAGCAGGGACATAAACGTGGGATTAAGCTGACAATTAGTAATCAGCAGGTACCAAACAATAACTCCCCGCTCTGCTGAGGAACATGCTCCTACTGGGCAGGGGCTGGCCTTGCAGCTTCTCATGCTGAGAGGTGCCCTGAGAGGGGATGCGTGCTCGTGTTTCCCAGCCACAGCAGCAGCCCTTGTGTTTTACAGTCCTGCGTGAATAACTGCCAGTGAATGGATGCTACACTCCTATTTCAAAAGTTTGGGAAGGTTCTTGGCACCCTATGAAACATAAAAAACTTGCAAGAAGTAAAGCAGATGATGTGGGGTACAGGGAGGTGGGAAGCCCTTCCGACTCACTCTGTGAGAGTTACACCCAGGTGAGGGACCCAGAAGTGAGCCCCTGCTACTCCTGATAGTGCCATTACCTGGGGTGGAAAATCCTGCATCAGGGCAAAGCAGGCACCTGCAGGTGGTTCTCACCCCATCCCTCCTATATGGTCTCCTGTCTCAATCCTCCTCCACCAAAACATTCCTGGCAGACTTGGTTGAAAATTGCTTGTATCCTTAAAAACATTCTAGATTGACTAAAAATGTCGTGTTTTAATTATTTTGGTTTCTACCAGGAAACACTCCGCAGCCATTTATTTAATCACCTCATTTACCAAACAAAATGACTCAAGAGAAAACAAACAAAACAGAACTTCTCCTGCCTGTGTGGGAGGAGTGGGGAAGAGAGGTCATTAGACCAAACTCACCTCCATCTACATCTCAGACCTTGTGACAAAGCAAACCATAGCCCTTGGGTTTTGTTCAGCTCTCTCTCTTTGTTTGAAGTCTACTTTCATAACTGTTCACTTCATATAGGTCAGTTATACATTTAGGAAACATTTTCCAGATTCAAGCTAGGATGGAGGAAGACCTGTTGTGATGCGTATCTCAAGGACAGTAAAAGCTGCATACAGAGAAGCTCCAGCAATGAGCATCTGAGGAAGCCTTTTCCTGAGAGAGACCTGGTCTCGAGACCAGATTATCTAATACTGTCAAATAATAAAAACTGTGATACTTACATAAAGAGAAGAAGTGGAATAAGATCAGCTTGGATGCCTGAATTAGCCCCAAAGATTTGGTCCAAAGTCATTCCAACCAAAGTGTTGGCTTTCAGCTCCACATCTCAGAGGAAGGGAATGCCTTGGCAGCCACTGCATCCCAAGCACCCAGTTTATGAGAGTGAACTTAACTCTGAGCAGTCTTTGTTTCTGCCTACTGGCAAAATTAAAGGAAAAGGCTGCTATGGCACAGTGGCCCCAGAGAGGCTTAACAGGTGAAGAGGGACATCCCCAGTTGTGTGAGCAGGGAGAACTTAACCAGCTGCCTCCAAACAGACTATTATAGTCCCCTCCTGTCTGCACTGCAGTGCAGATACTTAGGGGGAAAGGGACACACCCTGGGATGGGTACTGGTACTCCACTCTGCAGCTTGGCCACACAGCACTCCTCAGAGCCCTGCCTGGCTACACATCACAGTGCCTTCCCTGGGGAAGGCAAGCTATAGGGCATGTGCATATGGGATCTTCTGCCGGGGAAGTAAGTAGCAGTGCCCTGTCAGAAGGGCACCATGCAAAAAAAATCCATCCAGCCAGCCAGTCCTCAAGTAGACTGAAGTTACCCTTTATCCTCCCTGTTATCCAAGGTGGGAGGCCTATGTAATGACTTCAGCAGTTCTGTAACAGTAATATTGTCACGTCATTTTATTTGTTTACTCTGTTATCACCAGAGTTGCCTCACTGAGTCATGCCAGGAGGAAAGTTCTCTTTTGATGTAAACCTGTTATGAACCAGAGTAGAAAGCTTGTAAAAAAAATTACTGGTTCCAATCCAAACTCACAGAACAGATTAAAAAACAAAACAAACCACCACACAGGAGATGTGTTTTATTCCCACATGTGTAAGAGGGTACTAAATCGATTAGTGACAAACTTTAACCAGAACCACAGTATTACTCAGAGCAGCTTGCCCAAGCATGCAGAAATCATGGTCAGAGAGTCTCCCAACCAGTAGAGGTGGACGGGGATGCCAAGAAAGACAAGTCTTTGCTGGTCCTGCTTTATGTGGAGGATCCTCTTATGAATGGTTTTAATAAAGACTTAATTGATTGTTCTGGAGTCTATCAGGCTAATAAACATTTATGGTCCTGACTCAGTCACCTAGAACACATTCCACAAGGCACTTAGAGGCAACCATACAAGACAGCCAGATGCATGTCTGTCATATGCTGATGACATCCACTAATCATGCACAAGTCAAATCTTAAGAGAAAGCGGGACCTCTCTCTTTTTAACCAGGTGAAATAATCGTTCTGTGCTTGCAGTGCCAGGACAGCATTTGGGAGATATCTATTCAAAACCTGGTTCCACGTGAGCCCTGGAGTAAATCACTTAAGGATGTCACCACAGTGCTGATTAGACTTTTCAGCTCTCCTGTTTCCTGGGCACAGACAGAAACAGAGGCAAATACAAGGAAGACATGACCATAAAAATACAAATTGAGATAAAGCCAGATTCCCCTGCTACTTATTCATGTAAACATACAAATATAGCTTGACGACAATGACTCAAGGGAAACAATGACCTTATCAGCACTCTTGGATAGACTTGAGCCAGAAATGAAAATAAATCATCTACTAGCATTCCTTATCATCACCCTAGCATCTGTTGGAGAACTTAATTTACCTCCACATATCTATTTCCTCTAGCACACTCAGCATCAGGAGAATCTTTTATCCCTCCATGGGCTCCCTTTACTGTGCTGGCAGCACACTACAGGATTTCCAGTTGTTGCACCAATCTTACCTTGGCTTTCATATGATGGCTCTAGCTCTGCACTACCTAGCAGAGCACGGACAGCATACAAAACAGTCTCTCTGCCTGTTCTTTGCCTCCTGAGCTGCAGCCTCACCACCATTTTCAATCACTTTGACATTTGTTTGCTCTCCCATGAAGCAGTCCTGGGAAAGGTGAACCAGTCAGGTCCCCACATCTGCTGGGCACCATCAGGGAAAAGCCCCATCTCTTCTTCGGGCTTGGGAACTCAGAAGGGTACAAGGAGCCACCCAAAAATATCTTTACATACTCACATTGGCCCTGACTGTGCTGATTGTGAGACAAGCATGTACAGTTGTTCAGGGAATACTAATGCAGGGAGAAAACCCACTGCGAAAGGGAAACTGCTGGGATGGGATGAGGTTTAGACCTCTAGCTTCCACATGTTTGAAGTCAAGCCAGAGGACTTAAGGGGCCACTTTTCCTATGAAGATAGAGCAATTATTTCTGTTTTACAGACAGATAGCTGTTGAAACCAGTTCTTGGGGGAAAAAACAGCACTTGTAATTGCTTGGCAACTTGTACTAAATTAAATGTGGGCTGCCTAGTTCATTGAAAGTTTGAGTGTTTGATATTTGCCTTCATTTTCATTTGGAATTGAGGCAGACATATTTTTTAGTTTCCTGAGAAAGGCTAGTTCCAAAAATTACTATCAAAATACAGAAAATTTGTTTAAGAAAAACAATCATACCTCTAGAAATTTTCCAGAACCAAAACTTTTTTTTTTTTAATCTTTCCAGGGAAGATGTTCCTTAGAATCAAGACATTTAAAAAACATTTTTATTTCAAGAGAAACAAAAATTGACCCAGCATCTCCTGCTACCCCTATTAATAATCATAAATGTGAGACTAGAAAGACCTGAATGGAAATTTTAAAAGGGAAGCATCAGGAAGACAGTTGCTTGCTTTATAAATGATAAACCAAGAAAAATTAAGCCCTGTACCTTCCTTAGAATAAATATTTAACAGAAAGGGAGAAAAGGAATTCTCTGAGACAAAGCAATAATAAAAACTCCCAGCTGACTGTGTATTCAGTTGGACTTTGCCAGTTACAGCAGATGTGAGCTGGTGAGGCTGTAAGAGCTTTAACAAGGGCTGGCTGGTAAACCTGGCTTGGTTTTAAGATGTCACATACCTCAGCTAACCACCCTCATCTCCGCTATGAGACATGGCTGAATGGGGCAGGCACCTTCTCCACAACTGTTCCCGTCCAAGCATTGCCCCAAGGGATCGGCTGTACCCTGCTGCTGTCATGCAGATACATATCCATGTCTCCCTCCTCTGGCACAGCTCAGTAGCCTCCCATGAGCAGCGAAAACACTGGCTGTACTTTGAGCTGGCACAGCTAGGCTGAGCATAGGACAAGTTCAGTAACCTTCATAGCGGTTTAGCAACACACAAGTCACAGTAGGCACAACTAGGATTTTTTTTAACCATGCCAACCTGCTGAATCCACAGTGTTGCTGGTACCCTGGAACTTTACTTTGTCGGCACAGCTGTGCATCATGTATCTTATACTTGTTCAGGCATTGCACAAACTTCTGCAGGATTGTTTATCTTCTGCAGGGATAACCATGACAAACAGAAATTCTAAGAACAGATTTCAGGTTTCTGCAGTAACTGTAGACAGCAGACTTACTCACAGAGGGCCTGAAGACCTTGCCATGCCGAAACACAGTGTACCCCAAGGGCTGCATAGATTTCAGCGGGGCTCTTCCCAGAATTGCACACTGAGTCAGTGCAGCATCTACCCCTTGCTCTCCACTGGTCCCTTGGGCCTCCTGGCTTTGCTATTATGAGTAAGGTCTCCATCACCAGAAATGGTGTCAGAGCCAGGCAGCTGGTCTGGATGCCCCTGACACATGTCAGTGCATCCCAGGAGCTTGGCAGCTGGCATCAGTAGAGCTAAACATCCCAGCACTAGATTTCCAGAGCAGTGGAGAGGGCTCCATTCATTGGGTTTGGCTTGTGGCAAGACACCAACAGGGGATTTTAACCAGCAAACTGTAAGCCAAGCCCAGAGTGGCCAGAGGGGAGAGACCATCCCTCCAAAACTTGTTGTGATCTTGGGCAGCTCCTCACCTTCTGCCTGGGAAGAGAAAGTGCTGAGGTTTATTTTTCCCCGCAAATTCCTTTTGTGTCCAGCAATATGTGTGGTTTGCGGATTTTCCCAATAAGCTACTGCTTGTAATGCACCTCTGCCATTTCTTCACCTATGTTTTGGTAGTACCTGCAGGATTCATTCCAGCTGTGTTTGGCACTGTGAGAAGCACACAAGGACAGGACATGGTCAGAGAACAGACTGGAAATGAACTTGCTCTCTTCCTCCTGTGATTTTTTTCCCCTCCCACCTCTTTATTCTCATCTTTCATAGAGGAAAAAGTAATGGTTGAAATAAGTTTGATCTGGGAGAGGGTCACACTTTTTTTTTTTTTTTAAAGACAAAGTATTCCAAAAGAAATTCCAGTTACAGGAAAAAAATTGACTTTTTGTCAAAAAAGTGCTTTGGCCAGAAACAGTTTTCACCAGCTGTGACCCATGTTTATCTCTATATCTTCTTCCTCATCTCATGGTATTTTTAGCCATATTTGCCAGAGACATATTTCAGTAGCAGCTCTATCTGTTCCAGGATTAACTCCCCACAGCCTGCCTTCCTCCCCCCTTGCATTTGGCTTCATTGAATGTGATCCTAATTTGATTAGGGGCAGCTGTTTGTAAAGATAAACCCAGAGAGACCCAGGGAGAATAAATGATGCCCAAGCTGAGCCCTTGCAGGGGTGGAAGAAAGAGGGATGTCTCTTGGTGCAGAAGCAACCATGGCATTGCTGTGGGACACAGTTGAACCTGGAGCTGGCAGCCCAGCTCTGGGCAGCTACCTGTGCTGGGGACTGTTCAGAAGGCGAGGGAGTCTGTCATTCCACAGAGCACTGGCTGCACGTGGGGGTTGGCTGTGGTGTGCCCTGCTCACCCCTTGACCTGCAGCTGGAACCTCTGTGACTGGCATCAGGCACCGGCTTCCCCTGCCAACCTGGCTGGCATCTGTCCAGGACCCCACAAATGTTAAACAAAGAAGTGATTTTTAATACCACTGTTTGAGGCATGGGCTTACAGCTGTTGTTCATTTGGGTCTTTTGCAATATTTGGGGCACAGGTAAAGATTCAAGTGCTGCTTCCACACAAGCAGATGCTGTCAGATGAATGTGGTGTGCACTCTTTCCCTCTCAGTGCTGCCTTGTCCCTCCACTCATTTGTGCCCAGTTGTAGATGTCAGAGGGAAAAAAAAGTGGATGCGTGTGAACGGAAGAGACAGAGAGGCAAGAAAGGAAACACCCTGAAGACAGAAGTCTGTGTGTCTGCTGCCAGTCATTATAAAAATAATGGCCATCAAGCACAGACGTGGATTACTCTGCTGTCTCCTGCCTGGCTGCCCGCATAGTCAGGACTTTAGTCCAACACATCAGTTACTTAGAAAATCAAAGACATTGAACTTGGGAACTCAGTTTCTCTGATAAGGAGAAAGTGCGACAGGCAGACTGAGTGTTGCGATCTAGCTACCTTTTATACACTACAAATAAGCCCAGCTTCATGCTGATATTTTAAAGATCTTTGCCCTTTAGCTTGAACAGGAAGTCTTAACATGGAAAATATGCAGCTTAAAGTAAGGGGTGAGGCTCGCTTGAAACATAAGAATGTACATAAGGATAGGAAGCAACAGGTTGTTAAGAAGCTACAATTCAGTTGTTTAAAAAAAAAAAAAAAAGGTGATACTCAAAATAGATTTTATTCCCCTCCTTAAGGATCGGCAAAAATTATTTTTTTCTTTTTTTATTTTTTAAGGTTTTGCCATGAGCAGAGGAAATGCTTTCTCCCATGGAGCATCACTTAATTCTGCCAGCTAAAGCAGAGCAGAGGGAGTGAAAAGCCCCTTTCCCGAGCACGGAGTGAGCAGCTGGAGGGCAGCGCCAAGAGAGGAGAGGGGTGACCAGCTGCCACCAGAGGCATGGTGGAGAGCGCTGCACAGCAACTCATTTTTAGGTGATGTCTATGCTAGTCAGCTGAGCAACACTGAAACACAAGCTTGAGGGCCTTGTTGCCTACAGCAAAAGAGTGCACATAGGTCAGTCTGAGACCCTTTAAGGGATGAAGGTAGAGATTTTCAGATCCTCAAACACTTGCCAATTCAGATACCCTACAGCTAAGGTCAGGGTGCTTGTGGGTACAGCAGAAGTGAAAGTTTTACCATGCATACACCTCTGAGCTTTGTGGCCTTCAGGATTAGGTAGCAGCACAGCAAGGTGATATTTTAGCAGCAAGTGCTAGACTTGAACTCCTCTTTTCCTCCTGAGTCTGGCCCTGGCATCTGAAGATTTTTACAGTCAGACCTGCTTGTGTAAATCAGCAACTGCTCTTCCACACACAGATTTCCTCTGATCACTGACTTCAGTGGAGTGGGATTGCAGCCCAAAATGTATACAGAGATCAGTCCAAAGGATCAGCCTCCTGTCATGCAGTCGCTTTGTAACTTTAATGCCACCAATCCACACGTCCCCCAAACGGCATCACTGGTGTCAGGTTAAACTTACCCACCGCACTTCCTTGCTCAGTAAACATTTTGTCTCTTTATTATATCCACAGTGCCAGATGGCAAGAGGGGGAAAAAAGTATTATTAACAGTATTATAGCCTTACAGCCTTGCCCTTTAAATCTAATTAGAGAGAGAGTTACTGCCAAGACATACCGTGTCCGACAGCCAGCTGGGTTCGCCCCAACACGCTGGCAGGACCAGACTGCTGGTGCAATAGAAAGCCTCCTTCTTCAGACTTCAACAGAGACTCTGAACCTGCACACGACTGCTCTCAACCACCCACCCTCTCTCTTTGAAATACTGCTGATGCACAAGTGCCAGTGTGCCAGTGGTGCTGCTGACCAGACCTTTCTTTCATTTACCCAGCTGCAATCTGCTTGGGGATACAAGTGTTCCCCCAGTTGTGCTGGGTCCCTCAGAAAAATGACTGACTCCTCAGAAACTGGGTGGTTTCTATGCTTCCTTCCACCCCAGCCCAAAGCCAGATTCCCACACGGAGTAAAGCTAGAGGGGTCTCTGAGGGCACAGAGGACTTAGGCTGAGTTACATCAATGTGGTGACATGGCATCACTGTCAGGGAGGTAGAGGACCTTTCTGGCCTCCCAGGTACTGTCCCAGGCTTTCTCTGGGACACTGCATTTTCACAGCTTCACCTGTTCACAGCAGGAGGCCCAGATTCAGAGTTTGTACTGCACAAGGGCAGGCATCTCTGATCTTTGAATCAGGGCACAAAACCCAAAACAGGGGAGATGCCTTTTACTGTGCGTTCCATGTCTTATTATGTGACACTATTTCCAAGTGTCCGATCCTGACATGAGATCAGCTCTTCTTTTATCCACTCCTGATGGGCACCAGTATAATTCCAACAGTGTCCATGGAATGACTATTTTCTCACCACTGTTATGGCCATGAAAAACCCCAGCACTGGAAAGAGTTCTTGGAACTAGCTAAGGCGCTAAGCAGGCAGCTGTGGGTCTCTCAGTAGTGTAAGCAAACTCAGATCTTAACGTTCAAGACTGATTTCAGTTGCTCCTGCTGCAATCAGAAAGGTGACAGCACATAGGAAGAAAAGGCTGTTTAATGAAGGCCATCTCCACTCAGCTGCACTATTTTGCCCTCTCTCCACACCACATCCCTTAATTGCAGTCTCCATAAGCAGCCCAAAACAAGTCAAGGCAGCAGAACGGTCATCCTTTGGCAGCACAAGAAAGCCACAGCCCAGGCAACACTTAGTTTGCTCAGCTCCAAAGCTGGACCTGAATCCAGGTCCTTCTTTCCTCCCTTACCATGCTGAGGGGCTACTAGCTGATTTTACCAGGAGTTTTCTCCTGTCCCGCTGGCTTGGACTGGACTCTGGGCAACTGCTCAGTCTATTCATTTTCTCTGCTGTTGAAGCAGTGGTGGCTGGGGAGACAGCGAGGAAAGAGCAATGAACTGACATCAATGGGCTCTGGCATCTGACATTGCTGTAACAGCACTGTCAGTGATGCTATATCAAGAGTTCATTTGCATAGGTGTAAATTCCAAGATGCTCCTCACAGTCTGTCTCACCCAAGGGAGATGCAGGTAGGCAATTCCCTGTGTCAGGCAGGTACTCAGGCATGGGCGGGAGGCAGGTGAATCATTCTGAGGAAATAACTGTGCAGAAACATCCAGGTGTTTACCAGCATTTTCTCTCTCTCTCTTTCTCTTCTATTCCCAGGAACAGATTCACAACCAGGAGGGAGGAACTGTGGTGCCTGCATCCCAGTGCACACCACTGAGACACAGGCAGAAAGGTGTCTCCACTCTGGGCTGTTGGGAGACAAATCTTGCAGCTGGTTTACAATGCTTGCTCAGTTTTACCAGAGAACATACAGGATTCTGCAAGTTCATTTGTCTTCCATAAGATTTTTTCCAGTCATTCATCATATACAGGGTCTGCTGGCTGAGACACAAAGCACATATCCTGAGGAGCATCCTCAGGTTTGAGAAGATCTGCTGTGGGTGTAGTCCTGGCTGCAGAACTGGGACTGATTGCTCATCAGCCATGGCACCAGGTCCGAGGTTGTAGAGCGTGGTTTGTGGTTAATAGCTATTTATGGTAAAGTTCCCCCAACCTTTGTAAAGCTGAGATGTGTCAGCACTGTTATCTCTTTGCCTGCTAGGTCCCAGATGGCATCTCACAGGGATATAAAATAAACAACTATGGCAGGAAAGTGGGCGGGGTACTTGGTGCTGTTATTCTGTCTGGTGGGTCTCTCAGACTGGCACCTGGACTCTTAGAAGAAGCAGTCACAATGCAGAGATGTCTAGCACAAGTTGCGTGTGGACTAACTCAAAACCAGGTGTTTCTTTGCTGCAAGCACAGATGACTGCAAATATTCCAGCCATCTCGCAGTAATATGTGCTCTGTTAGCTTGCACTAAGGCAAAATCTCTGCCTTTTGTCTGAAGACAAATATTGTTTTTTTCCCTCCCAGGGAAAAAGTAACCCAGCTCACACCATCGTTACCCTAGAGCCTCTAGCATTGTTTCATTTGGTAGGCTGTACACGATAGTAGCACGTTCTCACCCAGATTAATAGGGAATTAAAGATGTTTGCTCAATGGGAGAAAAAAAATCTCAAAATTCATAGTATGTACATAGACTGCCTTGAGCAAAGCTACTGCCAGACTGTTGGATGCCTTAGGTCAAGGTTAGGACCTTTCTTCTACCTACACACCAGATTATTTGCCCTCATCTTTTCAGCTTAGTTATCATCATCATCCCTGCGGCTGTGAATCTCTCAGCAGCTAGTCCTAGAATGAGATTTTGCCTTGAGCAGGTATTTTAAGCTCTTGTTGTTTGCACTAAGTGTTAGTGACATAATTCCAGAAGCTGTGGTTTGTACCAGCATATACAAGTCTTGTTCCTGTGCTTAACTCCACCAGTGCTAAGAAAACTGCTCCCTGCTTGCCTGCAGGCATGCACTGAGGAGGACAGGTCAGGAGCTGATGAGCTGTGGGGAGCCATGGGACATGCACCCATCACAGGGCAGGCTTCTGCCAGCTGATCTGCTGTGCCTGTAGTGAGGCTCATTTTTACAGGAAACTGAAGGAGTAAAAATGCCTCCAGAGTAAATGACTGCATTACCATGTGGCTGGATAATCACTATGGGGTAGATTTCCAAGTGCTCATCCCCTCCAACAAATTTTATTAAAGGCCAGAAATTGTAGGCCACCTAGCCTCCCATGGGACATATGTGGCTGGATTTTCCAACATAACATCCCCTAAGTACCTAGCATGGCTTGAAAATCTGGTGAAGACCTGTTGCTGGCCTCAAATAAACTGTCCTACTTTGAAAATCTAGCTGGACAGGTTCTGAAGGGTGTCACAGAGTCTGAGAGGCCGTTGGAAGAGAGACATCACCACCACTGGGCTACCAAAGAGTTGGAGGGCAGGCACCCCCAGGAACGAGAGATCTCCCTCAGGTTGGGTTATGCCTTTTTAGACCTTTCAGTGCTGAGGGTCCTGTAACACACTGATGCCTCATCCCAAGAAAGGACTCTCAAGAGAGAAAAATAGACTTGGAGACACTGTCTGTTGGAGGGAGGAGGAAACATTCTTCATGCCCATTCTCACAGGGTGCTCGCCTCACACCAAACTGTGTGGTTGGCAACTCTCAGTACCCAAAAGCACATAAGGAAATGGATAGACCAGCCCAGAGCAACCCACCTTATCCACAGCTAAAGATTTAATGTAGTTCTTTTGCCCTCACAGCCCTGAATGAGGATTTGCATCTTGAGCAACCATGATTTCTAATGGGGTGGTAGTTTGCAGAGGACCCATTACTAGATGAAAGGGTGGTCTAAATGACAGTTTTACAGCATTTGCCATGGCCACCCCACACTACATATCCTATGTTAGGCAGAACAGCCCTCTTCTTAAATGGCAAAAAAGAAAAAAACTAGCAGTGGCCATATAGCTTTCTGTAATGGTTGTTTCAGTTGCAGCTTGCTGTATGTTGAACATTTCCAAGGAATTAACTATCTTTACATTAGCCAGTCAGATTGTCTGCATCATTTCTCATAAACCAAACAAAATGCTAAAATCTGTTGCTGCTCTTCAGTCAGATAAAGAAAAGCAAATAACTTTCCCCCCCAATGTAATGTAAACCTAAAAAACTTTTTAAAGATGTTTTGAATACATTGTAAGCTGGGCTTGGTTTTAAGGCAAATCATCTTAAAACACAAATAAGAAGGAATATAAGACTCCCAAAATCTTTCTGATCAAAGATTTTAATGAAAGCTCTTACATTCTTTTGGTCTACCTGATATGATAATTATAAGCACTGTAAGCTACCTGATAGATCCAATAATGATAGTGATGATGGCCGTTAAAAATACAGTGCAAGCATTACACAAAAGGAAAACAAGCTTTTAATGAACTATAATAATCTGAATTAAGTGTAAGAGACATTCTGAGTTACTGATTTTAAATCATTAAATTCATATCCAGCATCAAAGGAAAAAATACATATACATCTCTTTCCTTCAGTCATTCTATGTTAAAGCTCAAGTA
This sequence comes from Patagioenas fasciata, assembly GCF_037038585.1. NCBI lineage: Eukaryota > Metazoa > Chordata > Aves > Columbiformes > Columbidae > Patagioenas > Patagioenas fasciata. The sequence continues at coordinate 38,616,396 of NC_092560.1, forward strand.
ATTCCACCCAGTAAAACTTGCTTTCTCTGAAAGATAATCCCACCTCTTCCTAGTGCATTTTGTATTTCAGTCCAAAATTACCTATTGCCTCAAAACTACTCCAAATTCCACTATCAGCTGTTTGAATTAAACAATGCCTGAGCTGTTGACCTATCTTGTCTGCTGTCAGAATAAGAGTGCTGATTACAGTACAATAATAACTGGCTTAATTATCAACCAGCTTTTACAAATGTAGCCTGTACACACAATGTGATGGGGTTTTACTGCATGAAAAATATGAAGGGTGCGGTTACTACCACAGTTCTTCGGGACAAGGAAAGTTCCCCTTGCAGAATGCAAACTAGGTCTAACTGCTTTGAGTATTGACTTAGATGCATTATGAAAAACTTTATCTTCCAAAGTACTCTCAGATTTTGGGGCAAAATGAAATTAAAAAGAAATAAGTTGCATTTAACCCAAAATAAAATGACTCTGTCTTTTTACTTGGATGTTACTTCAAATAAGTTTTTAAAAATTAGAGTTTTACAACAAAGTTAATTCACGTAAATGCATCTGCTAATAACATAGTTTAACACAAAAAGTTCAATGAAAACACAACAAAGTCATAAAACAGATCAGTTTTGTAAAGTCTGGAGAAAAAACGTCCAGAAGCAGTTTCCTCAAAGGGCCCAACTTTAGGTTAACTTCAGCTCCCTGCTGGTGAAATATATCTGTAACATACCCAGGAGGCCAGTCCATGATTCCATGGATCAGACTTGATTGTGCTTAATCACACCTCAATTTACATAGCAAATGTACTCAACAGAAAACGTAACCCCAGCTTGAACTTTTTTGACAGTCCAATGTCCAGTGCAGTGTGAAAAACCATACCTTAAACTTTCGCCTAGAAAATTAATCCACCAACCTTTCTGAGCAGCAGGGTATGTTTATGCTGGATCAACACACTGTATTATGCAGCCACAGCACTTCTGATTTGATACTAGGAAACAGAAGAAGCTGAATTTGCTGCATCACAACACTGCCTTGGAGCTGATCTTATTAATTTGGCAGAGAGTGGATTCTTCATAATTACATTTCTCTGTCTTACAGGAGCTAAATGCCTTATCATTTCTCCCCTTGCAGATATCCCCCTTTGCTTTACAGGCAGTATCTGACTCTTCCCTCTGCTTGTCTAACTAGTTAGCATAATTGAATCAAATCTAGAACAACTGTTATCAGCTCATACTTATTCTGAAGCCTGCTGCTTCAGGCCTGAAGAGTAGCTTGTGTGGCTGATTTTTTTCTGGTTTTCCAGCTAATTTACTCTGATAAAAAGGGTTATCTCTTACCACAAACCTTACCTCATTTACAGCCTTAGACCTGCACAGCTATAACCCAACAGTTCACTTCTTTTGAAATAACAATGCAACCAGACCTGTGCTTTTACTGCAGAGTTTCTTAATATAAAAGAAGCCTGGTGTGTTTTATTGCTGCTTGCCTTTGTGTTGTGCCCTTGAGCATGCAACAGTGCCTGTACCATGTCTGTGCTGCACAATACTACTTTGATGGGCTCTTCTCACTACTTCAGACACTTTAAGCCAAGGGAACACTCGCCAAATGATGACTGCCTCTCACGGGGTCCAGAGGAAAGCTGAGCACAAGCACTATGTAATGTGGAAATAAAAGCTAGGATTCGGCGGATGGTTTCTAGAGTTATTCTAGGCTCTGGAGGCTAGATGCAGGCACAGAGGATGCAGGATGAAGGAGATCCAGCCCCTTCTGGAGAAACAGCTAGAAAGCAGGTGGGAGACTCTTAAGGTATCTGAATGGTGCCAGACATCTCTTTTCAAACACCCAAATTCCACCTGTCCATCACCCATGCAGCCCTCAGCAGGTGAAAGCCTGTTGTGAACTGCTGGGCCTCGGTGCAGGAGAGCACTGCCAGCCCTTTCTGTTCGGCAGGTGACACAGTTGCCCAGGGGTCACCAAGTTCAGTTTTCATTCCTGGGCAGCTGCATGCTCATTGTTACAAAATGACTTGCAAGCAGGGAGTCTGCATGTGTTTTGTTTTGCCTTGTGACTTACACCAGTATGAAACAGGCAAAAAGTGTTCTCCAGTCACCCCTTTCAATTTTGCACCAGTTTACCCTAGCTGAAAGGTGGGGCAAAGCTGATCTTGCTTTCTTTAATTTTAGCTTCTTGTTAAGAGTTTTATTGCAACTGCAAGTGACAAAGTTTAACAGCTTCTCACAGGAGTCTTCTAAGTACATCAGTGAATGTTTCTGCTTACACATCCTCACTGTAGTGAACCCTTGCACTTTCAGTGTGTGATATATGTTTACCAAAGGCCAGTGTACCTTCTTGCTTTCCAGATTGAAAATGCCAGGTCTCATTTTAATTTTTCCCCATGGACATTAATAAGGAGCTTCCACTTTTTGCAGGCAGACGTGGCACAGCACAGGACCTTCCAGGATAGGTGGCAGAGACCACACCAATGCACTAATATGCAAAAACACAGGATTAATTGCGACAAGGCATCTACACTTCCAAATGTGGCAATACTACCTTCTCGGATGAGAAAGACCAGCTCAGCTTGTGCCGGAGGTGGGTAAGTCAGGTCATTCACGTTCACTCACACGCACTTCTAACAATGCTGGCAGGTGCTATGCCCCTAGCCACGCCTGGGCTGCTAGCCTTGTTGTGGATAAGGAATAATTTTAGCTCATCATCTTGATTGTCATCAGTCTTCTGAGGCCACACTACTGGCTTTGCAAATGGACAGGCAGAGAAGCCATAACAGAAGGGGCTTCTGGGTAGGCTGCATTAAACTTGCCTGCTCCTGTTTCCTGGCCAGGACTCGCAGTGTTTAGAGCAGCCCTACTGTCTTGCAAATACCCTGTTTCCACAGAGGAGAGGGATGCACAGTTTCAACAGCCTCTTCCTGCTTTTCTAGATGATCCTGAGAAGTCCTTCCCTTCAGATCAGGGAACAGGACTCTACAAACAGTAGCATTCCCAGCCAGCTGCAGCCCAACCTTGGTTTCTCAGGGGGTAGCATTGCGTGTTATTTATCCAAACATTTTGTTCCAAACTTTTATTGCTCTGTTTTATATGGTAGGCAAGATCAGAGCCTTTGTAATACAGGAACAGTGTCACCAAGATCGCTCTCGAAAGAGCAAGCACTATGGTGCAGTTGACTCAGATGTGCAGGGCAAGGAAAAAATGCTGTGTTTTTCACTTGGCCTCTTATTTCAATTATGGAGAGACAAATAAAATCGAGGGTGGGTGGGAAAAAAGTTTTTACTTTCAGTCTTTTTCCCCATTTTTTAATTACACAAGAAGCAGCTTTAGTTTTGTCACAAACTACTGATTTCTAGACTGCTAGATCGATTAGTACCAATCAGAGACTAAAAGCACACAGGACAAGCTGAACTGAAAGTCATCAATGTGAATGATGATCTTTTTATTGGAAGAAGTTAGGCACTAGAAGGGCTACTCAATTTTTACTCATTTAACCTGCTTCTACTCACGAAACTTCCCCCTGATAAGCACACTTAGATCTCTTTTATCTTCAAATAAACTGATTTCACCCAAGGAAACAAACATACAGATTGAATCCAAGGGCTGAACCAGAAGAAGTACATGCTCGTGTGGGATTCACACCAGTATCCTTGACACAACACCTTCCACCTTCTCATTTAGAAGATACCTTTCCTTCTTGTAAACCATTACCTTTAGCATGTTTGAAACTGGGATCTGACCCAGAAGGGCACAGTCCTGACATTTCATCCCATCCTGAGATGAAGCACATGACACCACAAATCTTTTCTGACATTTCTGTTTCCTAATTTTCCTTTAGTATTATGATAAAGTGGCACCAAACTGTGCCATGTTCTGTTTTATGGAGAGACAATAAATCACCAGTAAGTCTTTATTACAAGACTAATCAATCATTTTACATTGTTGCAGAGCTCCAGAAATTAATGTGTTAATTATTACCATGACTTTAAACTGTTTACATGACATTCTCTTGATAACATAACATAACTTAATTATACACTGTAACCTATATTCCTTTTATGGCATGAGTTGATCTGCTAATTTACAAACTATCTAAAATTCTCGGAATATGCAAGGTGATTCATAAGTTAAAGTCACAGGGACAAGACTTGAAGGAAATTTCAGAAACAATAGTCCCTCTTGCCTCAAATACAGGCCATTATCTGTGAAACACTGTATCTGTGCTGTACTGAGGAACAGCCTTGCAGTAGCCAATGAGTTTATTCAGAACAGAAAAACAAAAGAGTTTTACAAAACATTTCACATCAGAATCTCTGGTTTAATTAATCTTCAAATAAAATCGACAGTGTTTCTAGCCTTTCAGTCCCACTTGACAGGCTATGAGTGACACCAAGCTCAGAGGTGGAGGTTTTCGCTGCTGTGAGACTTCCCAAGTTTTGTGTAAGAAAAAGCTGCAGGAACAGGCTTGCAATGTTGTTCTCCCATAATTTCATATATTAAAAATGACATGCTGTACTTGGCAACCATTCAGCATTTGACTTCAGCTGTGAGCCTTCAGTAATAAACCAGCAGCAGTGAGGTGACTTAAGGACAGAGCAACTGCTTTTACTTTGACTCCAAGGTATGTTCCAAAGCCTAACTGCCCTCATCCTATTCATGGGGAGGGAATAGGGTTGAATTTCATACATATATGCCCCAGGCACAAGTAGAAAAAGAGCTTTTACCGCATGCCCGTGGGCCATACAAGTGATGTTGAATTGATCAGTCAGGATAACGTATGTTCAGACGGATTTTCAAGGATCTGACTCCAGCACTTAGGTGTTCAAAAAAAGTAAGTTGCCTCTCTTTGCACTAACATTACAGGGCACAGCAGCAGAGAAACAAGATCTGTCTTGTAAGAGCTGTCACAACAGCATCCTCATATGCTTTTCCTCTTCAGGGTCAAAACTTCATAGGTTAGAAATACATTACTTCATGGAAACAGAGCTGGCTTATATCAATAAGGAAACTGCGATGCCCCATCTTCATGGTATCTCCCTGGGGTTGTACAGCTTGAAGGTGTGCAAGGAAAAATTGCTACTGCTGGTGTGCCTGTCTAATCACAGAGATGCTCTTAGTTCACTGATCACCATCATGTGCTAGATCTCAGTTGGAATTTTTTCTTTATAAGCCATCATTTCCAACTGCTTTTTGTCATTGTGGCAGCATGAAGTTGACAGCTCAGCTGACCAAAAGGGCAGGTTAATGCTGTTTCATAAAACAGCAGCACAGACACTCTTGGATTAGTGTAGCCAAAGGTAATGTAGCACCAGAAGCAGAAAAAGACACTCACAGGGAATTTCAGTATCTATCCTGCTCTGCGTAGGCTCTTCTGCTTCATCTAAAAAATAATCCTATTTCAAAAAAAAACTTTTTAAACTGCTGGCAGTGATCAGCACATTAAAGACTCAAACAATGTGGAATTTCCCACAAAATCACTGCACTAAGAAAGCTCAGATACCACAGAGGTGTGAGAGAGTATGAAGTTTTGCAGAAGAAAACATCTCTTGAAAAGGTGAACTAGGCTTTTTTATGGCACTTGGCAGGGAACATTAAAGTCCAGCATTATCCTTTCCTGCCCAGCCACCAAAAATGAAAGGCTAAGTCATTTCACATAGTGTAGGTGTCAGCAAGCCATTTAGTTAGAACAGGCCCAACCTGACCATAAGTATAAAGGGCAAATCATGTTCAGCCCTGTTTCTGTTTAAACACTGTGTTGCAAACATGGAACCACCAGTACTGCACAGCTCAGTTAATGAGATTATGACTCCTCGGCCCATGAACCACTTCATTTTGTACGCTTAAGAATCCCTGGGCCAGCTCTTGTATTTTGGCATGATGCTCTGGTGCTTCGTAGTCCTAATGGTTTTCCTCTGGTAAACAGTCAGCTAGCTGATCTAATGAGTATTTTTCAGTAAATACAAGGAACAACTCTTTATTCAAAGACATTTTGGCCTCCCGCAAGTACTATGATCTTTCCATCTGCAACAGACAGAAAATAATGGAAAACAAGAAGTGGGTCAGACTCAGGATCCACCTAGATCCATATCTCATTTCTGAGAATGGGCAGTATGCAACATCTGTGGAGAAAAAACAGCATGCAGACCCTTGAAATACCCTTCCTGTTAGCTTTGAAAAACTATACTTTCAAAGCATACTTTCAAGCTGCTTCTTGGCAGGTGTAAATATCACTACACTAGGAGAATAACAAGTTTTTGATTTCTGAAAGAGACTTTCTAAGATAAACAGTGGGGTGATGTACTAACCAAGATGGAAAACTGGTGCTTTGGAAACATCATTCCCAAGGAAGAAGTCAGCAAACAAACCAGCAGCTAGTTAGAAAATTAATAGGAATTTGCTGGTGTTAACTAACTTGCACACGTGCATGCAGTGCGTACCATAGAGGTACTTTTGCATGTGTGAGAAAGCTTTGTGTGTGGTAAGTAATGAGCTGGTGCTGGTTTCTGTGTGGCAGGGAGTTTACCTCCAGGCCTGCGGTGAGGTAATGAAGGACTTCCCTTGCTGTCCGACTGCCAAGAAGAAACGAGAGAGCAGGAAGGCAGATACAAGGCGGGCAAGGAGAGGCCCAGCCTCTTCAGGAGTTCTGCGTGAAGAACATGTGTTACACAACCAGAGGAAACACTTCACTTTTCCATGGCTGGAAAGCCCAGGGCCACCCTGCCCAGGGGAACATCCCTCAGCCCAGACCAGCCTGGGCTCTTTGCACACCCCCTGCAGAAGATCACCCTCACAGGTCACCAGAGCACAGGGAGACACAGCACTTGCGAGTCAGCTGGTGCCACACATGTTTTCTCTGGGACTCTTCCCTACAAAAGAAAAAGGATTTTTGAGCCCTTCCTCACTGTAAAGTTCCCTGGACCTGCACCATTAGCTCTGTTCCCTGAAATCCCCCCTTTTGTTTGAAAGCGCATATTTGGCTTGGCTCAAGCACAGGTTCTGCATTTTATCTAACCAGTGCATTAAAATCTTCCTGGCAAATGCCAGGCATGCACTGAAGCAAAAGGAAACAAACGCTTGTTTGTTCTTCACATGGGGGTTGGGTTTTTTAGCATGGTTGGCAGGATGGAAACATCATTGTGCGCAAGGCATCTGCACAAGGGGCGGTCATGCCCTGGGAGCAGCACAAGTCTGTCTGTCCATGACACGTGTGTCACTGCAACTGCTGACAGTTATCCCTCTGACATCCCACGGCAGCGGAGCGGGGTTGTCAGTATCTTTCCTCTGGAGGTGGGAAACCAAGGCTCAGAGTAAAAGGAGCAGCATTTCTCCTTTTCTTGCCAGCTCAACCTGGCCTCTGCAAGCCAGCTTGGGTCCACCTGCAGTGAATGAATAAAGTTTCTCAAAGAAGAAGCTCTAAAGCAAAGGCCTTCAAGCAGGTCCACGTGCAGATGAGTCAGGTTTTGTGAAACATGAAAATCTGTCAGGGCTTTTCAAGGGACACACGAGAAAAAATCATGGATGAGCTGACCAGTTTCAAATGGACACAATAAATGCACAGAGGCTGCCACTGCTACAGCATCTCTGATCAAAGCAGAAACAGAGAAAGAAGAAAAGATGCTACACCTGAAGAAATTAGCTTCATTAATTTCCCACACCAAAAAACCACATCTATTAAAAGAAGTTCAGCCCTGTTATCATATTCAGCAGCAACAAGCTTCTGACAGTTCATCTCCAGTGCTCTTCTGGCTACTTCATATGAAGCCAGTCCTGAAATGCAGGTCCACATCGGGCACTGACATGGCCCTACAGGATTCAGAAGGCCTCCAGACACTGTCCTGCAAAACAGAGTTTCAAAGTAGTCTTGTTGTGGGTTCCTCCTGAAGCATCTTAGGAAACTAACACCAAAAAGCTCCCTTGTTTTGTTGATTTGTTTATTTGTATTTTTCCAGAGGTATCTGAAGTTGTTGTTTTCTTTTTTTTCCAGGATGGATTAACTGGAGTACTGTAAGGATTTTTCCACAGGGTTAGAGCTAGATTCCAGAATGCTATGCAGCACAATGAAGATTATGACTCATAATGCAAATTTACGGTACTGTCCATCTCCAGCAACTCCAGAATGATAGCAGGGAGAAAGTACCTCAGCAAGGAAGATGCAGGATGCCTGAGAAGACCACTGTTTCACACACGAATCCCACTTTAAATAAAAACAGAGTCCTGGACACAAAACCAGTATTTGCCTGTACAGGCAAAGCTTCATTTACCAAGTTTAGACAGCCATCCAAACCTCCTAGCTTTCTCTCACAGCCAACACAAGCTCTCTCATGCACGAGGAACATGCTGCTGCTGGGGGTGGAAGAAGAAAAAGCTGTCGGTGATCATAGGAGGCTCTGTAGTACCTACTCTGTTTCACTCATACAGCCCCTGTTGTGGTAGTGCCTGGGGGCCCTGACGAGACTGGTATTTCTCCGTTGTATCACATAAATATGTACAAAGTTTTTGGTGTTAGCCAGCTTTAAGTCTCTACTAGTGATGGCTGGGAGGGACAAGAAACACATGTGGAAGGGGAATGTGTTGCTATACGGCCAGTGGCAGGAGGACCTTCCCAGGGCGTCCCAGGGCATGGTGAGGACTAGAGAACAGACCTATGTGTTTGCCCTTTTGACCAAAGGAAGTGAAAAAAACACATTTGTAGCCAGGAAAACGCCATTTCTGCTCTACAGCTGAAATATTTTGGAGCTATCAGCTTAGATTCACCGTCTGGTCCCACCTCAGGGACCCCATCCAGGGGTCTTTTGCAGGCTGAGCACCCCACCAATCCCAGGCCAAATATGTCCTAGCATCACAGCTTTCTCACAGCAGAGGATCCCTTGTAAAACAACCAAACCACCTGAAAATTCACTTTCACCCAGCAGCTTCTGCCAGACTTAAATGCAAGCTGAGACTTGGAAAACATGGCTTTACTTGTTTTAATTAAAACCAATCCCTCCACCCAGACTTCCCTCTGTCACCCTTGCTCTCTCTCTTTCCCCAACAGTCTGACGCATTTTAGCAGACATGTCATCAGACTCCAGTTCAAGGGAGGGGAATGGCCACCTAATACAGAATCTTGCATCAGTATCCCACCCTTCTCTGGGGGAACTGAGATGATGGACTTGGCAAGCAGAAGAAGGGCTGCCATGTAAGGGAAGGAATACACGTGTCGACGAGTATGTGTTTCGGTGGGAAAGGAGAAGGTGCATAAACATAAAGCCTCAGCTTCATCTACTGTTCCTGGATTACCCAACTGCTTCCCAGGCACCAACAGGTCCCGATCTAAAAGGCTTGTATGGGGATGAGATAACATACTCCTTACCAATAACATCACCAACAACAGCCAACTGTTCCAGTGAAAACAAACACATGAATCTCTAACGATGCCATAAATTGCACCACTTATAGAATAAAACTAAATACATTAGGATTTAAAAATTAGGAGTGGAAACGTATATTTCCCAGCCTAAACGCATACAGCTTCCAGTTGCCTGAGTCCCTGTGCCTACTGTGACCACCAGGCTGGCTCTGCACTTTCAGGAGAGGCTCACCAGCCCTCAGAGATCCAGGTGGTACCTGGCTATGTGAATTGTGGATGCTCAGGTCCAGACCCTTGGTTGGAAATCAAAGGAATTTGGTGCTGTCTTTCAGTGATGACAGAAGTGCTGAAATCTGTAATTGGTGCTCTAGCCAGGCAGCTCATGGGTGTTCAGCATTTTAAAAAGCCCAATTGTTTATTTAACTTTCTAACTATGGCTTTAGAATCTAATTTTAGACTCCTGCTTTTGAAAATGTATCTTGCCAACACATGTAACTAAACATGTATTTTGCCATTTACCTCATACTCAATAATTTTGTTTCAAAACATCACAGTTTTATTTTAAGATGTGGGAAATACCAATTTTTAGGCTACCCATTAATTATGAGAAAGTCATTAGTGAGGATTTAATCATTATAACAAATAATCCAAAAGGGTCTATGTGTAATTAAGCCTATGTGCCTAACAGTTTCCAAAGAATGACACATGCATCTGCCTTGCAATTGAAGTAGGGCTGTGCATCTCACTGAAGCATGACCTGAGAGTTTAACCAGGGCCAAACTCATAGCAGGGCCAAACTGGCCCAAGACCAGAGACTTCAGTGGAATGGACCTCACCCTAGTTTCTTCCTCAGAACAGTTCTGGGTTTACATTTTTACATGAACACAGATACTTAGCATTGGTCAAACCTAATTCTATCCCAGTAAAAAATATTTGCTGTAATTAATGCACAATGCCATCTTCTTCACTGAATTTAAGCTGTTGATACACCTAAGCAAGTGAAACAATAGTTTGGACTTCTAGCATATGTAAGCCCCAAACTCAGTGCACCACAAGTATCCTGGCAATACCTTGCCTGTTTTGTCCAGCTGGCAGGTATTTTGGGGCAGGAAAAATCCCTTCCTAAATGTCTGACCACCGCCTAGTATTGCAGGACCCTGCATTCAGCAGAAACTTCTGAAAGCCACCTCTACACTCGTGGCATATTTTACATTTTGCCGCCTTTTCTCAAGTGGAGACCATTCAAGATTTTCACGAGAGCAGCTTAGAAAACTATTCCTTGTCCAGCAATAATTTTGGATGAAAAGGGTCCAAGTGATTCACTGAACTGCCAAGCATTTTGAAGTGTACCCAACACTAAAAGTAATAAACTATCGTAATACCGCTTAGTAATTAATGAAGAGTAGACCATGTGTCACTGCGTTATGGACAGAGCACACAGCTTTCTTCCAAGCATACAAGGATACTTGAATGTCTGTGAAAACCAAGAGCAAGCAGATTAGCCAACTTTCTGCATTGGCATAAAGAGGATAAGTTCACACATCAACAAGTTTATGCAGTTTGCTAAACAGCCCAGTCAAGGACTTTGCAAACCAAAACACCATGTACTGGCGTCCTATCAAATGAAAAATCTGATTGCCAGCTCACAGCTTCACCATGTCTATGCTTTTAGAGCTTGTAGAAAGCAACTTTCCCCTGCAAGCCAGACCATGTCTCTGCCACGCTGTGGATAATTTCGGTCTAGATATATACAGTGAACCTGGTGCATTTCTGCCTGGATTTCAGGCCCCCTATCACCATTTAACCATCTGGCGTGCACACAGTGCTGCCTGACCCATGTGGAGATGATGTGCACACGATGTGCACACTTTTTTCCTCACCACAACATGGAAATCCAGAAATTTAAGTCAAAGGTCAATTTAAAAAATACTTTAGTTCTGCTCCAGTAAAATCTGTAAACATAAATGTGGATAGTGTCCCAGGGAACTGAGGCGTAAAGTAGACTCAGTATGCAGCAATACTGCCTGGTGTCCTGCAGTTCCAGTCGTGGATACAATTCAGTGCTAGAGGCTGGAGGGCTACCTCAGGGCAGCACCACACAAAAGGCTGAGAAACCCTGCCAGTTCAAGAGGCAGGCAACCTACCATACAGCAAAGGAGAAGGTCCTCTGGCTTCTTTTCAGGTGGTCTGGAGACAAATGGGAAACAAACTCTCTTGTATTTTGGCAGGATGCCTGTAGTTCAGATTATGGTACAAAGCTATTTGCACTTCTCTTCAGCCCTCAGCACCAAGGAGCTAAGGAACTGCCTCCCTCTGGTATCAGAGGTCCTCAGCTGTGCTTGGAGGGCATCAGTAATAAGAGGGTACGACGCTGGCGATGGGGATGACCCTGGTGCTTGCAAGATGACTGTCCCCTTGACTTGATCAAAAGCTCACTGAAGGGCTTTCCATGAAGACTGCAGGTGATATTTTCATTAGCTTTAGTAGGAAAATTTAGAAGCAGCCCCAGACTGCATGAGGGTTTGCAGCACAGAAGGTTGATTATCTGCTTTACTGGTCAAGACTAAGGGATAGCAAGCAAGTCTTCGGATCTGAAATCTCACTTAGTAGAAAACAGACAGTATAAAGAATAAAGGACAATTTAGATAAAACACAACCAAAAGCAACAGGACACCAAGAAGTAGCATCTGTCACCTTGGAAACTCCTTTGAAAATCCCAGCCAACCTTTTATTTAGGATTAGAAATGCAGACTTCAGCTAGCTATTGCTGGAACTAGGGTCAGGTCTTCAAACAGCTCTAGCAGCAACTCTAGTACTCTCCATCTAAGTATTATAGGAAATACTAGATACAGCAGAGCAACACAGAAATTAAGCTTATGTAAACCAGGGCAGAAGAATCCACTGAGCTTGCTTCAAGGGTGTAATAAAACCAAGCACACCGCCTCTGATGTTATAGCACTGTAAGCACAGTGCCTCTGCCCTTCCTTGATCCAGACAGTTATTTCACTGCTCTGTGCCTCTGCTTCTCCTGTTGCAACAGGAAGATGGTAGTCCTCTAGTATCAGCAGATGCACAGTACTGCAGTAAAGACAACAGCACAATTAATAACCAAAATGACGCCTGTAATCGAATACCGTGACGACAACAAGGATGCCATTGCGAAAATATTATTCATCTGCCAGGTAGATAATTACAGACATGCACTAGTCTGGGAGCATTTTATGTAGTAGTGATAAGATACTAGCAACAGTAAAGTTAACTATGTCTCCACTAGCTGTTGAAAGGCTACTAAAGAAGAAATGGGGTTCTTTGACCTCTGGCATTCCAGATGTCTCTCAAGATTATCAGAACAGTCTCTTTGAGCCTTCAAAACCTTGCCTGACTCTACAAATCTGCCACGCATAGTAGTTGCAAGTGTAATGCTTAAGAATCCTTTTTCCTGTGTAAGAAAAGCACCCTTCTCTACCAAAACACATAGACATATGATGCCAACATGACTTAAGCACATGCCTGACAGAAAGTATGTCCTAAAGGGCCCTTCTGAGAGACTCCTAAGCCTTCACTTAAGTGACCTGTGTGTTGCTGACCACAGTTAACACACAAAGGTAACAGCATTGCCCTATGCACTGGAAGCTATTACAGCTGGATTTGAAAATCTTGTCTTTAAAAGACAAAGAGGCCCAGCAGTGACATGTCAGTGCAACCACACTGCTTATTTCATGGCTTTGCCTTTGAGGATCAGATTGGTGGACCAATATAAAAGTGGAGCAAAAAAAAAAGTAACAGGCAAAAGGGAAAATAGAAGGACAAAGTAAAACAAAACAAAACAAAAAAAAATAATAAGAGGTGAAAGAGAAAGAGAAACAATCAGGAAATACTCAGATGCAGCCAAAGAAGGGTGTTGGCTTCCTAAAAGAAAACAGCTGAGGGAAGCGTATATGGTGCTGTGTCAGGAAAAAAAAAAAAAAAAAAAAAAAAAAGAGGCTGGTTCTTGTTTCAGGAAATTAAAAAAGATTGGGGAGATCTGAGTTCAGTTCCTGCTTCTTCCAGAAGCTGGACAAATTCATTGGCCATGGTTAACGAGCAACTCAGATGTCTCATTACCCCTAAAGCAATTGTGACTTAGATGCTTAAGTATCTGTAAGGATCTGTTGTTCCCTCTCCCCCTCTCTCCTGTAAGGAACAGGCATGGAGGAAAGTGTTTTTTTTCACTCCAGAGGGACTTAATGAAAACAACTGCCTTCCTGCCTGATGCACAGGCAGCTTGTATGTGTACTGAGTGATGGAGGGGCAGGTGATGGGGACAAATTAGAAGGGGAAATCTGGTCACAAGCTAACATGACGTGGCACCTGTGATACTGACGTAAGCACTGCCACGCACACCACCATCAACAACTGGCTGTGCAGATGCAGGCACAGAACAGGGCAGAGTAGCAGGGCATCTGAGCATTCCCAAGTACAAACTGCTTCAATTTAAATCAGCAAATCGAAAAACATTTGTAACCATTGAAATATGCAGGGGTGTCTTAGGTTTGCTAGAGAACTCCTGTTCTCTTGGAGACTATTTTCTTTCTCAGTTAATATCCAGCTGGAGACTTCTGATGTAATCAAAACATTCATGAAGTTTATCAAAGAACAGCTTCAGCCTCTATCCAAGACATTCTCAGAAACTAACAAGAATTTGTAAAGAAATTATGGGGAAAAGATTTATACTCAAGAAGAACATGTCTATTTTTCTTCTCTTGTCATTTTCTAGGCAGTTTTTTCATTCAAAGCTGGTCTATTTCTCATCATTTCTGGTCTTACAAGGACAGAGCACAATGGGACAGGAGATGGGCATAGAGGAGCGAAGGCCACACCATTAGGGGCAGGTACTGAGCACTTCACAGGGGACCACTGCTGGGCTTCCAAAGAAGCCCAAGGATCACCAATAGCTGTAGTAGGTGAATAAGGGGCATTCCCAGATGTGCACTTTAAACTTCTGTCTGAAAGCATGTGTCTCTCCTGTTGACTGCAGGCGCCCAAAATCTGCCTCACTCAGAGCAAGAAGATACAAATCCCTGCCCCTTGAGTGTAGGCCAACTTGATTTTTTCCCCTCATCTAGATGCAGCACAGGCATGGTTACATAGCCACAGGAACAAATGCTTGCACTGCAGCTTGAGAAGCAGGCTCAGAGCCTTTGCAGAGCTTCTGGGTAAAGATTTAGTGCAAAAAGCTTCTGAGCTCTATGCCAATTACATGCAAAAGATGTTCTCAAATGAATTGTACATGAGCATTTGGTGACATCAGTAAACCTAGCATCAAGTTTTTGCACCCATTGCTGTTGGAGGTAGATTTGCCATCAATACTCACTGTGAGGCCCAAGACAGCCTTACTGCAAACATTAACTGTGTTCCAAAACTTCACATCCTGGCACTGTAATTGTGCCTGAAGATGTTACTTCCTTAAGTGCCTGCGCTTTGATGCAACACATGAAACAAACAGCACAAAAATGCTATCCTCACCATGTTGTGATACAGTATCGTTGTTCCAGCTATCAAAAAATTTTGTGGATAAGCTGACAAGCTTATGCTTAAAGTTTCTTGCAAGAAAAATTGTCCTCAAACTCCAGGCTTTAATAATTTACTCATTAGACTTAGCATTGAGGGTCAGATTCAATTTAGAGATGTGTGACTATCAGCAAGGAGCAACAGAGTTCTCTCTGCTATGATCTGCAATACTAAATGCAAAGACCTTTAAAAGTAAGGGTTTGATCTTCATTTCAGACTTCACTTACTGCAATAAACACATTAGTTTCTCCATAGCAAAGTTAGCTCCCAGTCTGTAATAATGAGAAAGAAACATGAACTACATAAAGTTTCTGTGGAGAGACATTGTGGAGCAAAGCTGCCTAAAAATTTGGAGTTGTTCAAAACAAGTGCTTAAAATGAATTGTTAAACATCAAAGCTCAAACATGAAGGTTGGGTCCAAATCCAAACACCCCTGAAGTCCTGCAACTTTTCAACACATGATGTGTTTGGGGGGTGATCATGTCTCGAAACACTGACAGTTTTTGAAAACAGGACCCAAGCATTTGTTCAGTCCTGCAGTTTAAAATACGGGTTGGCATTTATCCATAAAATGCAATGAAGCACGCTCATGTCCTAGCATGTCCTGCAGGGGCTTTTCTGAATCAGGACCAAGAAGCAACTTAGACCTCAATATGAATGAGACAGCTAATCTGTCTTGCAGATGCTTTTATTTTTTTGTTCCCTCTCGTCGTCCTGTGCGTTCCTAAAACTAACAGAAAAACAGTTGTGTGTGTATATAAGCAGCCTTGAATCAGTGCTGTTCTGCCGGGTTCTTATGTTACATTCTTTTGTGCTACATACAATTTCCACTAGGACATTTTGTCCCCCAGGCTTCATCAGCCAGTCTATTACATCCACCCCCCGCACCCCCGCCTCCCGCTGGTTGCATAACTTTAGCCAGGATGTTAAATTAACTCTCTTCCAGATTAATTTGACATAATCTTATTTACTTTTATAGCACATATGCCAGTATGCAAATACATTACTCAGCACTATCGACTCTGCACTTTCACCGAACTATTACTCTTTGTTTTTTAATGATGTTCACTAGATACCAGACAGGAACATTGCTGTGCCAAACAGCAGAATACTCATGTCTAGCAGCAGAAATCTGGTGACACTAGAAAACTAGGTCTGGCTGGAATTCATAAAAGTTTACAGCCAAGCAAGGAAAACAACTGGTTTCCTACCTCAGCATCTCACTCCTACTCCTTTAAAGACACTGGGTAAAGTTTTTATCTTCTGAGGGAAATGTCAACCAGCTTCTCCACATCTTCAGAACACAGGCAGCCACGTAAAGCTGTATGGATTGACTTTGCATCTAGCTGTGACATGATGCCTATGTTTAAACAGCTTCCCAGTTCCCAGGTGCAACCCAGGCTGCCTCCTGACTGTGTGGCAGGGCACACAGGCTCACACTTCACTTGTGCTCACGTTTACCGTAAGAATAAAAGCCAGCTGCAGGAGATGAAATAAGAGCTAGATAACCAGGAGCCCCATGTCCACAAGAAGGTCTGTCCTGGAGTCAAGGGACACACATCACCCAAGGTGGTGAGGTCAGTCCTTAGCAGCACTGCTGCCCACACACATGCAGCAACGCCAAACACAGATGTGCCCCAGGAGGCAAAACCAGTCTCAAGCATTTGTCTCGCCGCAGAGGTAACGTCTGGGTGAAACCTGGGTGGGCTGCACTGTCAAAACCATGGGCTCGTGACTGGTTTGTGTGCCCAACAGAGGAGCTCAGGCTGATACAAACAGCCAGCCACAAGGAAGCTAAGCATGAAGAATAAACAAACCCTCCCTCTAATGCAGGGTATAAGAATTTGTAGCCCACTGTGGAGTCTCATTTTATACGAGGTAAACGAATCACAAAAAAAGCTGGAGCAACTGGGTCAAATGAGATTTTCTAGAGTCTTGCTTTGTATCTGCTGTGGCCTACCATGGATTTTCAGGGTGCAAAACTACACTTGGAGCTACGCTTTGTATTTGATCCCAACACAGCTAAATGCACAAATAAGCATAAAAAGAATTGAAAACAGCATCTCCAGACTGGAAAACAAAGGCACAGCAAGTAAACACAAGGAAGTGAGAAGTCCAGCTTAAATGCCAGAGAAGCATATTGTGTGAGTTGCCTTTCTTACAGCTGCGGTGGGTCTCTGGATGATCATGGTCCTGCCAGGATGCTGATCTTCTTGCAGAGGCTGATGTATGCCCATGGGTTGCTGTCTGCTAGAGGAATCCAAAGGCCAGGGAACAAACTGAGACACAAAGCAGAAGGCAGGTGTCCACAGGCTGCTTTCGGAGCTCCCCAGGCTCCAGGCAGCTCTCTGGCTATTGAATTAAAAAACAAAACAAAACAAACCCTCATGCTGCCCTTATTTCTTTTCCTAACACCTCAACATGGGACCACCAACATGTGCAAACAGAGGAGAGGCTCTTTGACACAGTGAGAGATTTTACTAGGGCTCTAGCCTAACTTACCATATCCTACACTAGTCTATTTATGGCAGAGTTAAAAAAATAACACAAGGACCTTTCACCTGGAAACAGCATTTCTATTTCTAGTTGTTAACAAACTTGGAACTATCAAGTCTTTGATGCTGGAACTTGCAGTGTTGTTTCTTCAAGTGAGGGAAATCTATTTATTTCTGCAGGCTCATTTTTTTCTCTTTGTTTCGTGTCTGATTACATTTAGCATGGATGTTTCTGATATACTTGCATGCCAAGAAGAAGTATTGCTTTCTTTTATCCTTGAATAATTCAAACTCATATTTAACAACTGAAACTTGGCATGCTGATCAGTTTTCAATAAAGGCTATCTATGCTCTGCCAGAGAATTACATTTAACTAAGGCTGAATTATCTGTTCTTGAAAAATTTATACATCAAGCTTGTGTGGTGTGTTCTTTTCATCAAGTAAAAGGCCTCCTTCTTGCAAACACCTATCCTATGAACGACTTGAGAAAGCCAATTTAATGTAAAAAACACAAATAGGTGTGGTCTAACTCTATGCCAGTTACTCCAAATTGTTAATCTGAGTTAAAATAATATCTCAGTGGGAAAGAAGTGAGAAACACTTCAGTGTCCCCAAGTACTGCAGCACATACAGACACCAGTTGATCACCTTCTCTAAGACAGCACAGATCCATGAAGACGCTTTTGGGTGCCTTCAGTTAAAAGAACCAAGAAAAAAAATTCTAAAGCAGAAAGCTTGGGGAAGGAAAGCAGAGACCATCTGTTTGGCCAACTGCACTGTAATGGGCTAGAAATTTGAACGCAACTATAGCAATTTCAGAAGGGCACTGCCAAGGCATTTAATTTAGCAGGATGCTTTATTTTCAAGGCTTATAATTAGATACAGTAGCAAACTAACAAAAAAGGGCATTGCTTAAAACATGCTTTCACTTTGGGGAAATAGCCCAATTCCAGCTTTCAGTTTTCGAGGGAAGGGAATGGGAGGGGAGGGGGGAAAAGAGGAGGGAAGGCAAGAAAAGACAACCCAGGACTGACACATCCTGCAGCTTTTGATTCTGCTCAGGACTTGTAGCTCCAGTCTGTTTCCAGCCCAGAGCTGGCAGAAAATATTCTTCTGCTGGGGATACACAACCGATACCTGCAGACTGCATTGCTAAGCAACAGCCCATAGTGGGGCTGGGAGGTACCTGAGTACCAATATCCCCTTTTCAGAGGCACAAGCACTTTGAGGAAGTCACTCTGTGAAGCAAGGATGGAGCCCAGCACAGTCTTCTGTTCCTCCAGAACTCATCACCATTCAATTCAGTTCTACACTTTTCCGTTGTCAGAAGACTCAGCTATCAAGAAATTCAGGCACATGAACTCTAACACCACCTACAAGTCAAGATCTGGAAATTGTACTGTGGGGCCCACTCAGATTTCTTTGAAACTAACACTTACAGTGTCATTTGTTTTACATGGATCACACAGCCTCCAATAAACATTAAGAAATCATTGTAGCAGAGCATCCACCAAAGTAATGTTTTTGTTTCTGTATAGTCCCATGTATATAACCACCTCACACTCACTCTTGCACTGGTTATCCCAGCTAAGATGTGGAAACAAAATATTACAAGCTTCACTTTGGCATAAGTTTTCATACACTGCCAATTCACGGAGAGAGCAGGAAGGTCTATAACTGAATTTGGATAAAGTTGGCAGAACCTGCAGGATTCCTGCAGGATGCAGGAGAGGAAGAACAACTGCTCATCTCCAGTTTTTCATGGCCCTGTTTGGGGGGAAAAAAAAAAAAAAAGCACTACCATTTAAGTCAGTGTCAACCAGCCTGACCATCTTCTCTTACTAATCAGTACAGCTGCACCAATTTCAGATTATCTCAGCCAAAGATACACCAGGCAAAGCACCATCCTGTTCCTATCTCATGTCTGTTGCTTAATCCAGTTGCTGTGGATTCCCTACATAGCTACAAAAAGAAAAAAAAAAAAAAAACTCAGAGAGTAAGGCATTGATAAGACCTACCAAGACAGGATATGTGTAGGTGAAGAAACAAGCTAAGCCTTCTTCAGAGCCCATTTTTTAGCATTTTCCTGCCACTTTTGGAAGCTGACATCTGAGCAAGCTTGCTCCCCCCCCCAACAGCCTGGAGTGAAGTCATAGGTCTGTGTTTACTCCATCGTCTATTGACACGGAGATGACTGTGACTCACAGGTTCAACACTGTAACCTGACTGCTGTATGAGATGCTGGAAAGTTTTCCTTTTCTCCAGAATTTCAGTAAAAAGCACTTATTCACATCAGTATATTTTTCATTGTATATTTCACTCTTGTGTCTACTCACATTTAAAATTGTTCAAAACTGTGCCAGGCAATCACTTTCCTACAACAATAAAAGCTTGCTTCTTTTCTTACAATACTACACTAGTACAATACCTCCTGGGACAAGTAAGGTCTAGAAACAGGGTATAAAGTAACAGGCTCACTAGAGATTGTTAAATGACAACCCGTCTATCAAACCAAGGTAACATGCTGCATGTGGTCCTTAGTGTGGCTGAACCCTGAAAGGAAAAAAGAAAACACTCTCAGGCAGACTTACTTCCAGACAAGGTCAGACTAATAATGCAGATGGTGACAGATCATCTGACATTTTCTAACACACAACAGCAGTAAATGCAGGTGGGAACTGGTCATCCCTGAGCAGCTGATGGAAAGGACCATGTAGAGCTGCAGAAACTGCACAGCTCTCTCATCTGCTGCTCTCTTTTGTGCACCAAAGGTCTGAGACAAAGGATTTGCTAATGAATAAACCCTCCAGCAGCATGGAGGCTGCTCATAATGGCTAAATAAATGCTTTTTGTGCTAGCAAAGTTAACACAAGTTTGGCATAAGCTAACAAAATAAGCAAAATTAGTTAGTGCTGAACTGATCCAAGCCACATTTTAACCAATGTAGCAGCACTAAAATCATCCTCCATTCCCAAACAATATTATTAATCCAGCCCTTGTCCTGAATTAAATATGAATAGTTAACTATTTCATTCATAGTATTTACATTTTCTGTGTGACACATTGAACTCCTGGAACTGTCTGTTTCAAGTGCTTCCAGTGCATGGGGGCCTTGACCACTTCTAAGTATCTGGCCAGAAAACTAAACATTTGTCCTTCAGGATCACATTTTCATTGTGTCTTCAGATGTTCCACATAACACTGTAGGACATAAAAGTTAGACAAGTATCTTCCTTATTCACATAGATTGTGCAGAAGGGTGTCACAGATAACTAAAGAGAACTTCTGTGAAACACTAATCCTTACAAGAGAAATGAATTAATGGGTTTGATAGCAGTCTGGTGTCCCACAACCCTGGAAGGGCTGTGTATCTATGTCCTGTTGATGGAGGCTGCGTTGAAGGCTGCAGTGATGAGCACACACAGAGTAGATATTCTAACTACCAGCAACAAACCTGCTGTGATAAACACCTGCAGCAGCCACAGTGCTGTGCATACCAAAACTGAAGGGTGGGCTGGAATGATGCAAGTGATGTAACACAGCAACAGAGGGAAACTGAGTCAAGAAAAGTTCAGAATGCCTGTCTGGAGACACCTCCTTGTCATGTCATTTGTTAGGCTAAACGAAATTCTAGCAACCCACAGCTTTTGAGCCACTGTAAAGCAGACAGACCCAAGAACTGGGATGGGGAGGGAGCTCATGTGCGCTGATGCATCCTCTTTATTTTGCTATCTTTTTGCACATCACGCTGCCATTGTAACCAAGAAGACAGCTGGCCATGTAACAGTGCTCCAGGCTGTTCTTTAAAAATGTCATGTGCAGCCTTCTGGATGCCTGAAATGTACCAGGTCTGTCTTGGTAGTCATACTGTAAAATTTTTCCTGTCTTCCAAAAATTTGGGCACAGACACAGATCTCACCACTCATTTCCTCTGCATGGTAATCTGATTGCTCAGAGCCAAGCCAGTCTTTTCCAAAAGGAAGGAAATGGGAGTGAACTCAGTCAGCATTACTTCGCAGGGTTCTCATTAGGGTATTGGGGGCTCTTGTCTGACCCACGGCTTCACCGGGCAGTCAAGGAAGCTCCTCTCACCCAAAGTTTTGAGATACAAGAGAGAAAGCACTTTTTTCAAACAGATAGATTTAGCTATCAGAAAAAAAGGAAACTGGGGAAAATTGGTAGGGGTGAGGGGGAGGGAGAAGCAAAGAAAATGTGAACCTGGGAAAAGCTGAGAGAGTGAAAACAATGTAAGTAACATCTGCAAAGGAGTGGCAGTGCATAGGAGGCTACAAGACACAAGGAAGTGGCCAGGAGGAAAAGCTCACAGAGAAACTGCAAATATTGCATGGAACAGATTTCCAATGATGAGGTTTCCACAATTTTGCAGGACAGAGGAAGGTCTCAAAGAAAGGGCTGTGGCATTAAGTGAATCTCTTCGCTCTCTGATGTCAAATACACTGCATACACTAACTTCCAGGAGAATCTACCTACCAGTACCTCATGCCTGTTTAAATGTAGGCAGCCAGGAACTGCAGTCTTTCAAAACCTTTCAAAGGACCTCTACCAGGAGGTCTGACCTCCGGCCTCCGACAGGCCCAAAGCTGTGGTGCAAGCCTCCCACCCACCACTTCACATTTAGCCACATTATCTCTGCCCAGGCTTACAGTGATGGAGAACTGCCTGGATGCCCCAGCAGGTCCAACAGCTGATTATCCACCTTCCAAAATAGAAATCTGATTAGAATTCACAGAGCTCTCTCCTCCAAGTGCTGGGTATTGCTAGGACCTCACCAGGTAAATTAAGACTTCATGATATTAAGAGATGTCTTCCTTTTGTTTACACTCCAGCCACCTTGTAATATTTCCTTTGTTCATGACCAAAGAAAAGTGGGAGTTTTAGGATCTCAATGCATCTCTGTGACAAAAATGCAAGTATTCAGAGAAGGAGCCACAGGACTTACATGAACATGCTTTGTGATGGCCATATTTGCAAAAAAATATGGAGCAGGAGCAGCCCCTTCTTAAATGATGAAACATGGAGCCACAGCTACTCACACACAGATTTGGTCATAGACAAAGCACCATCATCTGTTTGAGAATCTTTCAGTCACAGTAAAATCTAGTTTACCTTTTAAAATTAATTCTGGCACTGAAGACCAGAGCTGCCAGTGCTGTGATACATCTTGTGGCACAGTCAAGTCTTGAGGGAACAAGCATGCAAGCTCTTCTAGTCACCAGCCTTAGCCCATTTAGCCTCCTTAAGCTCACCCTACCTATGGTCTCTGAATACAGGGAATTTGCTTTAAATAGGTTTCTAAGCTCACTGTTTCTCCCTCCCTCTGGAGACAGATCTACACTTCTAATTCAGCTGGTAGGCTAGGTGCGCTCCACTGACTCATTACCACCTATTGTGTAAGACAATGGATTGTAAAGCAATGTAGATTTTATCAATAGAAACACTCTTTGGCAATCAGATTTCTCAGGGTAAAATCATAGGTTCAGCTGACAATGAGTGTGTCTTTGCTCATGGGATGCCAGAATCTAAAATTATTAACTGGTGTAAATACTGTATCTGAACTACTTATGCATTTATTCATAGCCGTGGCTGCACTGGTTCTCCTAAGTACCATAACCACACTACAAAGAGTTTAGCTAACTTGCTCAAGAAAACTTTAAAGGAGTTCAGAAACTATTAGTTCTTTTTTAAGTTTAGCTGTATCATTTCTCCACAAATGGATGGTATTATGTCTCCCATTTAAAAAGAAAAAAAAAAAAAGTGAAGACATTAATGTTGCAAAACCAGGCACACAACATTGTGTGCTAACAAACTGGATGTGCCAGAATTAAAGTTGCCCATGCCGCTGTCTTTCGACCCCTTTCTTGCATTACAAGATCACAAGCTACTTTCCAGAGCAAATTTACCTCACCAGTTGCTCAAGGTAGATGTTGCTCAGTGGCAGACAGATTCAGCCCTAACCTAAATTCCACCTAGGTCTTCCTATTCGCTTGGCATCCCTGAAGGCCCAGAGCCTGCCAGTAGAAACATTTGGCACAAAGACTTAGGTGGAATTTAGACCGGCTGAATCTGGAGCCCGAGAAGCTATTCCTTATTTTGTTTCTTCCTCATTGTGTAGAGTGTGGCCCCAGGCCTCAATTATTGCACGCTATTCAATCCCAGCTCAGAATGCAACATTATTAATTTCCTCATGTTTCCTCATTACTGATTTCCTATGGCACTCCTCATCCCTGCATCTCAGTGCCCTGCAAACACAATGTGCATCATGGCAGCCTGTGAACAGTGGATCTCCCATTCAGCAATGACTGCAGCTAAACTGTTCTGCTGGTGTCGGGCATCCATGGTGAGGTGTTTCCCAGGGCAGTTAACATTCTGTGCCATCAGCTGTCCATGTGGTACTTGCTGGGCAGTGTCCTGGCTGTGCTGCTCTCTGTGGCAAAGCTTCCCTGGAAGCAATGGAGCCACGAAAACTGGCCTTCAGCAATACCATTGGAGCGTCATTATGCAGCATCTATGTCGAAAATCTGAGAGTAGTGGCCATATTGCTCTCATTAAGAGAGCACGGGACTGTTATCATAGAGTAATGGGCTCCTGCTGGTCCATTAATATTGAAACAGAGCTGGAGGCATTTATGGAAACAATGTGGAAGCCTGGTATTTATTCTCAGAGCAGGCAGCATTGATCCTTTCTCTCAGTGTTCTCCTACAATGTCTTTATTCCTGTTCAAGTGAGAGGAATATTTATCTAATCATTTCCTGTGCTGGATTCTCGTGCAGGGAAACAACAGATGTTCTTGACTTTGGCATGGCAAATAGTTTAGAAAGACATCTTGGGTGAATCAGCTATCCAGGTCATCTTATCCACAACATTGTGTGGGAGGAACCATGGAAAAATGGCAGAGGTGTTGTTTACTGTCCTGTGATTACGTAGCTGATTAGCACAAATTTAATTTAAAATATTTCTGGTTAAACTCAGAAGCACTTCACTGTTAGGCTCTCAGTCTCTCATGCAAATTCAAATGCATTATGCACTAGAAGTAGCTATCTCATATCTTCTAGTTTTCTTATATCTTGCACCTTAATGTATGTTTTGTTAGGAAGCACATTATCGATTCAGATTACATTCCTTAGAAGTACCATTTTACTCAAACAAAAGAAACTCAGAGCTTAACCAAGGAGAAAGGGCTTGAAAAATCCACCAGAAGTGAAAGACGACTTCTCCTTGGTGGGTGTTGAGACCTACTCACAAATTTCTGCAGTATTAGAGCCTCCTTGGGAGCAAAATATTACCAGTTCTTATAGGTGTAAAAGAACTACCAAACAAAGATGCAAGTGTGTTATCTTCCCGAGTCTGGAGGCAGGTCTGCCAAAGTCTCACTGCTGCCATCAGCTTCCACAACCATACGAAAATTGAAAGGAGCGAGGGTAGTTATTAACATCGCTCCATTTCGGAATTGTGCACAGAGACAAATAAATGGATTTTATGTTGACACTACTCGGGAAGGTTTTGGGAAGCTAAATCTTTGGTAAAATGCTTCATTTTTATTAATAAAGATTATTAGGTAAAGCAGTGGCTGGATGGCCAGGGCCTAAGAGTTACAGTAAATGGAGTCAAATCCAGCTGGAGGCCAGTGATGAGTGGTGTTCCCCAGGGATGCGTACGTGGGCCAGTTCTGCTTAATCTCTTTATCAGTGGTCTGGATGAGGGAATCTATTGCACTTGACAACATCAAGTTGGGTGGGAGTGTTGATCTGCTGGACGGTAGGAAGGTTCTACAGAGGGATCTGGACAGGCTGGATCATTTGGCTGAGGCCAATTCCATGGGTCCTGCACTTGGGTCACAACAACCCCAGGCAGCGCTACAGGCTCAGGGAAGAGTAGCTGGAAAGCTGCCTGGCAGAAAAGGACATGGTGGTCTTGGTTAACAGCTACCTGAACATGAGCCAGCAGTGTGCCCAGGTGGCCAAAAAGGCCAACAGCATCCTGGCTTGTACCAGGAATAGTGTGGCCAGCAGCACTAGAGAAGTGATTGTGCCACTGTACTCGGTACTGGTGAGGACCCACCTTGAATCCTGTGTTTCAGTTTTGGGCTGCTCATCAAAAGAAAGACATTGAGGTACTAGAGAGAGTGCAGAGGAGGACAACAAAGCTGGTGAGGGGCCTGGAGCACAATTCTGATGAGGAGTGGCTGAGGGAACTGAGGCTGTTTAGCCTTGAGAAAAGGAGGCTGAGGGGAGACCTTTTCACTGTCTACAACTACCTGAAAGGCGGTTGTTGGTCTCTTCTCCCAAGTAGCAAGTGATAGTATGAGAAGAAATGGCCTCAAGTTACACTGGAGGGGTTTAGATTAGATATTAGGAAACATTTCTTCATGGAAGGGTTATGAAGCAGTGGAACAGGCTGCCCAGGGAAGTGGTAGAGTCACCATCCCTGGAGGTGTTTAAAAGATGTGTAGATTAGGTTCTTAGGGACATAGTTTAGTACTAGAGTCAGGTTATGGTTGGACCTGATCTTGAGGGTCTCTTGCAACCAAAATGATTCTATGATTGGTTAAAGACTACTAATTAAAAGGTGAGAAAGACTGAAAAAGAAGAGGGAGGAGGGGGGAGATCTCTTCCACATATTTTTCCACAGTGATCAAAGGGGCTGGGAGATGGCCAGAGAGTAAAACCCCTTCTTGCAGCAGAAAAGAAACTCTTTCAGGGAGATAGAGAAGTTAAAAGTATCTTTTCTGTTCCACAGGCTATTAGACAGCAGTGCCTTAAATATTTCACACATATAATAATGAGAGAATCTGGTCCCTGTGAAGCTGCAGGAAGGTGAATTAATGGTAAAGTCTGGTACTTGGCTTCTTCTTCAGAGCCAGCTCCACACAGCAGCTAAGGTTTCTCACCTATACACCTCCCTGCATCTTCAAGGGTATACTCACCCATCAATAGGGACCACCCTCTGGTTAGCTAATGGCTGGTAAATTTTTTCTTTATTTTTCTGGGACTCCTCCACTGGGTCTAGAAAAATACAATGAATCAGTTGCATCCACACAAAAAATCACAAACAAATAAACAAGAATTCATCCTCTTTGCTGTGTGCAAGTGTCCCCACATTACATGCAGGACTTTGAAATAGATGCTTATTGTGGAGTTCTTGTTTGCACCAAGTACCACTGTGAGAGCCACTTATATAAGTCATTGTTAAAGTTAGGGGAACATCGGAATTCAAGATGGGGCAAACCCATAAAACAATGATGGATGGGGCAAACCCGCTAAAGCAAGGATGCCTAAGTTTGACAAAAAAGTATAAAGCTCTTTCTTTTCCATTAAAAAACCAAGGTATTTTGATTGTCAGAGAAACACAACAACCCTTGGATTGCTTGAAAGTAGAAAAGCTGCTGCATGCAAGAGTTCCTGGGTGGTGCAAAACTGTGATGGTGCTGGCTGCCTCTGCCAGGGGCAGGTAAGGCTGAATGAATGGTACTCGACAGGAGGATCAGCACCTCTGGAAACCGACACCGCAGTCTCACAGGGAGTTATTCCCTGGAGAAAATTCAGTGGGAAACAAAAATCTAAACTCTGAGGTTAAGCCCTGCTTAGTTACAGGCTGACAAGGAAGAAACACTGGGCTGATGTGCTGTAAGTACAGTGAAAGTCATCATCGGGGTTCTCCCCTGCACACAGACCCTTTTCCTCTGAGATGTGAAAGCATGCTGGCTGTCCAGCAGAAAAAACAGCTCATGGTCCAGAAACCTCCTGTAACCTCCTGCCGCCACCACTGACAACAACCTCAGCAACAACTGCTTCTTACAAGGGACCAAAAGTACAACAGCAGGGACCTACAGCACCTTGCTACAGGGCATTTGACCTAAACCAGCCCACAGCTCTCTGATGGGGACAATATGTACTGCTGGGTCTTCCTGACCTTGCTGAGGTAGGAAAATAAAGTATCAACCGGATAGAGTAAGGCTTTCAAAAAGCAGGTGAAAGCAGATTTGGCCACAGGCACTGCTGACATTCTCAGCATGAACATTTATGATCTTAAGTCTTCATGTGCCATCTGTGTATGTATGCATTTGCTACTGCTTGAAGCCTGCCTGCAATCTTCAGAAATGTGCCGTTTGCACTGCACTAACAATCCACAAATGTAACTGCCAACCGAGTGTGGTTTTATGTCTGTTTTTTTGAAAAAAATTAAGTACTTCATGCAAGAAAAGGTAAATTAAACTTGAGTCCACTTGCATTTTATGAATAGTATATAATATATGGCAGAAAACAGATCCCCAAAAGGCAGGTCTCTCTGTGCAGAGCCTAGGAAGGCAGTTTGGTGGCTGTGCGTCTGGACTGTCTCACCTTCCTTGGTGTGCAGAGATCCTGTGGGAAAAGGGTGAATTCTCAGCACTGCTTCTCCCCAGATTGCACCTTGCACAGTAGGCATACGTGAGACTTCTCCCACTTTCTTCCCCTCTTGACCACAGTGCAGTTGAGGTCAGTTAATTTGGGTTGCATGGGATGTAAGAAACCCTTCAGATGCCAAGTCTCCTTTCATGAACACACCCACCTCCACCTGCTCTCTGGCAACCTTTTTAGGGTAAAACCCAGAACAGCACCAAGGATTATGGAGTCATTGCTTTTGATTTTAAGTAGCACAAGGATGCTATTAGATATAACTCAGCATCATGAGTTTCATCCTTCTGATATTTTGCACCAGCAATGGAGCAAGAGGCCTGGCAGCTCCTGGCCCTGTAGGCTATCTGCTGCTGCATTCTGTGAAGATAACAAAGTGCAATCCCAAGATGCCAGGAAAACATCTTGTTGTCTGAAGCCAATGACACTGTGACACAATCTTCTCTAAAGTCTACAGTCCCTGATTCCATCAGCTGCTGTCACAGACAACCAAATCAAAGGGGATAAGTTGCACATTGTGGTTCCTGAGAGGCAGTTTGTTGAAAATGGAGTTTCAAACTTAGGCTTTAAAATAAACATACCAAGAGAAGCAGGTTCGTCCTTGTTTTGGGCACAATCAGCTCAACTTTCTTCTTCTCATTGTTGACCTTCATGTTTTTAATGTGGGATGCTGTTTCCTGACAACTGCTGCTCCAAAAACTTGTGCTCTTTTGTGACCTTGGCTTTTTTCTGTCTTTTGGGTTTTACGCTCCTGGTTGATCAGCTTAGTACTGGCTCAGGCTAGCTACTAAAGCTTCACCATGATCAGCCCTGTTAAGCAGTCGTTTAAGCCCTGCACTTGCAGTGGATTACTGCTTGGACTGGCCATTGACGTGAGCTGTCAGCATTGAGTAATAACTCTGCTTTTACCAAAATGGGTGAACAGCACTCATGATAAGGCTAGGGCAACCCTGGTCTCACAACAAGATGTGGTAGATGTAGAAGAAACCTCCTTCTACCCAGGGAGGGAAACACACAGAGGCCACAGCAGTCCAGCACAATGAGTGCTGCAGCAGGCTTCTTTCTGTCCAAGCACAGCATAATCTGGAAAAATGTCATTGCACATCCCAAGGCAAGAGGGACACAAATTCTGTGCAATTTTCTATCTGAATTAAGCAATCCCTGAAGTCAGCTTTGAAGAGCACAGAGCCACGCTGTGTTCTGAGTTAGTGGAAGGAAAGTTTTAGAGAAAATTGGGAAATTTGGAGAAAGCTGAGACCTGGAGATGGCTGGTGAGAGAAGGCATATTAAAACAAAACTCTTAAGAAAACAACGTTTAGGTTTTTACATAGGCTGTGAAAGCATCAGTTTTAGGCAGTTGCAAATTTAATGCATTTAATTTCCAGACTCAGGACCATTAAATCACATTCCCTTTAATTTTAGGGAGGAAAAGAAAACCTTATGCCTTGTGCTTAATTAGTGAAAAAGAGTGCGCTGACCTTTATGCAGAATATTCAAAAGCAGGTGGCATTAAACTTACTGATGCCTGCAAACACACACTTTTTTAAGCACCCTGACAACATTCACACAATTCAAAATCAAGACTCAGATACAAGTGGGTGACATCTCTTTAACATCATCCTAACACATACCTTCCACATGTCCATCTGAATTAGCCAGAAATATTGTGGCCAAGGCTATTTTAATTGAAGATTCTGAAAGCAACCTGTATTACCTCAGCCTGCGTTATTCAAGGTTTCTCTTCTGGAACCAGCAAAGTTCTGGTATTTATTTCAAAGAGATCAGATCACTTATGTGCTCTAGAAGCTTTCTTGTTCTACTATTTCTAATAAAGGATGCAATTTCAATTTTCATGTCGGCCTCGAGAGATTCTGAACTTGAAATCTGGACCTGGACAATACTGCATTGCTTAGGAGATCCACAAATTAGCATTTACACCAACTGGAAACAAAAGAAAAATAACTAATGAGGAAAAACTGTCCAGAGACCTGCAAGTTTCCACATCAGGAGCTCTCTCCTGAGACTAAGCAAGAAGGGAGGTTTAGACCTAAAACCCCTGCTCTTGGGTTTGGATGCTAATTCCTGAAGTGGTTGTCAAAGAGACTGAGAGCATAAGCCCTGGATAAAAGTCCTCATTGGCAACTGGCAGCAATGATACGAGAATGGCCTTCTGAGCAGGCTGTCCTGCAGCCAACCACCACCCCTGTACCTCTGAGTAGGGAAGGTGCCTCCCTTCCCTTTTGGGCATTTCACCAGCCTTCATCTCTCCACACTAATTCTTTTTCTACTGGTAGTTCCTGGCACATCTGCCAAGACGGGGCCTTTGTGCAGGAAAAAAAAAAAAAATCTAGCGCCAAAGTTCTTAATAATTAACATTTGTAACACAAAACTGGTAAAACCAGTTCTCTAAAATAAAGCCGGGCATTTTATTATTATTTTAGGGTTTAATTTAGTCACCATCAGTTACTCAGGCTCATGTTTGTAAATTACGCGGGCCAGGGACTTCACCCCTCTGGCCCGACCAGTTGGGGAGCGCGACCGCCAGCGCCGCGGGGAGGGCGGCGGAGGGGCGGCCGCGGGGCAGGCGCCTCCTGCGGGGCGGCCCGGCCGGAGGCCCCGCGCCGCGCCGGGCAGGGTAGGGGGGGCACCGCCGGAGGGGGCGGCCGCGGGCCCGGGGACAGCCCGCCGGGTGTCCCCGCAGCCCGGCGAGCGTCGCCGGCTCGCCATTGCCCTCTGGAGGAGCCGGGCCGCCGCTCCCGCGCCCCCACTCGCTGCCGTCGGCGAGCCCCGTCCTTTTTTTGAGGTTTCCGTGAAGTTTTGCTTTGTTTTGGGATTACCTTTTAATTCTGATTTCGCTATTTTTTTCCAGAAGATTTCCAGGATCGCACCAGCAGTGCTGCACAACCCTCCTCCCCGCCATCCTCCCAGTCCCGTGGAGGGTCCAGCCAGCACCCAGCGGCAGCCCAGGTCCCGCGTCCGCCTCCGCACCGCCGCCCGGCCCCGCCGCGGGGTGCCTCGACGCCGCTCGTGTTGCCGGCGGGCGGCTGCCCGACTGCCCGCGGGGCGCGGGGCTGCGTGCGCCTCGCACTGCTCTGCCGCTGTCCGGCGGGCACGGCGCCGCGCATTCCGCTCCGCGGGTGGGTGGGCGCCCTGTGACGGAGCAGCCCATTAGCCAAAATTAGTCCATCACCGGCACAAACCACGGCGCGTAAAAGCTCCCGCCACCGGGGCGCACATCAGAAAAAGAAAAATAAATTGAAAGAAAAAAAATTATTAAAATAAATAGAAGAGACGAGAGGAAAAAGAAAATAAGAGACAAGAGGAAAAGGCACAGCCGGGATTTCGGGCTATTCCCTATATTTTCTGCTGGCGCTGCCGGGAGCGCCGTGAGGCCAGGAAGCACGGTCGGTGCCCAACCTCACGTACACTCCGGCTCCGCAGGACACACGGGGCGCTGCCCCCTCCAGCGCTCTCCCCTCCCCCACAGCCACCGCAGGTGCGCGTGAGCCCAAGCCGCGCGGGCATCCCCAACCTTTCCCCCGCCCCGCCCCCCTCCCCCCCTTTTCGCTCTGGCGTCAACACCCCGCCTGCGTCACGCGGTGCGCGCGCCAGAAGGAGCCGCGCGGGCGCGGCGCGGGGGCGGGGCGGGACACCCCTCTCTCTCTCTATACCCGCCCCCCCTCCCCTCTCGTGCGGGCCCCGCCTTCTCTCCCCACGTGTCAGTTTGTTTTCCCCGTCGCCACGGCGACAGTAGGCGGGGCCGCCGCGAGGTGAGGTTATAAGAAGGACGTCGGCGGCGGCTGCCGGGCAGTGCCGAGCGGGGCGCGGCAGCGGTGGCAGCAGTAGCACGGCGCGGGCCGGCCCGGCCCCTCCCTACCCGCTGGCAGCACCGCGCCCCGGCCGTCCCGCCCGGCTCCCCCATGGCCGCGGCTCCCTCGGAAGCACCTCGCCCCGCCGCCCTCCCGGTGCCGGAGCCGCGTTGCCGGGCGGCGGCCGCCTCCCCGCGGCGCTGCTAGCGCCCCACGTCCCGCTCACCTTCATCGCCGGTAAAGCACCGAGGAAAGGCGCTCCCGCGGCACCAACCCCGCGGCGCTGCGCCGGCTCTCCGTGGCTGGACGGTGCGTCCGTGCCACCTCTCCTCTCTCTCCTCGGCGGCGCTCGGGACGACGGCGGCCGCAGCTCGGCGTGACGCCCCGGCGCGGATGCGGTGGGTGCCGGGCGAGGCCCCCGGCCCGACCCTCCCTCTCTCCCGCCGCCGCTGCCTGACACCGCTGTGCTCTCCCCACCCGCAGGCAGCCCCCCGGCGAGTGCGAGATGGCGCTCAGCGGCACACTCCTCCCCTCCATCGCCACATTCGCGACGGGCGCCGCGGGTCGCGAGAAAGCGGCGCGGCCCGCGGGCCCCGGCAACGTGAGTATCGGCGTCGCGGCGGCGCGGGCCGGCCGGGATGGGGCCAGGGCGAGGGCGGCGGGGGCCGGCCGGGGCGGGTGCGGTGCGGCGGCGGGCCGGGGGCTGAGCCGTACCCGTCTCCCTGCAGCGGTGGCGGGTGGAGCTGTCGCAGCTGAAGCGGACGCCGCCGGCGCTGGCGGCGCGACCCGTGGAGACTCCGCCGTCGGAACTGGAGGCCGCCGCCGCCCTGGGGTCCCGCCGCGACGCTGAGGAGTTCAACGAGCTGCTGGACTTCGATTTCATTCTCTCCAACTCCCTCATGCACCAGGAGCCCACCACCGCCGCCGTGGTGGTGGCTCCCGCTGCCGCACCGGCCCCCACCGCCAGCCCCTGCCCCGCCGGGCCCTTCGCCTATCCGCTGCCCCGGCCCGAGCCCGCCGGTCTCCTCTACGGCGGCGGCGGCAGCCGCGACGGGGGTCCTGCTGCCGGCCCGTCTGCCCCATTCAACCTGGCCGACATCACCGACGTGTCCCCCTCGGGAGGCTTTGTGGCTGAGCTCATGCGGCCCGACCTGGACCCGGTGTACCTTCCGGCGCCGGCTGCGCTGCCGCCCCTGGGCAGCCTGCAGGGAAAGTTCGTGGTGAAGGCCGTGGGTGAATACAGCCACCCGGGGCTCAGCCCCAAGAGCGCCCCCCCGGCTGCTGCGCCACCGCCTGGCACTGAGGGTCCTGGGGCCCCCTATAGCCCCCTGCCACGGATGTGCCCCAAAATCAAGCAGGAGGCCGCCCCACCGTGCACCCTGGCCCCGCCACAGCCACCACCACCGCATGGGAGTGGCCCCCGAGGAGCACCCCAGCATGACTTCTCCCTGGGCCGCCCACTGCCCGCCCGGACTACACCTTCGCTGGGGCCTGAGGAGATGCTAAGCGGCAGAGACTGTCTCCCCAATGCTTCAGGGCTGAGCCACCCACCACTGCCACTGCCCCCAGGTTACCCCCCGGCCCCCAGTTACCCCACCTTCCTGCCTGAGCAGCTGCCGCCTGGCACACTGCAGTACCAAGGTGAGTCCCCGTGCTTCCACAGTGGGCATGCCGGGGCACCTACTCTGCCGCTGACCACAGCAGTGCTCACTCTTCCCTGTCTGCCTCTAGAGCTGATGCCACCTGGGGGCTGCCTGCCAGAGGAGACCAAGCCCAAGAGGGGACGCCGGTCATGGCCTAGGAAAAGGACCGCCACACACACCTGTGATTATGCGGGCTGTGGCAAAACCTACACCAAGAGCTCTCATCTCAAGGCGCACCTGAGAACCCACACAGGTTAGTCCCTGTGTGAGGTTGGTGGGATGTTGTGGCCTGAGGGGCATGGGGAGCCTCCTGTACAGGGAAGAGTGGGAAGCACAGGAGATAGGCTAGAAGTAGCAAGTCATAACCCTGCTCTACTGGGTTTCTGGGCTTTTTTCCTGGCCCCTTGGCTACATGAAGTCCTGTGCAGTCTTTGCTCAATGGTTCAGAATGATTCAGATGTGGGAGCAGGTGGGTTTCTTGCGAAGGCAAAATTTCTTGCTTCTCTGATGCTATGTGGTGGGCTAATTAGCAGGTAGTTGGAAGTCAGCTGGGATTTGTTGTTCTTGATGGTGTCGGCCCACTTCTGAGAAGGGAGCAGGCTTCTTTCTAAGATACTGCATTATTTGCTTGTGATTAAACACTTTGCACATGCACCCTCTTGTCATGGCTTGCTCTAGTGCAAGAGATTGTGTACCTCTAAGCTGCTGTTCCCTTTCTGAGGAAACTGTGATGGGCCCTTTGCGAGTGAGGCTTTCAGCTGAGTCGGCAGCACTGATGGTGTACCTTGCCTATGTGTGGGAGTACATCTTCTCCTGCGCTAGCACTGAAGAGGCAGAGTTTAATGGTTGATTGGCTACTGCTGGAATTCAAATAAAATCTGCCAAAATGTGTGTCTGAGCCTGAGTTCAAACCTTAACCTTGCAGTTGAATGTGTTGTTGCAGTAACTAAGCTTGTGAAAATAGGTACATCGTGTGTGGTTTCACCAGGGCGGGCATTCCGTAACAGTGATTAAATAACCTGGGAATTTACATAATTTAAATTCCTGTATTTTGAACTTGAATCAAAATTTTCTCCTGAAGAGTAGATGGGAAAGGATGAAACTACTTACTGTCAGTGCAGTAGTTAGGCTCCATCTTCAGCTAAAGGCAGTGAGGGGAAAAAAATCAGTCAAGTGTACAGTACTTCCCATCTGCCCCAAGCTGGTCAGTACTGTCTGCGGTGTAGGGCTAGGAATTTGTAATTGTTAGGGAAAGTCATCTTGCCATCAACAGTGGTTTTGCTACAGTGAAGACGGTAAGATTGGGTTCTTAATCACACTGATCTAATGAAAACAGTTTCCAGCTGTTTTTTAATTCTTGAGACTTGCAATTATCTAAATACATTATGTCTGCTGAGCTATTTCTAGTTGCTATTTGATTGTGTAACATTAGCCAGCAAAAATACTCTATTATTATATGAACTTGTGTGTTCTGAAGCCTTGTGTGCAAAACAACTGGTGGAAATGAACATTTTAGTGAAGACTTCAGTGATGCCAACATCTTGAAAAGAAGCTAGTCTTTATAGTTTGCTTGCAACTGCTTCAAGAAATCTGATACATTTTGACATCACCGTTTTTCTTATCCAAAACAGTGTGTGTTAGTGCTTCTTGAAAGAATGGTGGTAGAAGTGGTAGCCATGGAAAAAAAACTAACTGGCCTATTTCATTTTCTGTATTGGTAAAGGTGAGAAACCTTATCACTGTGATTGGGAAGGCTGCGGATGGAAGTTTGCTCGATCTGATGAACTTACTCGTCACTACAGAAAACACACAGGTCACCGCCCTTTCCAGTGCCAGCGGTGTGACAGAGCATTTTCCAGGTCGGACCACCTCGCCTTACACATGAAGAGACACTTTTAATTGGATGCAGTGGATCATTCCCGAACGGCCAGAGAGATTCAGTATTTACAGCACAAGGACTGTCTTCCACAACACAGGGAGAACACAGTTTAAGCACTACAGATAATCAAGGTGAAGTCTTCTAAAGAGTGGAAAAGAGGGATAATTGCATACAAACACCGCAACTGTGTTTTTAATATATATGCATCTAAAAGAAAAGAGAACCAAAAACATTGGGGTCAATGACTGGATCTTCTATCATTCCATTTGTAAATCCAACTTGAATTATTTCCGGACTACAAAATGCCAAGGAGTGACTGGAAGTCATGGATATCAGGGTTAAACAGACTGTGTGTAGTTCGGATGGTGGGGATATTAAACAGGGAAATTACATTCCCTTAATTTTCTTTCAATGCAATATTAGATGTAAATGTCATCTTGTACTTTCCTTTTTTTTTTCCTTCTAAAAGCCATTATGATGTTAAAAGAGGAGGAAAAATTCAGGTACAAATTATATTTTAAAAGCCTATTTCATGGTGCTTAGTGACTGTTGTTTCTAGAGGTACCAAAACCAGGAAGCCAAAGTTCTCAAACTGCTGCATATCTGACAAGGAAATATTTTTCTCTTCCGATCACAGATTATGACCTAAATCAGGTAAATAAACCTGGTTTATCTTTTTTTAAAGAAAATAAGTTTATGCAGACAGTCTGTAATGCACTGTGGTTTCGATGTGCAATAGTTTGTACAATGGTTTATTCCCAAATATGCCTTAAGCAGAACAAATGTTTTCTATATAGTTCTTTACATAATAAATATGTAATATAAATTTAAGCAAACTTCTATTTTGTATATTTGTAAACTACGAAGTAAAAAAAAAAAATTTGTTGGAATTTGTATTTTGCATATTCAAGTGGAAAGTAAGTTTTAAATAAACCTATAATATTTTATCTGAATGGCTACTCTAATTTTCTTCTGTGCATGGGTATGTC
The DNA here is from genome assembly GCF_037038585.1 of Patagioenas fasciata. Classification (NCBI taxonomy): domain Eukaryota; kingdom Metazoa; phylum Chordata; class Aves; order Columbiformes; family Columbidae; genus Patagioenas; species Patagioenas fasciata. The sequence continues at coordinate 38,652,523 of NC_092560.1, forward strand.
CAAGAAAGCTTAAGTGTTTGTTAGTGGTTGAGTTTCCCAAGGCAAGGGGGTGTCGTGGCAGAAGCTTGCAGTATCAAGAGTCTTAAAAATAGGATTGTATCAGTGCAGTGCTGATGTAATGTATCTTTTTAGAGAAAAAGATGTACTGAAAATTTTTTCTCTGAATATCAAACTGCCACTTATTTCACCTGCATGTTATGCAGCTGGTGATTTATCATTTTGAAGGTAACTCAGTTTGAATTATTTTTTAGAGGAAATACATCTGTTGGCAACATCAGACGCCATATTCAAAGAGAACAACTTTTTTTTTTTTTTTTTTTTTTAGTGGTCTTTTCAGCAAGAAAAATTTCTAGCTTTTTCTTGGCCTTCTCAGATAAGCTGGTACAACTTACCACTTTCATGTGAATGAAGGAAAATCAACAGAGTAAAATCACAGCTAATAAACTTGTTTCAGGGAATGAAGACTGTGTGTGAAACACCTTTTAGCAATAAACTACATGGAGTTTCTGTTGAAGCCTTCTCTGTCCTGGGAATTTGGTAAATGGGCAGTATCTGAAGAGTGAAAATTCCTGTAGGAATCCCGGTACACAAAAATAACTTGGGAAGGCTGACTATGCGGAGTCTACAAATGGTATAGCTGTGTGTTCAAGATACATTGCTGTGAGGTCCTCAGCGTACCTTCAGTTGTGTTCTGCTGCAGTTAAATGCACTGAGCCTGCTGCATGCCTCAAGTTGTTACCATTTTTGTTGTAGTTGTCCTTAGGGACCATGTTGCTCTAGTTTCTTTACAAATGTGTACGAATAAGATGATTTCAACATGAATGCTCAATTAATAGAACCTGTTTTTCTCACTACTCTTTGTGAAGAGAAGAAATTATTCCTTTTACACAGGTTTAAAATGTCAGCTAGGAATTTGGCTATCTGCAATGTTAATAAAGCTAAGCATGGAAAACAAATTACAGGCAAGAGCCTATTTTTGCAGTAGTTAAAACAAGAGTGGCAATGTCAACTTTTTGTTCCCGAATGTGTTAGGAATGTCATTAAATTTCATATTTTGTGTTCTTTGTGTGGCGAGTGGTGCTGTTTCTTTCTAAATCCATTCAAGTAACATAATGATGCAGAAAATATTTCTCACCTCTTATCTCCTATGTATGCTTTGTTCAACTGAAAGCTATCTTTGTTGGTTTGGTTTATAGGTAACACAGGGAGTAGGGAATGTCTTGTTTGGTTTGCAAACAGAAGTATTTAAAGCTAAATTAAAGTTATGAGTCATCCTTTATCTGAAGGTTTTTTATGTGAAAACTTTTTACAATTAAGCCAGTCATTTTTACCTCCTCTGTTGCTCTACCCGTGGATTCTGGATGAGAGATCCAAGGTCAGTGTTGCAACTGGCACGTATTAAGTTCCTGAAGTGTGGTGTTGCATCTTGATAATGCTGGAGCATGCTTGGGTAGCTGCAGGAACACTTCTGTATGGCTGTTATTAAGAACATTTGTGCAAGGTCTACAGCCTGACACATCCGTAAGTACTGAAATCTGAAGGTTTAATCTGAGAAACTTGTTTCTTTTGCAAGTGTTCTGTCATTATGTAGCCTTGAGAATTTTATAAGATGCTCTAACATTTAGTAATAAACCATCTGCTTCAGCCAACTTCAGTTTCTGTGTGATGGTTTTATGGATTGTAGGTTTTTATAGTTGCTCAAACGATGGCATTCTTGAAACAGGGCTTTGTTCTCTTCTCACACTTGCTTTTCTTTTTTTTCCTGATCCTGACCAAGCTGTCCTCACATATGGCTATCTTTCCAGACATAAATGGGCACGGTTGTAACTTGGTATTTTAAAAGAAACACCACTGCTCCTTTAACCATTTCCAAAACACTGCTTCTATACTTTTGGGACAGGATCCAGCACTTTATTTTTGCTGCACAGCATGCAGCCCATGAGAGGCAGTCCTTGTTCTTAAGGAGGTCCCTGGGGGAAATACTGAAATGAGCAATTGCACCAGTTGTGCTCTGGTAAATTAGGTAGAGCTAAAAACAGTATGTTGTGTTCACCACCTGATTCATTGTGTCTAGCTTCCTGGAGTTGCACTTTGGTGCAAGATTGTACACAGATACAGTGGAACATCACATGCATCAAAAAGCACATCTCATAAAACACATGTAAAACACCAAGCAATCTTGTAAGGATGTCTTGAAAATATTTGTTTAGCTAAAGCTGTATTCAGGTGCTGCTTTGCTCAGGCTGGAGCACCTAAAAACAAAGTTTGAGGTTATTACAGGTTGCTCCTCTGACGCGTGGTGAGCACCTTCAGAGCTGCCCCAGAACACTATTTAGCTACTGAAGGGAAAAGCTCTCATGACAGAAAATGATCTCTGCAGTCTGACTACAGCCCGCCTTAATCCTGCTCACCCCTAGCTCAAAACACTCTCGAGCACACTTAGCGTGTGAAGATGGAGCTTTTTAAAACATGATGGCACACGTCTGCATACCAAGTGCCAAGTATTCAAAAGTAGCACTGGAATAAAAATCTTCTCAGAGCCACAGTGCACTTGTCTGCTGCACGCCACAGGCTGGAAGCTTGCACACTTCAGACTCGGTTGTTAATTGTAACAACACTGTTTGTACAAATGCTTTCAGCTTTCTCCTGTCACATGGAGGTGTGCTTGCAGAAGAGTTGCTCTGCCCTGTGGAGGTTAGCAGATCCTGCCACTACTGAAGTCAACTGCGAATCTCACAAGGTTTTATATTAAGCTGATATGAATCAGTGAATTTCATTCTCTTATTTAATAAGGGAAGATCAGAGAGTCCTGTGGTTTATCACCCCGAGTGCTAACGGTTCAACTGAATTAGTTTACACAGGTTTCCTGTGGGAGTGTGCTAGACGTTAGAGCTATCCTGCTTCCATTTAAGTCCCTGTTAAACACTTCAACAACGTTTGAGTGCAAGAATTTCCAAATTAACCCACTGTAAACTGTGTTCCTCCTTTGTCTTTCCTGCTTCCTGAGTGCACTCTAAGGCAGCAGGAGAACAGGGACGTGTTGAAAACATGGACAGACAGACCAGCAGTTAATAGCATAGGGCTCTGGCAAGGGTCTGAATGTGATATGAGTGCTGGCTGGAGGAAGTAAACTGAAGGTGTGGTGAGCTAAACTCAAGTGGAGAGGAACACCACTGTCACAACCACCACCACCACCACCACATGTTGACTTGTAGGTGCCAGGAGAGCTCCCTAGAGTAAATAGCTGTGTGTAGGCTCAATCAGTATATCTTTGGAGACCAAGGAGATGAATATGTACATAAAAGAGGGGAAGGCCCATCATTTGCCAAAATTTAATTGAGGTCACATTGGCTTGGAGCCACAGGGTAACACACCCACATTCCCCTGTCTACTGTACACCTGAATGACTCACATTTCACCTGCCCTTCACTCCCACTGTGACTTACTGGGGGACATTTTCATTACTGCTGAGGGCATTGCCACCAAGTGCAGAAGTTGTCTGTGGCATAGAAGTGGGTGGTGACGGCGGTGGTGGTGGTATTTCCACCGCCTTGTTCTCCACCCTGGCTGCAGATAGGTATCTGTTAATCTCCTTCTCACCTTTGGATGCTTACCTGTGAGCTCTCAAGGCTAGAACCTTAATGGTGTGAAAGATAGGAGGGGAAAAAATGGCTTGTGCCTTATTAATGTTTATTCCATCTTTAGAGCATGTGTGCTAGGAGTTTTACAGAAGATGAGTGGCGTTAGTAGCTGCTCACAAGAGGTATTTGGCAGCTGGACCTTCTCCCTTTGATGATACTTTCCAGACTATTGGAGCTGTGACTCCTTTTGCAACTGAGATGGTCATATTGACATGGACCTGGCCAGCTTCAGGTCAGCCTTGTGATATGCTTATTAACAATAAGGTTTAGGGAATATGCCAAGCTCCTTTCACTCTGAAGCTTGGGTGAGCAGAGGCATAATCATGTGCTGCTATCATCACAGCCATCTTACTGCAACTCTAGGAAGTTTTGCATGGTTTTGCTTTGGGTACAGCACACTTGTTTATCAAGCACAAGCTAAGGCTTGCTTAAATCTTGCTATTCAAGTTCTCCGCTATTAAACTTTCAGGCTTTATCCAACAAAATGATACAGCTTCCCTGTATTGGTTGGCTGAAGATCCTTAATTTTAGAAACAGATAACTCGCAGTTATTCAGAATGATTTTCCCCACTGGTACAGCAGTTAGGAAAAGTCTGACAGGCAATGTTGTGCTGCCAGCAGGCAGGCATTCATTTACTGGTATTCAGTGTCTGTTTGTGCGTGTCCTACTGTTGGTGCCTTCATGGTTGGCAGGAGTGGAGTATCAGGTCTGCTTCTTCCTCCCACCCCTAGGAAGGCGTGGGAAAGCTATCCAAATTTGCTGTCCTGGGGAAAGCAGGATTGCAGTCACCATGTGGAAAAACTTGCCACCCCAGGCTTTTGCCACTGGCCTCCCTGAGTCCACCATGTGCTTCCTGCCATGTAGAAATACTGCAGGGAGGGCTTTGCTCACACATAGGAAACTGTATTTCTCAAGGTTCCTGCGTGAGTTTGATATGCACACTGGGCCCCTGGGAGGGTGCCACGGCATCAGCGCCACTTGATGTCCAGATCTCAGCTGGCGTCTTTCAGCACGAGGGGTCTCCTGGGAGCTTAGCGTCCATCATAGTTATGTTCCTCTTTTCTGATAAAAATGAATGTTGGATGTTAATATGTTGATAAACTACCAGGGGCAACATTGACAGTGATTACTGAAGCATGTTGGAATTTACTTTCTAAGGTCTGGATGAGGTTTTATTCTGTGTTTAGGCTCCAAACATACTGAGTCAATAATGCTGTTGGCTACTCGAGGAGGCTACCCAAAGGGATGCATTTGTCTCTGCACTGGGAGGTACTAGGTTTGGCTGTCCTTTCTCAGTTCCTTCATCACACTAGTTCTGCAACAGGCTCCTCTGTCCGACAATTGATAGCTGAATTTGTTGGCTGTGCAACATATTATTATTTGTGTTTTAAATTATCAAAACACTTTCCAGTGGAAAAAAAAAATATTTCACTGCTTTCTGCCTTCCTGCATCCCCAGTAACTGTTTGTGTTCTCTTCAGCCTTAAAGGATATTATAATGCTGCTGTCACCTGTACAAGATGTCTGACTATCTTCTGTAAACACTTTCTAACCAGCATTTGCTTTGACAAAATTCCTATGTTCGGAATGTACAACTTAGTGGCAAGTCTTCATATTTCGAAGAGACCAACTTGTTACAGTTGGGGCAACTGGGTTCCTTTAGCTCTGCTGTGGAGGAGCAGAAGAGCACAGGGCAGAGCAGCAGCAAGTTTCGTCTGGCCACTGCTATTCTGCCTCAGCCACTGGCCATAACTGTAAGGCACAAGTAGCCTTGCCACGGGCATCTCAGGGATGATCCCACCTTGCTCTCCCTGGAAAACTCCCTTCTGAGCCCTGATGATTACAGGCTTGTTCAAGCTCAGAAGCCTGAGGAACAGAAATGCCTTTCCAACCTGTGTTTATTTTGTGCTGTAACTCTACAGATACCACTTAATAGATACTTGATCCTCTTTGGTGCCTTCCTGAGCTGCTGGCTTCAGAGAGACTTTGTGGCAAGTAGTCCACAGTTAATTATGAACTCGCCTGAAAATAAAGGTGGGGGGAGGGGAGAATAAAGTATTTCCTTTCTGTAGTTTCCGAGGCTGCTGCCTTCCAGATTCCTGCCATTTCCTCTTTCCTACATACTGCAGAGAAGGGAAGGATCTAACCCACTGCTCTAAATCAGCCTTGATTTTGTTGCTTACTACCAAAGTCTGGAAAGATTCAAATTTGGTTGTATTTTTAATGAATTTGGGAAGAGAGAGTAAATCTGAGCCTTTTAACTATGTGCATTTTTACATATGGATGAGTTCATCTAGTCTACTGTACAGTGGAAGAATGCCAGGGGAATTTAGGCATAGTACAACATTTCAGTCAATATTTAAAAGATGTTTGAGCTTACTGGATATTTTAATCACCAGAACAGCCGAGAAGCCCTCACCCATCAATGTTGTTTGTTTAAGGATGGGTGTTTCTCCACATTTCACTCAACACAGAGAAAAACCCTACTTTTCAGAATTTTCTTTGGATTTATGTATCATAGCAAGATGTAACACTGTTGGTTAAAACATTTTCCACCTTGTCTACCCAAACAGCAGCATGGGTTCGAATTACTCATTATTTATTTGTCCACATCCGCTACTAAGATATTGTTAATTTTTTGCATTTGTGTATTTGCTAGTCTTACGTTTATTGTTACATGGAAAGGGAAACTGACCACAGCAGTGTTTACTGGTCTTAATCTAACCTTTCTGAGATTAACTCCACCTTTTCTCTTTGATAACACTTTCAAAACCCTTTTTCTGTACCTCTTTCCCTACTGTTTCGTCCCAGGTTTTGAAGAGCAAATGTCAAAGAAAAAGTGTCCCTTTGTACTGGGTACTGAAATTCATTCCAGCTGAGAGAATTCGCTTTCTAAGAAGTGATCAGGGTGTATCTTAGTTGTCTGGGAATCTGACTACTTCGTTAGCAAACCAAATTTGGATGGTTACAGGTAAATCCCCTTGGTGAGATTAGGTTAGGGTTTATGCTGATTTGGGGCTATGCAAATGAACCGCATAGGCAAATCCAAAGCATTATAAAAATAGGTAGCACTTTGAAAAAGTTTAAGATCTGAATCTTCAGGGCCCAAAACTGGAAGCTGTGTGTGAACAAGGCAAAGGAGGGGAGGAGGGAGGCAGAGGAGAGGTATGGGAGAATACAGAGCAGAAGAATGATTTAAGTATTGCCCAAACCACTGGGTAATTTAGAGGTTTTCTCTGACTGGCTTCTCCCAGCATTATATTTTGTGCTAAACATAAGGTGCAAGAGTTTACATTTAATAACTCTGCCCAAGTTACTCATTTAAATAAATATTGACTGTCCGTGAATGCATCCCAATAGGCAACACAGCAGCACAAGACAGAAATCTTTTCCTCTACAAATGTACTTCATATAGAAAACTCAGTATATGAATTTTCTCCAACCCAGGGAAGTCACTCTGTAGATTTTTTCACCCTTTCACTGCCTGCTGCTTTGCACTGGCTGGCTACTGGGAGTGAGGTGACAGCAGTAAGACAAACCTCCCAGCATGAATGTGCCCATGTTGGTGTCTCTCTTTTCCTAGGCAGAGCTAACAGTAGGGCACTCAGCAAGATGCTGTGGCTGGAGGCACGCAGGGCTCTGGGTGCACTCCACTGCTGTCAGCACACATCCTGACAGACAGATGTGAAAACAGGAGAGAGGTTGGTAGGAGGAAAAATTGCGGAGAGCTGAAATGGCACAGCAATGCTAGAGGGAATAATAGAGTGGCAGCTGTTCTGATTTACTCCCCCTTAATATAAAAATTAATCAAAACCAGAGCTTTTTTGAGCTGGAGCAGATGATAATTCTTTGAAGTATGCTAGTTCTGCTGTTGTTCCTTCCTTCCTTCCTTCCTTCCTTCCTTCCTTCCTTCCTTCCTTCCTTCCTTCCTTCCTTCCTTCCTTCCTTCCTTCCTTCCTTCCTTCCTTCCTTCCTTCCTTCCTTCCTTCCTTCCTTCCTTCCTTCCTTCCTTCCTTCCTTCCTTCCTCCCTCCCTCCCTCCCTCCCTCCCTCCTCCCTCCCTCCCTCCCTCCCTCCCTCCCTTCCTTCCTTCCTTCCTTCCTTCCTTCCTTCCTTCCTTCCTTCCTTCCTTCCTTCCTTCCTTCCTTCCTTCCTTCCTTCCTTCCTTCCTTCCTTCCTTCCTTCCTTCCTTCCTTCCTTCCTCCCTCCCTCCCTCCCTCCCTTCCTCCCTCCCTCCCTTCCTCCCTCCCTTCCTCCCTCCCTTCCTCCCTCCCTTCCTCCCTCCCTTCCTCCCTCCCTTCCTCCCTTCCTCCCTTCCTCCCTTCCTTCCTCCCTCCCTTCCTTCCTTCCTCCCTCCCTCCCTCCCTTCCTCCCTCCCTTCCTCCCTCCCTTCCTCCCTTCCTTCCTCCCTTCCTTCCTCCCTTCCTCCCTTCCTCCCTTCCTCCCTGCCTTCCTGCCTTCCTGCCTTCCTCCCTCCCTTCCTTCCTGCCTTCCTCCCTCCCTTCCTTCCTTCCTTCCTTCCTCCTTCCTCCCTTCCTTCCTCCCTCCCTTCCTTCCTTCCTTCCTTCCTTCCTTCCTTCCTTCCTTCCTTCCTTCCTTCCTCCCTTCCTCCCTTCCTCCCTTCCTCCCTTCCTCCCTTCCTCCCTTCCTCCCTTCCTCCCTTCCTCCCTTCCTCCCTTCCTTCCTCCCTTCCTCCCTTCCTCCCTTCCTTCCTCCCTTCCTCCCTTCCTCCCTTCCTCCCTCCCTTCCTCCCTTCCTCCCTTCCTTCTTTCCTCCCTCCCTTTCTCCTTTCCTTCCCCCCTCCCTCCCCCTTCTCTTCTGCTCTTCCTCTCTTCCTCCCTTCCTATCCCTCTTCCTCCCTTCCTCTCTCTTGCTAATAGCTTTCTTTGTGAGGCAGAGCTCTACAGCTGGGGGCTGTTCTTGAAGATCCAGCCCTTGGAGTCCTGTGGCTTAAGTGAAATGACAAAACCCATTGCTGAACAGGGGAATTGAGATTAAAAGTTCAAAAACATGAAAAGAGAAGTTGGAAATCGAGTGGCAAGAGGGCCTCAACAGCTTGGGAGGTGTTCTCCATGTCTATTGGATGCTAAGAAAAAGCAAGCCACATGTCACCATTCAAGCCCCTGTAGGGCTTCATCCTATTTCCTTTATTACAATGAAGAAAATTTATAACATGGACAGGATTTTCAACTTGGAGTGTGTGTGAAAGCTCATTTTTTTTCTTCAAATTCAAATGACATAGATGTTCACGAGGTTCCCAGCACTCCAGATTGTCTTTATTTAGTATGCACAAACATGTCATCAGGTGATGAGGGTTCACAGCAGCAGCAGAAAGGAAAGACTGGAGAATGCAAATTTAGATTGTAGAATCATAGAATCATTTTGGTTGGAAGAGACCATTAAGATCATTGAGTCCAAACATAACCTAACTCTAGCACTAAGCCATGTCCCTAAAAACCTCGTTTATGCACCTTTTAAACCCCTCCACAGATGGTGATTCCACCACTTCCCTGGGCAGCCTGTTCCAGCACTTCACAACCCTTTCCATGAAGAAATGTTTCCTAATATCCAACCTGAACTTCGCCTGGCACAACTTGAGGCCATTTCCTCTCATCCTATCATTTGCTACTTGGGAGAAGAGATCAACACCCTCCATGCTACAACCTCCTTTCAGGTAGTTGTAGACAGTGATAAGGTCTCCCCTCAGCCTTCTTCTCTCCAGGCTAAACAGCCCCAGTTCTCTCAACTGCTCCTCATCAGATTTGTGCTCCAGAACCCTCACCAGCCTTATGTGATGTGCCTGCCTTGTGATTTTTGAGGGTGACAGAAGAAATGAGTCCAAATGAGCATTGGGTCCTATGTCAGAAAGAAGTAGTGGTGAGTTTTTCTCTTTTTAAAATGAGGGACTGTGTAGAAAACTCCAGGCAGGTTTTTTTGTTGGTTGGGTTTTTTTTGGTGTGTTGTTGCTTTTTTTTTGTTTGTTTGGTTTGGTTTAATTTTTTGTTTGTTTTGTTTGTTTGTGTTTTGTTGGTTGGTTGAGTTTTTTCCCCTCATACTTTGTTGCAGATGTCTGGCTTTGCTCTGTGTTTTTATTTATTTATAGGCATTTCTATGGCACTCATCACCATAGTATCTGGGAAAACCTCCTTTCCTTTCTGTATCATGTAATTAAATCTATACAAAATACATATGTTCTTGGCAGAAGAAAAAAAAAAAAAAAGAAAAAAAAGGTTAAGCTCTTCTTTTGGAAAGGATTTGTTCCCTGCAATTAAACACTGCTTTTGCAATGCTGTATCTTTCCATGTACACATGAGTGGGGAAATATACAGTCTTGTTAAGGCTGTATGCTCACACACTCTCTACTTTGGTGTGTGGGGCCACAGCACCTGATTTGCAGGTTGGCGCGTGGGTGGCAAGGGGAGCAGCAGGGAAGCAGGCACTTTTGGGATTGTTGGATTTGACAACTAACTGGGGACCCTGAGGCATGCTTCTGCCTTCCTCACTCATCCAGGCACCGCCTGCTTAACTAGCTGTAGGCTCAAAGGGCACTAACACAAACACACTAACCTTAAATCGGGAAGAACCAGGTCCCCATGAGACTCTTTTTGAGAGGGTAGCTTGCTATTCTTATTATATTTGCATGGCCACGGCTTCTGGAAAGGCCAGCACATCCCTTCAGCCCCGAGTTTGCAGGATGAGAAGCAGCAAGTGCTGGGAGAAAATGGAGCTTTCTGAAGGGCTAGCAACATGAGCTGGGACTGGTCACCACCCCTCCGTGTGTGACTCATCTCTCATCCTCTAAAGGAAGGTGACTGTCTCCTTCTCCTCTAAGGCATATTTCATAGTGAAAAGTCCTTCTGGTATCTGGTACAATGGTCCTGGTTGTTCTGCAGAGCTGATGTGAAGGACTGTGAGGACAAGCTGATGATGGGTCAAGCCCAGATTTGCACTGGAAGTTGGAGCAAAGGTTTGCCAGTCCCACCAGCTAGCTATGTCCCGGTGGGAGCCTGGATTCAACAGGGCTCAGGCCAGCACAGATGCCTTCTGCATCACCAGGTTAGGGAAACTCTGCTTTGTTTTGTATAAATACACAAACAAATCAGAGCAGGTTGTGTGCCAGCTAAGGCAACGGTCCTGCATTTTCCCTGGGCCAGGTGGGCAACCAGCATGGTGGTGCCTGATACGGCAGTACTTGGGGGGCCATATTCATACTCAGATGAACAGGAGATGGTGTTTAGAAGTATGAGCTGGCTCTTAGAGATTGCCTCCTTTCACCAGAGAAGTCACTTTCCTGTCCAGGGCTGATCAGCGACCAGCCACTGGTATTTCTCTTAGGCAGTAGTTTAGAGGATGTGTGGTGTTCTGTGTCCCATGGCAGCACCAACATGAACATGTCACACGTTCCTGTTGGAACAAATAAATCTGGTCCTTTCCTTTTTGAGAGTGGTTTGTTTCACCCAGTTCAGAAAGAAATGATAGCTGCACTCCTTTGATGCTTGAAACTCATCTTGTAAACAGCCCTGGAACCTCAGAGGCAGAGGAATCAGCTACCCTCATAACTGCACATACTGCACATACCTCATAGTATCCTCAGACCTCAGGACACCCCACATCATTAGTCACTTCTGAAAACCTTTGATTATGTTTGTGTTCCTCCTCACATTCTGGTTTTGGTAGGCACATGTGTAACCCAGGGCTTGTTTGTCACCCCTCAGGTACTGATCACGTTTTATTACCTGGCTCAATCAGGCCCTACAGTAACACAGCTTTCCCTGGTTTCCAAAGGTCACATGAGCAGAATTTGGCTTGTCTGGAGCTCCAGCAACAAACAAGAAAGAGTTATTGTCTTGCTCCTAGGTGGGAAAACCCATATGCTAATTTTCAGGAGTGAATAACCGCAAAACCTATTGAATGCTGAGAATAATAATACTTCCAGATGTTTGAGTTACTGGTTTCTGTGCTGCTAGATTTTTATTACCTTTTCATGCTGGAGTTTTATTCTTTGACTTACAGAAATCTAAAGCTATAAATCGCTGTGTTCTTCACCAAAAGCCAGTATTAATACCTCTGTGTATCTTCACTTTTGTTCATCTTGTACCAAAATAACATTTCACATTTGGGGTCTGAAAGTTGAGGTCCACAGCGGAAGGAAAACACTCCTTATGTATGTTCCTGACTTGAAATGTTTAATTGTTGTTTTAGTCAAAATAAAAGAACAGCACCATTTGGAGAAGGATGGGACCAGTCTCTTTCCAATGGTGTCCAATGATAGGATGAGGGTCAACATGCACAGACTGAAGCACAGGAGGTTCCATCTGAATATGAGGAGAAACTTCTTTACTTTGAGGGTGCCAGAGCACTGGAACAGGCTGCCCAGAGAGGTTGTGGAGTCTCCTCTGGAGACATTCAAAACTTGCCTGGACACATTCCTGTGTAATCTGCTCTGGGTAAACCTGCTTTAGCAGGTGGGTTGTACTAGATGATCTCCAAAGGTCCCTTCCAACTACAACCATTCTGTGATGCTGTGAAACAAGATGAAGTATTGCTGGTGGAACATGACAGAAGGCATTACTGTGAGGTACTACTTTCTGATACTTGGAGGCTGGATGACAGCCTTTCAGCAAGCATTAACAGATCAGGCAGGATTCACACCAATTTAGCTTAGAAACACTGAGATAGTCGAGAAGCGTAAGTGGGTTTTAGTGTTGGTGCAGACTTCACCCTAAAAATCTCTTACTGCTGACAGAGGAAAGTGGTATATACACCCGGAGTGCAGCGAGGGTCTGACAGAGCAGGTACCAGCCAGCCTGCAGAGCCTGGGCAGCCCGGCAGCAGCGCAGCACACGGGCCCGCCGAGCCGTCATTCATTGTTTTCTAGTGCCACCCTGAGGGCGGCGGCTGCGCCGGGCCGGACGGCGGGCGGCAGCGGGCAGAAGCCTGGCGGCAGCGGCGGCTCCGCGCTTTGTCGCGCCGAGATTAAAATAAAAATAAGATAAAATAATAAAATAAAATAATAAAATAAAATAAAATAAAATAAAATATAAAATAAAATAAAAATAAAATAAAATAAAATAAAATAAAATAAATAACATAAAATAAAATAAAATAAATAACATAAAATAAAATAAAATAAAATAAAATAAAATTTTAAAAAATTTTAAAAAATTTTAAAAAATTTTAAAAAATTTTAAAAAATTTTAAAAAATTTTAAAAATCAATAAAGGCAAGCCGGGAGGTGCCGAAAGATAACAAGACAGCAAGAGGCAGCACCTCAAAGCCAGTGCTGGGGCTTAGGCTGGCCTGGGGGGGCTGTAAGCATTTGGGACCTTCTGAAGCAGGCCGGCAGGGACAGGCTAGGCAGGGTTCTCACCTGCGGCTTCCCAGTGAGGGCAGCCGGACAGGCCCCACGAAGGGGTGCACAGGGTGGGTTTTCTCAGTTCATGCAACCACAGCTCCCGATTAGGTGACTGGTCTGGGTTTTCAGCTCTGAGCAGCACTCCTGCCCTGCCTAAGCACCACCAGCAGCCCCTTGGGCAGACATGAACATGAACTCCGCCATCCATGCCAAAGCATTTTATGAAGATCTGTACCTTTCCCTTTGTCAAGGCAGGTGCACTCAGCCCCAGCTGACCACAGTATGTTATTTGAGTGGGGAGAGATTTGTCAGGAGTTTAGGCTGGCAGCAGAATTTTAGGTCAGAATCAATCAGAGTAAATACATCAGTGCATGAAACTGGCAGTGTTGTGCCGCTGGTGCTGGAGGAAATCTCTGAGCAACCCCAGTACAGCCGTGTCTCTCAGTTTCAGAAACCTAGAAAAGATCGATACAGCAATAGGCTACCTACATAAGCCAATGCCATGCCATAGTCCTTGGCTTTTAGCTGTATTCTTCACTGATACATAAAAACAGAGATTCAGCAATGATATATATCACATAACACAATCCTGCATGAGCATGCATTCAAGTTTGTTTGTATCTTATTTAAATATCACTCAGAGGATGAAATCAAAGATGCATTTTCATCTTACCCTCCAAAGCTGTCCAAAAACAAGTGATGGGCTTATAGTAATTCAGGACTATCTGGTGTATCTAAGTATGTGCAATGATGTTTTTGGAGGAAGCATGCAGTAAGTTAAAAACAGGTTAAGGCACTAGTTTGGGACTTTGGAGGCCTAGTGTCAATTCCCAGCTCTGCCACAGACTCCCAGTGTGACCTGAGGCAAGCTGTTTCCCTCCCAAAACACTTTCATAGTCAAAGAAGGCAAAATCCTGCTTCATGTGAGTTTTGCCTTTGACTTCATGGAGCCAGCTCCCACCCACGCATTTCAGAGCTTAAAAATTAAATACAGGCTTAAGTACCTTGCTGAATTAGTGCCAGAACTTCCCTGTGTTTCAGTTTCCTATACCTAAAAGAGGAATGAAGATCACTTCCCTATCCCCAGTCGCTTTGCATGCTTAGGCTGAAGTCTGTTTGGCGTAGGACTGAGTATAATGACTGCAACTGTGCTTATGACTGTTTGCCTGATAAACTGCAGATCAAGCGAGAACTAGACTGGTCAGAGGCCTCATGTTTGGCTGCCTTGATTTGCAGTTGGATACTGTCATACCTTACCAGCCCCTTTGCACCGAGAGGGCTTTTTCTATTGCCAGCAGATAACTGGGCATTAATCAGAGAATCACAGGATCATAATAATGTCTTCTGTTGCAACAGACCTTTAAAGGTCATCTAGTCCAACCCTGCAACAAGCAGGGACATTTTCAACTAGATCCAGCTGCTCAGAGACCAACAAACCTGGCCTTGAATATTTCCAGGGATGGGGCTTTTGCCACCTTTCTGGGCAACCTGTTCCAGTGTTTTACCACCCTCATTGTAAATCATTTCATCCAACATTAAAGAAAAATCAGTGTCTCTGCCTAGACAAATAGTTAAGTTTCTAGTAAGGGTCTCCCTTACCTGTAGCACCTGCTCATCTTTTCATGGAGTGGTGAGTTGTGACAGTATACAGCTAAGTTTATATAAATGGCACCTTAGAGTGCTCTACTAAACAGGATATTCCTGTTGGCAAAGGACTGCACATTTGCTTAAACCAACAGTTGTAAGTTTCAGCAACCCTTGACAGGTACAAACAAGGAACCACACTGATAGCTGAGGGGAGGAGGGATTACTAAGCTTAACAAGAAAAAGACTTTGGCATTTACATGCATAGCATGGATAGACTCTACAAGGTAAACAAATAGGGCATAAAAGCATATTTGGCTATTCAAATGACCTGATTGTTCCTATTATGATGATGTCTCCTGGCATGTATTTAGTAACACGCTAATTGACTTTGCATGAATCAGGAAGAAAACTTTTCACTATCTGTTTCAGGATGGTTTCTTTTGACATTTTCTTTCAAGTTTCATTTATTTATTTATATTGGTGGCCTGTTTGAAATGAAAATAGATCTTGGCTCTTGCTGGCACGCCAGGCTGCCTGTGCCAGTGTTGATGTTTTCCAGGGCACAGGCAGTACGGCCAGGCCAGTGCAGGCTGTTGCAACCAGTGCTGGATCAAAGTTGGGCATTACTATGTCCCTTCTCCAGGTCCAGGTCCTCCTCTTGCCCAGACAGTTGATATTCCAGTGACAGCTCAGCCCAGCAGTGAGTTCTGAGCTGCCTCTACTTACAACCTGAATGTGCAAAGCACTAACCAAAGACAGCGTTGGTGAGACTCCAGTTATTTAAGCCTCAGGTACATATGCATGGCTCCAGCCTGACGGTTACAGCCAACATAAAGCTGACGAGCACAACCAAGGCCCTCCAGGACATTTAGAAAACTACTCACCCTTCGCACAAAGTTTTTGATTTCAACATTAAATGCACTATTAAGTTTGTTTAGCTATTCTGAAGAGGAAGTTAAAAAGTCAATGGAGGAAGCAGAACGCAAACAGGCCGTTCAATTCATTAGCCCTCCATGCTGGAGACATGCATTAGAATGGCAAATGAGATTTTTAGACATTTGACTGATAAAATGGCTATTAATGTTTCTCTTGTTATGGGAATAAATTTGTTCTGGTCATATGAGAACAGTTGGCAAGCTGAATCATAACCAGCAAGATAAACACTTGTGGTAAATTAACCTTTACCCTCACATTTGAGCCAAGCAGGTAAGATGAATTCAATCAGTCAATTTATTTTACCCTTACTGCACCTACAAAACTTCTGGGAGCTTGCACAAAATTTCCCCATGTACTAGTTGTTTAATGTGGTTTGAGGGTTATCTTCACAGAGAAAGTCAGACAGGTAGATGATGTGCAGAAGTTTAAAAAGCAGAGTGTTTGCTGACTGTGGGGTAATAGAGACAACAGGGCCACTCTTCTGCTCCTGTGTAGCTGCCATATCCAGCCAGCTGTGACAGGGACCGCTGCAGAGTGCCACGCAAAGGAAGACAGCAAACAGCCTTCCCTCCCCTTGGCAATCACTTTGTAAACTACCTGGCAGAGGTGCACAGCTCTAAGTTTCATCAGCTGGTGCTCAGGCGTGCATGTAACTTCCTTCTCCACAGACGGCAACGTTTTATACATAGAGATGCTAGCGAAGTCTGGGAGCATGATAATTCACAGGCACCCCACAATAAATGGAACTGAAAACTGTCTTTCAGATAGTACTTGGGGAGGACGTCAAACTCAGTTTCAGGCCCAGTGTACTCTGATGAGCATGCAAAAAATTCCACCCTGGTTTATAGGACTTGGAGATATGGTGATAGATTGATTTTTAGAAAGAGATCAGAGGTCTTACAGCCTCTGGAGGCATGCCTGTCTATCTGTAATCATGGGTGCTTCTTAGAAGCGGTACCTGCCAAAATGAACCCCTGTACCCTGGGCTGTGCTGTGGGCTGAAGCACTGCCAGAAGCCAGCAGCACTGCCAGACCCAGCAGGGACAAGCAAAGACCTCACACTGCTGCCACCTTTCCTGCTGCTCCGCTGCAGGCCTGGAAGCTGCTTAACAAAAGGGAAACTGCACTTAGAAAGACAGCAAGGGAAAATGATTGATATGGGTGGGGAAGGAGTTAAAAGCCTGCCAGTGTCTAAGAATGGTCCTCTGAAGCCTTCTCAAGCCACTGGAGCCACCAGCTCAGTTTTAAAAGACGGTGTAAACTGTCATTTTCGGAAGCGCAATCCCGACTCTTTAAATGCATGGTCAGTGGGGCCTTGATTTTTGTCTGGGCTTGAAGGCACTGCCATCATATAAATAATCACCAAACATTTCAAAGCCTTTGAAAACATTTCGTTTAATTTAACATTTTAATGCTAGGAATGGGCTAGAGTTTAGGTGTGGTGGTTTCACATATTTTTGGAACCTGTTTATCCATCTTTTATTAAGACTCTGAGAAGGCAACTCACAATACTTCAGTGACTCCAGTGATGCTGTAATTTCTGCTTCTTTGTTTTCTGAATATGATTAAGTTAAATCCCTGTCTCCATGTCAAGCTGCTTCCTGGAGAGACACTTAGAGGCCAGCATCACAAGGCTTTGCTTGATTTGGTTTGATTTCAGATCAATGGCTGACCTGGTGATCAAAGACAGGAAAACCTGTTTTATATCTGGCATATCTTAGACTTACCCTAACAACCTACCTCCCAGCTAAATTTCATGTTTTGTCTTCTTTTACTTAAGATGAAAAGTGAACAATTGTTAATAAAGTATATCCTGTCCTCACAGATCTTGCTGTCCTTTCACAAACACACTTTAATGCTGGAAAATTTGCAGTGGAAACATCACTCCTACTGGCAAACTTTCAGCCCGTATCTCATCACAAGGACAGGGTTTCTCAAAATGTGTTTGGCCATGGTTGCCACATCTGAAGCAGCTTGAAGGACTTTAGCATCATGATACTTTTTTGTTTGCATGTCTTGCTGCTTCTTACAAAACAAAATGCAAGTGACAGCAGCTCAGCTGTGGTATCTGTCTCAGTATCCACAGAACAACATGCTGTAGTTGAAGGGATGTTGGTGTCTCTGAACAGATGTTGATAATGGACCAGTATGCACAGTGGGAGGCTTGCTAGTGAAGCATAAGGAGTAACTTCATGTGCTGTGCAACAAAAGGAAAGCTTAAGAAAAATTCTGTGCATGTGAAGAAGCAGAATTTATATCTGGAAAACTCTTCCTCTATTAAGTAATTTTTCTGCCAATATTAGCATAGAACATGAGTATCGAGGCGTTCATCAGCCATGGTGCTCACACTACTGCCCACATCACGGATCTGGCCCTGCTTGTGGTTTCATGCCTAGTTGTGGACGGAAACCACCAAGCAAGTACTTAAGAGCTTTAACTTCTCCTATACCTTGTTATTTTTCAATAGGTTATCTCAGGTCACCCGCTGCATGCTGTACTTGTCACAAGCTCATTTTCACAAAATGGCAAATGGCCATCAGTTGTCACTGTGGATGTTTTTCAACAGAATACTGTGCACAGGGTATTACCAACTCACAGAAACTTTTCCTCCTGAGACAGGTTGTGTACAAAACTGAGACTCTCAAAAGCTGAGTTTAAGTACTGCCATGTTATCAACTAGGACCCTTGGTTCCCCACCTACCTCCAGATATGCCAGTTACATGTTCATTTGGTTTGGTTTCGTTTGGTTTGGTTTGGTTCCCCCTCCCCAGATTGCATCTGATACACTAAAGGGACACAGCAATGTACAAAACTCATAACTGTGGGTTGCCACCTCTCGGCTGGTGAGATGCAACTAGATCCAGCGGAGATCACTCTGAACAAGACCTGGCATTTGCCAATGCAGAATGAAGTGGAATGCATGCCTAATTCCCTCAACAAAACACGTTTCTGTCCCTACATGAGTCACCATAATGGGAATAGGTAGTACAAGTGGTCTAAATACTTTTGCACTGCATCTTTATTTCTCATTTTCCCCTCTCTGGGACACAGGTAGGCTCAAGCAGAAGTATCTCCTTTTCTACACCACTCCTTGGAGCAATAAAATGAGGCAGTGACCACAGTGTCCTATGCATCTTTGCATTTCTCCCTCTCTTTGCTCCAAAAACGGATAAACAAGTTAACACCGTGGAAGAAGAAGCCCTCAGCACTGCACAGCAGAAATCCTTCTGCACTGAGATGCAGAGGACAGTTTTCAGCTCACCAGGAAAGTGCAGATTAACTTCTGCAAGGGCTTCCTGCTGTTCAATTTCTTTCCTCCCACCTGCTTTGCTCTTCCTCATCCCTACAGCAGACAGTCATTTAACTTTTGCATTAGGTGTGGGAGCTGCAAGTTTGGAGAAGAGAACACTACCACCTTCAGAGAGTTGGTGGTAGAGCATCTGGAAATGCACATGAGCTGATTCAAAGCCTGAATGCAAGAGCTGAAATTGAAACACCTGAGTCTGCTGCTAATTCTTCTTCTGAGACAGGGTGTCTTTAGCTAGGCCCATGCAAACTATAGCAGATTTTTCCTGATAATTCTGTCTTTGTGTTCAAATGCACTATCACATGTAATTTAGGGATTTTTTTTATTTCTTTTTTTTCTTTTAAATGCATTAATTCAGCTTTCCACAGAGTATTTAGAGCCAGTCATGAAAAAAGCCTTAGCTAAAATAGCCCAGCAGCAGTCTCACCTCAGGAAAATCAGATTCCTCTTTGCAGAACACAGTTTTCAATGTGAACTTTCATTTTCTGTCCAGCTATTTGTTTTTTGTTTACAGTGGCAAACTCTTGTCTTCATGGCAGTGCTTTTGCACCAGGAGGTGCTGGTCCATCGTGGCTTCTTAAGAAAGGAACTCTGACTTTGTGCGTGCTTTTTATTAGAGCTAATACTGCAAAGAAAGAGAGGGAACTGTAGGCAATGTAACAGCCCTTCAGATGCTGGCAAGCCTGAGCTGTGCAGCAGCTAATGATCCAACTCATGTGCTGCATGGTGTGCAGATCCAGTCCACAGAAAGGCTATCCCATTTTGGTTATTTCAGACATATTATAGAATTTTCCTACAATAAGACAACTCTGTTCATCATTCCCACTGTCAAATGAAGATGATGTTCAAATGAGAGCTTCTTGCTGCACTTTCAGATGAAGGTAAGGCCATGCAGGTGGTGTAATTGCTGGTACCAAGTGGGAGATCCCCGCAGGCTCTCCCACCAGGGCAGGCTGAGGGGCTGCCCCATGGCTGAGGGGGACCTGCAGCACAAGAGACTGAAGTCCATGCTGGACCTGCAGCCCCACGCAGGCCTGTGCACCTCCAGGTACCCTTTATGTGGATCAGTAATGCCTTGGTGTATGGTGGTCTCCTGGTCAGTGATACAGGAGGTACCATTAACATCTCTTATTGCATTGAGGCTTCTGGGGTACTGATGGTGGAGAAGCCTCAGCCACTGTCTGTCATAATTACACAGCTGGATTAGTGAGGAGGAAGCATCCAAATTTTGTATTCTCTTGCTGGCTTAGCTAAAACACAGCCGCAGTGCCTAGAGAGATGCTAAGCTGACACGTCTGCTCCAGAGGCAATCAGTCACAGGTGGTTACCTCACCTCCTGCTTCGGGAATGTCCATGCAGTTTGAAGGCAAAATACACCTTATCATGAGAGCGTGATAACGTGCTGATGGAGTACCAACACTTGCAGGAGGGCAGGAATGGCTAAGACACCCTGCAGCTGGCCTTGAAGCAGCAGCCCAGCTGGAAACATGGCTGTCACAGAGCATGCCTTGCTATTCCAGGAACATGGACCTGCTGGCCAAGAACGAACGTACAGTAAGTATCATCCAGTGATCCAAAAGCATTTCTAGAAAAGAGCTGTTAGGCTAATGCATAATATTCCCTAGAGCAGAAGTCTTGAACCAAACAACTGTCTCATGCCTGCTGCTGCAGAGATTTCTGTCTGAAGATCACAGGAGGGTTGTCAATCAAAGTAAATGGTTGGCCACAGTGAAGCGGCTCCAGTGTGCTTTACATGCTGCGGAGCTGCATGCCAGGAAGGGCAGCCTGTTTTGGATGCTGCTGTGTGTGCATAATTGGACACGCCTAATCTGGGTAGACTCGCCAGGACCATGGTGAGGTTCAAAAATGCATTTGGCAAAAAGCACGCCAGGAGGAGCTGCTGAGCCTAAATGTCCTGGAAGTGTCATCTCTTCTGGAAAATGGTTTTCTGGCCTGTGAAATAGCCACCCGGCCAGCCACAGTCAGAATGTGGTGGGTGGCAAAGATCGGCAAATCTCACACTTGCTTCCTAACAGATGTTGCAAGAAGATCAAGCAAAGAAAATTTCCAAATCCCACACCATTTGAACGAACAGCTTTTATATTTTGGTGCAAGGAATAAATGCCCATCAACCTAGAGATAATTTTAGGTGCAGAAACATACCTCCAGTTTCTCAGGTCCTGGACAAGAGAGTCTGATACTTCTCATTACTGACATGACTAGCTGAGATTTGAGCTAGCAATCTAGGAGAGAGATACCTAAATTTGGCATTGCCTTACAGCTTCCTACCACTGCTTGTTCTAGTAAGGCAGAAACCAGCTGTGCAGCAGCAACTTATCCTGGTCATTTCCCTCTTACAGGTAAGCTGGTTGTTCTTATGGCTTTATTTTGAATGACGAAAAGAAGATTCACACCCTATAAGAGTGAAAAATGTGTTGAGGCTGTAGCACATGCTGCTGAAAGCAAGCAGACGTGCTTCATAAGGCATCTGCTGTAGCATGAGTCTGATGCAAAAAGCAAAACCTCACCAAACACCAAACGAACAGTCACCAGCTGTGAAACACCTGACCTGCAGCTGCATGTTGTGCCAGAAGCAGTGATGTGGCTCCAGGCCCCAGGGGAATGGCTTTGGCATGAGCCTGGCACACGCACTCACCCGCCCCTGCTGCACCCTGTGCAGGAGCACAGGATTTGTGTGCACACTTGCCATCTCCCATTTCAGCACAAGTTAAAAACTGATTTAGGGCCATGAAGGATGCTTTCCACTTTGCAGAGTCAAAGGGAAGCAGCTCTTCCATCTTTGAGCCAAGATCAAGGGTGCAAGCCCAATCCACCAACTGAGCTGCTCTGAGTTGTGTGCTGTCTGGCAGCAGAGGTGCAGCACGTGTGTACCCAAAGGGCACTTGTGGCATGAGGTGCATCCCCAAAGACAAGGAGCTGCAGGGTCAATTAGCTCTGGCCAGCCAGTGAGTGTTCAGCTGCGAGGAGTGGTACATCAAGAGAGGATGAAACCCTGTGAAACCTAAACACTGTGTTGTATTGTCAGGCTAACTGATGTGTTGTCAGGTGGCCTTAGACGTAACTTTCCGCTGTGAATAGCACTGCGGGGAGACTTCGTCACTGACCTGAAGACCTTACGACACAGAGAAAAGATGACGGGTGGGACATGAAGCTGCTCATCCAGGATGCCTGACTAATTCATGGTGGGGTTGGGGACAGATCCCAGCCCTGTTGCCAGTCTCTTTGTGAGGCTGGGTGAAGCATCACTACACCTCA
The DNA here is from genome assembly GCF_037038585.1 of Patagioenas fasciata. Taxonomy (NCBI): domain Eukaryota; kingdom Metazoa; phylum Chordata; class Aves; order Columbiformes; family Columbidae; genus Patagioenas; species Patagioenas fasciata. The sequence goes on from NC_092560.1 coordinate 38,674,624, forward strand.
GCCGCCAGTCCCCAAGTACTTCATTTAGCAGGATGCTCATGCTGCTGCCACAGCATTTTCTGTTCCAAGTGCAATATGACCATGAGTGACAAGGACAGAAAAGATGGGATCCACTGCTCTAAGTCAGGTTGACTTTTCTCTGCTCTACAAAAAAAGCCCAGATTTTTTAAAAGATCACAGTGAATGGCTTCAGCTGTTTGCTTCCCACATACCTTACAAAAGTGTGGAATACGACTTTTGGATCTAGATTTCATCACAAATATCTGCATCCTGGAATTTGATTCAGCCAAGGTCCATATTTGGCTGTGAAACTAAATACCTCCCAGATGGCTCCTTTTCAGTAGGGGTTTGAGCATGTTTTAGTGTGGTATTTAGCATATGGGAAAAGCACAACAAAACAAAAAAGACTCACTATTTCATCATACTTACCTGAAACTTGTATCTAGGATATATAAACAAAAAAACCCAAGTGTTCCACAATAAAATATGGTATATGACCATGTGAATTTGGGCTGCTAGTGCTGCCCTCATGAAAGAGCATATGGGTGCTAAGCCAGCATGAGCAGCAAAGCTAATGTAGGCTGAGACTTGGCAGTACAGAGTGCTTGGATAACAGATAAACACAGGCAGATAACCACTATGTGGTGAGCATAGAGTCCTGCTGACTTGCTGTTGCTGGTCTCTGTTCTGTTATTATTATTCATGCACTGGTTAAATCCTCACACATAACAATCTCTGCTCAAGGAAGCCTATGTACACACAGTGAAATGATGTTCAGCGTGTTAAGTCTTCACAGTGATGGCACACCATACTTTGCTTCTGATCCACCTTACAAAAGGTGGGTGGAAGAGGAGAAGGACCTGTTTCTTATTTGCCTTTTAAAACAACCACTTCTATTTATACAAGATAAACAATTCTTGATGTTCCCAGGCTTGGAGCACCTACTCCTCCATCTTACATGTGAAGGGAAATGTCTCTGTAGAGGGATCTTAGAGCAGGTGCTGCACCAGGCTTATCCCCTCCACCCTCCATGCATGCCAAGCCCATGGCCCCAAAAGGCCCAAAGAAGGTTGCTTGGGCAGCAGGACTCATAACGCTTGCTCTTCCTCTTCTGGGTCAGCAGGAGTTCAGCATCAGGCTAATATCTCGTTTACTTTCAAACCTGCCTCTCCCAGTGGATTTAGAGAGCTGTTGCAGCCCAATGCAAAGCTACCGTAAAGCCATCAGCCCTTGATGTAGCCACTGTTAACATAGAGGTGCTGCCTACATCCTCTCTGAGGCCAAGGTGCAGGGATCAGCTTGTTCATGACACTCCGCTATAGCAGAAGAAAACGGTCCAAGCTGATTTTCCCAAGTCTCAGCCCACTGGAAGAATCTCAAGCCTCTGTTTCTGTGTAGATCCCTGCTCATTGGAAAAAGCAATTTCACTCAGACTTGCATAACTTCCTACAAATGCTGGACCCATCCAGTGCCTGGAAAGGGTGGGAAATCTTCAAGAGGACACAATCACCAAAACACTCAGTATGGATGAGACAGGAAGCTATCAAGTGGCTGCAGAGTATGGACCAACACAAATGCAACAGCCAAACAAGCCTAAGTGTTCTCTTAGGAGAAGTCCAGGCTCCTTTTTGCAGTTCAGGACAGAAAGCTGGTGAGACACTCATGAACAGCACTTGGGTAGTGGGCCAGACAGAAACCAAGCTCATTCTCCCAGTATATAACATCAGCTCCATGGTAGCGATGGAGTCACAGTGGAGTCCTAGCAGAATTGACACAGGGTATAGAAGCTGGGGCTGTGCAAATCTGAGGAAAGCCAAGCCATATATTTCACATTGCATAAAGATAATTCAAAGTAAAGGCAACAGAGCACTTCAAGGTTCTCACTGCTGTGATGGCAAGCTACAGCATTTTACGTTACATTTTTTTGAAATACAGAGGAAAAGGGGTTAAGAATGTCACTAAAATGTCCCAGCACTTCAATATTGTGAGGTAAAATCACTGAAGCCAGTTCTACTGAGAGGACACTGAGGCAAAGAAAAGTACTAATTAATTGCACAGCAAGGCTGGAAAAAACTAACCCAACACACAAGAATAAACCAGCCCAGAAGAGCATATAATTCCCCATGTGCTTTCTTCCACTCTGACCAATACCATCTGCTCAAAAAAAAAAAAAAAAAAAAAAAAGCATATGTTGCTATATTGAGATTTTTCTGAAACCCAACTTTGCTCATTTAGAGTCTTTGGGTATCTCTGCACTACAACACAACACACAAATAATCCATTTTAAAGAGAAGGGCATGACACATCCTACAGTGTTTAACATCTAACAGAGAAAGTCTGAAGAGGAACTACAAGAGGCTGAAAGCTGGAAGTGGACACATTCAAGCTAGGAATGAGGGCCACCCTTTTAACAGGGAGGGTGGATAACACTGTAACCAACAGCAGAGGGAAGCCACAGAGGTACTGCCCCTTGACACTCTCACGTTATGCCAGGCTAGGAAGATGTGTACAAGTTAAGACTAGTTACTGATCTCAGCATATTGGCAGCTGTAGAATAGCTGAAGATCAGGGCCAGAACACCTGCTGGTCCTCTGTTTCAAATTCAACGAAAAGGTTATCTGAATTCAAAGCACCTCCTCTCCTTACTACTTCTGTTTGCCTTCAGAGGGTCAGGGAGTGGAGTGTGTCATGTACACTGGCTGGAGGTGTGCATGACCTTGTTCCCTCCAGGGAGGCTCAGGACGAGCTCTGTCCTCAAGAATGCTGAGGTCCATTCACACCAGAACTGTATGATTCTCATTACAGACTTTCTGAGTTTTGTTTCCCTCCTGGACTAAGCATGAAGAGTGTGAAGTGCCAGCATGTCAGCGTACTTCAGGGCAGAAGGTACAGAGAGTCTCCACGGCAGCCCACCATGGGGATTCCCATGCTGGTCCCTGGAGCTGCAGAGATTGCACGTGGTAACTGGGGCTGGCACAGTAAGAGCCAGATAGCAGGAAGCCAGAAGGTCTCAGCCTCTTGGTTATCCTGTGATATCATTTGTAGACAGTTGTGCTTTGTCACTGCTTTTAATGGCGTGGCTGAGGAAAGCAGATTCTTTTGAGATCTCCACTAGCTCAGAGGTGTGGGCACTGTCATTGGATGGGACAAGCTCACTGGTCTGGAAGAGGCAGGTGGGATTTCTGTGTCCAGGACATTTTAGATACTTCTGAAACACTTGGATTATGTATGGCACAGGGAAAACTCACTGATGTGTAGTTCACTCCCAGACCCAAGCACTGTGAAATAAGACATGCTCCCAGCCATTGTCAGTTGGCAGTCTGAACTGGAGCATGCATACTTAAAGTGATCTTGGTATATGAAGCTTAACAGCAGTAGAATAGTCTACTGGCAGTGAAACAACAGAATTATTTCACCATTCTTTCTCAGGGGGGACATCCCTTTGTCTCTCAGACATTTATGAAGAAAATCAATCCAGATCCTTCATAGACATCAAAAATGGGACAGCTGCCACCAGCACCAAGGTCTTAGATCATGCTCCCTGCTGTTATGACCGTGCAAAGGCACAGCTGGCTGCTATGGCATTTCGTTTTTATTTACTTTTGCCCCCCATGGGAATTCAGTCCTTTGGCTTTGTTCTTTAGCACTATTGACTCCTCAGTGTGAAAAACCCTTGTGAACCCATAAAAAAGATATGTTTCCCAGTCAGGCATTGTCACGGGAGTTGCTTTTCTCCACAGTCTGAATAACCAGCAAACCAAACTGATATGCAAAAGCAAAGCAGTACAAAGGAAGATGACATTTTTGCTACTGCAGACTTTTCCATAAGATTTGGAAACAACTATTTGCTGGCATCTGCCTCAGATGACTGCTTAGGTGATGCATAAGACCATAAATCCCACCTGACAAGACATCCACAGAAGAATCAATGAACGATGAGTGGAGCCAGCAACCTGTTCTGTAGCTTTCAGATACAGCACCTTTTCCTCCGTGTTGCTTTTTTTCAGAAAGGCACAGGATGCAGTTGAATGCCACAAGCAATAATTTCATGAGATTAAGTTCATCCCAGACATGTTGTTGATCAGCTGTGAGATGCACCATTACTGGGTGAGATGGCATAAACCATATGACCTTGTCTGAAATTGAGGCAAGCGACTCACCTGCAGACCTGCTGGAGGCATCACAGGGGTGAGATAACAACTCTTGTACAGAAATTGCAATGAAGGATGTGAGGTGACTTGTCCAAGTCACATCATCCAGTTGCCCTTGTAGCCCTGTAATTTTTGACTCACAGCTGTGCACAGTGCGGGCTGCCTTTTGCCACCAGTATGCACAGTTGCAAGTGTAAGGTGATCCAAGCTTGAAATACAACTTGATCAGGCCAGTTGTTTGAGTGGGTGAACAACCCTGAGAGACATAACCTTTGTTGTCCCTTTCCCATAAGTTTCTCTATTTTTTTTTTTTTTTAATTTTCCTGTTACGTTGAAGCCTCAGCATAATTATAGGCTCCAAACATCAGTAGTTTTATTTCCTATTACCCCAGCAAATGCTATTAATGCAGTAGCACTGCTGGCTGCATCCTGGAAGGGCTTCTCCAGCAAAAATAGGAAGACAGATATGTGTGCATTTTAACTAGTCATGCATATGGAGCCCAGTGTGGGAGGTCGGACTAGAGACCTCTGGAGGTCTCAACCCATTTGCAATGTTCTGGGATTTTGTCAGGGATGCCAAGTTACGTAGCCTTCATATTACCGTTGATCACACACACCACAACTGCAATGAAAGTCAGTGACAGAGTACTCCAGCTGGTGTGGGGGGCAAAGAGACAGGACCTGTGATAGCATGTAAAAAGTTGCACTGGTTTGATGGAAGCAAGATAATTTTTTCATGCAGTTAGAAACGTTTTCACAGCTAGCATGACTATTGTTTGGATTTAGCTTGAGAAAGATAAGATAGCACCCGGAGACAGAATTAATGTTTTTCTTCAAGTAACTTTCTAGTATCTTTGAGTTAGAACAAAGAGAATGTAAGAAATTACTGTTATTCTAGTTGTTGTCTGGGACCTAAGGTCTTTTCTGAGCTCTCTGCGTGCAGTGACGAAGGGGGGCATGGATAGGCCAGAGCTTGACTGACATCCAGGCTGATTTATGAAAGTATTCCACGCCATTAGTGTCATGCTTCATACTTAACAGGAGCTGAGTTTTCTGGCCAGTGTGACCTGTTAGGATTCTGTTCTGTTTTGGTTGAGTAAGGTTCAGGACCTCTTCTAGCTCAGCCTTTTGCCACCCTGCTGTTTTGCAGAGGCCTCTGGGCCTTTCTGCCTTTTCCCCCAGGATCGGCTTTGGGATCAGGTGCTGCTTCCCGGGAGTGTCTGCTCGGTACAGACAGAGTTCATGAGGAGTTGCATTGAGTATCCTGTATTGTATATTCTGTTTCCATTATATACATATATATATTAGTAGTAGCGGTGGTATATTAGTATTATTTTGTTATTTTATTAAACTATGTTTATCTCAATCCAGCAGTTTCTCCCTTCCATTTGAATTCTCTTCTCTATTTTGGGTTGGGGTGGGAGGTAGTGAGTGAGTGGCTGTGATGGCTAACGCAGGTTAAACTGTGACATAAGTATTAAGTCAAGAAATGCTCTTTTATGGCAAAATAGGTAAAGCAATCCTATTTGTTCACCTGGAAGAGCAGACTACCTGCCCCCTTGGTAACATTCCCAACCCCAATGCACAAGAAGCCTTCCCCTCAGGAAACATTAAAAATGCCCTTGAGTTTACACATAGGATGTGTGACCACTTCAGATGTGGCATTTAATGAGACTTATGCTGGCCTTTTCAATAGCCAGCATGTACAGACAGGGACATCAAACTTAGCAATATGTAGACTGACAGTACACCATCAGTTTTGGATGAGCTCTGTCCCCACGAAGGCTGAAGAAGTTGCGCCCCCGGGGGAGAGCTTGGCCTGCAGCTCACCGATGATCTTGCCAAACCCCAGAGGTATCTGGAAGCATCTACCTGTGGGGCGCACTGCTGCAGAGATGCAGACAGGGTTGTTGGGAGGTGAGTTGTGTGCCCTGGCAGAGACTCAAGCAGAGGCTGAACAGCTACCAAACGTCACCTACTGCGATTCTCTTCAAGCCAACACATCCACCTGCCTGGACAGCTTTCCTCCAACGCTCCCTTTGGCTCTGACATTAGATGGCTTTCCTTTGTGTGACCGTATTTGGTCTCATGCATGCTCCTGGGATCACATGGGGGCAGACAACTGAGAAACGTGTAATGATAGTGAGCAGAGTCCGAGATGGTAGACCTGCATAAGAGGACTGAAGCCACCTCACTATGCTAAGCTTGGTAATACGCTCCTTAGGGATTACCAAACATATTACCACTAAAGACCTCAAACACTACATGAGCACCAGCTGTGGTATCAGAAACTCAGATCTCCTTTTCCTCACTTTCACCTTTTGGATATTCAAAAATAGGCTTCATTTGTAGTTTTACAGCTCTGGCCAAATTCCTGCTTTCTGTATCAAAGATATGGATAAGATAAAGCTTATTTAACTTAAAATACATACTTTAACCACACTCGTGCTCAGTGAAGCTTAAAGTCTTAGGATAGTAGTAATCTCACTTAAGGCAGCAGGACTTTGCAGCGGCTTTCACCTGTGCCGTACAGTTTCATGTTCCTCCCAGTGTAGATCATGCTCCAGCACCATAGCAAAAGCAACCACGTGCATTGTCACGTGGGAAGATACAAGGGTCCGAAAGACATCCCTTTATCCTTGTGTACTACTGTCTCTAGGTTCTCCTCACTGCTGAGGGTGTTAAGGGTCCATACCAGCAAGTTAGCCTTGGACCAAAGATCAGGTTGTGAAGGCAGGCTGAACTGACATAAATGATTTCACATCCGTAAATCACATCCTGGACAGAGCTAACTCCTGCCCTAGCTGGTGTACAAACAGGAGGAAGTCAGGGAGTAAGGACATCCTTCCCCAACCCAGCTTGTGCTAGTACAGCTGCCACCACTGTCCTTGCTGCAGCATCCCAGTGCCTTGTCACCTACTTGCTCCAGGCAAAAATGGGGATGGTACAAACTTCTGAGCAACACAGGGACGCACCTGGCCATGCCAGGGCAGAGGAAGACACAACTTGTCTTTGTGGCAGGCTGCTGACTATGGTGACTTCCTCTGCTGCAAGATGATGCACCAGGGTACCTGCTGAGAAAAAAATCCATACCTATTTTAGTCCATTTTCTTACAGCTTTCACTACCCAGACCCCACAGGAGTACAGGAGATTACTGCAACATTCCTCTCAGCTCTGTTGTTTCTGAGGTTTGTGATAACTCAGGCCCACATTCCATGGAGCCATGCCAGGAGCAGACACTCAAGCAAAGATGCGACCATTGAAACACTCACATTGAAGCCATTTCTTACAACTTGGTACTAAATATTCTCATGGCCCTTTCTTGTTCTGAGACCCTCAAGCATCCCTGGATCTTTTCCCTATCTCCAGCTCCCTTTTGCCATGAAAACACCCCCTTTTTTACATCCTTTTGCCCCTTGGGTAAAGCAAAAAGAAGCTCATTCACAACAGGTGTGTAGATTCACTCACCAGTGGGACAAGAGGCTGTTTCACTGGCCTCCCCACCTCCTTGTGAAAGATCAGTTATGATATGGAATTGACATGCTCTGAGGCTGTTTGCTGCTGGTCACCTGTGGTTAGCAAATGGACTCAGAAGCAATTCAGGGATAAGGTCTGAGACACAGAGACGGTCAGAGAGGGAGAGGCAGGGAGAATGCCTAATCCCTGATTTCATTAGGAAACCAGTTTAAAAATAACCTTGCACCTAAATAAGTACTTTGATTTTCCAAAGAGCTAAGCTCCTGGGAGAATTTGGGCCAAAGTGCTGCAAAATGCTGATCTCTGCAATCAGCCAGAAAGAAGATACTGGAAATCTTGGAGTATCAACACCTACCTTTGCCCTTAACTATGTATTTTGCATCACCTGTTCCTTGACACAGGGTCATTACGAGTAAAGGAAGTCTCCAGAAAGCGCTCATTTACATTATGCAGACTTTGCCCTCTGTAGTTTGACTAACTGATGTGTTCCATGCTTAGATATCTCAACTCTAAAAGAGGTTCAATAAGTATCATCTCTGAATTGCATTTCAACTTTCTTCCCCCACAGTGGAACTGACAAGAGAAAATTACAGTTGGAGGAAACTGGAAAACAAAGCAGCACAAAAGCAGCCCAACACATGCAGCAGAGGAGCCTGAAGTCTATTTGCTCTGTGAATTTTAAATGTGGCAACACACAGCATTAAGCAGGGTTCAGCACCTCCTGTGACCCTGCACACACACATGCAGATGAAGCCCAGCGTGAAGGCCTGCAGGTATCCAGTCAGCTACTTCAGACATCCTTGTTTTGAGTACTTCACAACCACAGGGCTTTTCACAAGTAATCCTACACAATCCACATGTGCAACACGTACACACGCACACACACCAACTCTCGTCTCACTGAAGCAACCATGGAGCTTGAGCTGCCAGAGCTCTGAGCGAGCTGATACAGCACTGGGACGAGTGACCTTCAGCCAAACAGTCTGCTGGAGTTGGGGGGGGATCAACGAGATGCACTGCTCCCCCATCTAACTTCAGCAGACTCAAGGACATCTGCTGCAGAAAGGAGTGCCTGGTGCAGGAATGTTTGTGCTTGCAAGGAATGACATATATTTTCTAATTCTGGAAGAATCTGGAAGCTGTTGGCACACAAAATGCCACCTCCGTTCTGGCACATTAGCTTCGGACTAATGCCTCCTTCACTACGCAAAATGACAATTGCTTCTGGGATATACTGACAGAGTTTGACATAATTAATACCAGCCAGTATGCCTTATGGAATAAACATTTTATTCCAATGAGATTCCTGTATTGACTTGATATACTTGAATTTTCCAAGGTGTTTTACCTTGCAGTCTATTGTACGATCTTGCACTACGGAAGTTTAAGAGGACAAACATGGCATGAATAAACACTCTCTCCAGCGAAAGGTCTTCCAGGTTCCGTGGTTGCTAATGAGATCATGAGAAATGTGTGGGTCTGTTTTACCAACACCCCCAGATGCAATGCTTGCTCCAATATTGTTTTGTTTGACTACCTGTTGTCTAAGCAACAATTCCAAACGTGGATGACTCAGAGGCTATAGAATAGAAAAACTAAGGAGGATGGGTCATCCTTACCGAATGATCTGAAATGACCGGTTAATGACGACAAGACAACAAAAATGTGTTTTTGTAGGCCTAAAAACTAGGTACCATCTCTGGGCAGAGAGCATAAGTCATACCAGTAGGGTGAGACACTGTCCTGTGCCTCCTTATACCCCGTCCGTGCCTGTATCCACTCTAAGGATCTCAGAATACAAACATAAGCAAAGAAGGCTCACAAATAGCAGGAGAGCTACCAAAAAAAAGTAGAGGGAGAACAGGAGCCACTGTGACTGAGGCACAGTTCAGCCCAGATACTAGCAGATGGAAAAGGCATCAGCTGCTAGAGAACATCTCATACTTGCCAAGAAGGATAGCTGCTGAAGCGGCTAGCAGTTGACACTACAAAATTCTTAAGATATTGCCTGTAAATCTGCATGTTGCCAGCTATCAATGCTGGCCTATTTTACCCTGAATTCTGAAAAACACCATATTATTTTTTTCCCCATACATCTCACAATTTTTTAACAGGTGTTCAGGGCTTGAGTTCAGGCAGGGGAAGCACAGAGAAGATTAACACCAACCAGGACATGGTGCTGAGAAGAAATATGCTCTCATTACGCTTTAAAAAGTAGAAAAAAAAACCCCAGACTGTTCATAGATGTGAAGAAGAAATTACTTCCCTACAGCATGTCAGCTTGGCATAGACTCAGCAAGCAGGCTGTTTGACCTCTCCAATAAATTACATGGATTGCCAGTAAGGATCATGTGGCTAAGCCTCTAGAAATAAAGTCCCTGGGACTTCATCTTCTGTGCTTGGCATAATTTAATCTCCTAGAAAAGGTAATACTTTTGTTCAGCCTAACACTCTTAGCAGGGAAGCAAAAGGTACTTTATTGTAATGCTGATCAGTTTCCCTGGTTTCCCATTCTGAAGATCTTTCTGACAAAGTCTGAGTGAAAAGACAGTTGAATGGACCAGTGGATTCAGAAATAGCTCAGAAGGCCTAAGGACTTATATTTTCAAAAGTAATATATGATTTCCAGGAAGTTAAATACACAAAGCCTCAGATTTTCCAGAAGCATGCCTGGTACCTCCTGGTAAAGTCCATCCAAACCATTTTCTAAATGCACTGCTCCTTCCTGAAAATACCACCCACTACACACTTACAAACTTCGCTCTACGTCATGAAAAATGCTGGCCCCTCTCCCTTCATATGTTTTAAACTGTAACGCCCAACTACAGGTTGCAAACTAATTTATCTAGGATATCGCTTTCAGACATTCATAGGAAGTGCAATCCTCCCAAAAATCTCTACGCAGAAAGCAGGTCACAGATGCTTAGATTTTTGTGGTCAGAGTAATTAATTATGCCATTTATTCCTACGTGCTACATTGCACAGGCTATTGGAAAGAAATCTCTGGCTGCCTGGAAATGTTTCACCACTTCAGCTCTAGAACCTAAACAACTGACTTTTCTGTTCATCATTACATGGTCTTGTACTTATTTTGAGATCATAATGGCCACTGGGCAATAAGCACAGGACTGCTCATTCTTTTGAGGATTTTACCTCACCCACACAACAGAACTAAAATAACATAGCTTTCCACTTAAAAAGCATTCACCCTAGGTTCAGAAACATGACATCAGTCTGCATGTTAAAAAGGTGAAGGACTTATCCCAAATGCACAGGAAATCAGTGGTGAAGATAAGCACTGATACTTTCCCCGCACTGACCCAGTATCCTACCTTCTAAACCCAACAGCTCCCTGAATGCCGTACCAGCACACTCAGATTAGCTTCAAACTCCAATGATGCTCCAGAGTCCGGTTCATTACCTGGCACAGGTTGCAGCTGAGGGCTGTGAGCCCAGCAGTGCATGGAGATGCAATATTTCACAGGTGGCAACTGCTCCAAGAAGATGAGGACAGCCTGACCTGCCTCACTAGGGAGGTCCATGCAAGGGGTTAATGCTCACTCCCAGGCCCAAGGACCAGACTGGTGCTCTGCTCCTGTACTCACCACTTGAAGTATGTGTGAATCCTGCCCTCCTCTGTACACAAGCCACAAGAAGAATAATTAAGACTACATTCAGATGCATGCTTTGTTTCCTCAGTTTCTGAGATCTTGGAGTGGGGGGGGCAGGGAAAGCAGCTTTTTGGATCAAAACTGTTCAGAAAAAATATCAGTCCTTCTGTCTGTAATCCTAGAGACACAGTTATGCTATGAAGTGCCATGAACATTTTCTGAGAAAAAAGTTTAGTCAAAGGGACATACTTCGTATTAAAATAATGATGTTTATTACGAAGATGTGCAGTCACTATCGTTGAACTTTTGTTCTGCTGCTTCTTGCATTCTCACCAACATGCTTTAGTCTGTCCTTTGTGTGGCTGTGACACAATTGGTAAGTGTTAATGTGTTTATATATAATCATCATTATTATTATTACTATTAGATTTTCAACATCCAGAGACTTGAAAGATTCCAGGTGAATGCTAGGTCTTCACATCTTGGGCCAGGCTTTAATGAGGAACTCAATTTTTGGAGGTACAACTAATTGCTAGCATAACTAATTGCTATAGTGTGCATATCCAAGCACCTCAGAGCAGCCATAAACCAGGCAAAGTCTTCTAGATAAGCTGAGAGCTGGAGTGTTGAGCTGCCTTATGCCAACAGGTAGTAGGACACAGAATAAGTGTTTTGCAGATCTCTCATCTGTCACATCTTGGTGTCTCCTATGTAATTCCTATATGAAAGGAACAAGTCACTAGGCTGCTCTTTACCTCTGAAAGCTTACTTCACAGAATGGTCACTCTCTGGGGTCAAAGCCTTGCAAATATTAGTCTGTTTACTCTTCTCTTAAATCATGCAACCACCTCCCCAAAATGAAAACTGATAACTAAGGAAAGGGAGAAAAGCCCTCAAATGCTTGAATACCACATACTCAGAAGAGTGGCTTTTCCATACAGGTTTCCTCCAAGGTATTTGGTGCTGACATTTTGGCTGTACAGCCAGTGTATGATGATGCCCAAGACTGAGATACGTCTGTATTTCAGAAGAGCGAACATTCAGAAACAGATGTAGAGCTGATGCCTCTTCAGCTCCTCTGCAACAGACCTTCCCCATGACCTTGATTTATTACTTAATGCTAGGTCCTTTCAGGATGATTACAGACTTAAAGAAACAGGAACAAAGTGGTAGTCTCTGAACCTTCTAAATACCTTTGAAAAATCGTATGAAACTGTCACTTGCGTCTTGAAAAATCTCGCCTTTCATCTTTGCCATTCATCCTTAGAGACATCCAGAATAATGGAGACACTATTATTCCCCAGCCTCATCAAACAACAGGGAAGAAGAGTACCAGAACAAGACAGAGTAATCTACTACTGACCGAAGTACTCAGACATGATGGGGACAAAGGCCAGGACAGGAAGAACTAAAAGGGACCCAGATCAACCAGCTTCTAGGAAGGAAAGATGAAAGACTCACTCTGACTACCACTGAAGTGAGTGGAAAAACTCTCATTGACTTCAATGGAAGTCAGATGAAAGACTTGTGTTTTCCTTTGTGAAGCAAGGGGCATGGATGCAAACATGCAGATAGGCCTGGGAAGCGTCCGAATCAGGCATAAAGAGGGTTCACTGAAAATGGAGGAGCAAGAACAGGATTTCTAATCTGATTAAAACGCAGAACTCTGCACCCACAGCAGAGCATAAAAAGTTTAATACAAAACTTCATTTGGAAGTAATGGAAGCAATATCTATCTCTCAACTTGGGTGGAATCTAATGCGTTTGGAACTCAGGACTAATTAGGCTGAATTAGCCAAGCTACAATGACCCTTGGTTGGGTCACATGTACCTGCTTTGGAGCTCTATCTGTAAACCAAGTCACTTGCATCTTCTGAAAATAAAATGCACTAGTAAATAGGCTGTACAAACAACCTAGAGTGTTAAACAGGTTTGGCTAGCTGTCAACCCACAGGGCACATTTTAATGACCTCTCCTCCTCCCACTCCCCTGCCCCAGCCCCATGCAGTTGGACTGGAGTATCACTGCAAGAAAAACAGCAGAGGCAGACAGGAGGCAGATCCCTATCAAATTCAGCCGCAGTGAGATTCTGCCTCTTGCAAACTTGGCTGTGTTAGCCTGGCCTTCTTCAGACACCTGCCTGGGACTGGGAATGTTGCCTACACATATAGAAGCTATCCCAGAGTGAGACAAGAAATACATCTGTCGTGTCTCTGATTGATGACTGACCGGACTGCATGTTCTGGTAAGAATGTCACCAGTCACAAGCTAATTCCAGCCTTCCATGAACATACAAGAAGCAAGGCAAAGCAAAGTAATCTATGCAGAGACAAGAAATTAAAAAAAAAAAAAAAAAAAAGAAAAAAGTGCTGTTTATTAGCAGGTAATGAGATTACACTAAGAATCTCCAGAGGAACTGGGTCTGGTTTTCAGAATGAACCCCCAGAAATTATAGGAGACACCAACCTAGAAGAAAGAGAATGAAAAAACAACAGTTCTGCATTTAATTTTGCTCACGTGAGTAACCACTTTGAAGTCCAAGGACCTACTTACATCAATACTTCAGCATTTGCAAGAGCAGGCTGCTAATTTGCACTTTCTTAACTACACTTCATTTGTAAAGCCAGTAATTACAAACAAAAAGCCTCATTTAACAAGACCACCTGACCATACAATCACACTACTTGTACAGTCTCTGCAATCATATTTACAAATTAACTACAAAGTGTAGGCTCCTTCTCTTTTGTTTTAAAGTAGATCTTTAATGCCTCATATATCGACCTAGGCAGGTTTTTTGTTGTTGCTGTTGTTTTTGTTATTATTGTTTAATGTTGCTTTTTTGTCTCCCTTGATGCTGATGGTGCAAATCACTAAACTATCTCTCAGTCACACATTCCCAGCTGGAATGAAGGGATCTGAATCCCGTGATGAGTAAAACTACAATAATTTACATCAGCAGATGCTCTTGCAATATCCTTCATTGATCTATTGAAAAAGCAGAATTAATGGCTTTGTCAGCCCTCCGCACTTAAAAGTCTCTGATTCTGGTTTACACTTAACCTTCCTTACAGCGCTCTGGTTTTGGAAACAAGCCTCCAAGAGAAGTAGAATTTCCAAGACAAAACCTCACAATCTTTAGTTTCAGTTCCCCCTGTTCTGCAAAGGGTCTGGAAAAAAACAAACAAAAAAAAACCAGCGTAATCTGAAACATATGCAGCAGCCAGCCTGCTGTTGTGAAGACTGGAACACATGTAACATACTGGTTTTATGGGGTGCTGATGAAACCTGCAGAAGGATTAATGGGAGACAGGGAAAAGTCAAAAAAAAATCTGAAATCTAATTACGCAACACAGATCATTCTCATGCTTTAGGCTCTTATCAGACACCTTAAAACAATAACAGCCTCTTAAAAAGCCCCTGTGTGGAAGGGCAGTTGGGAAACTGGAGTGGCTAGCTGAGATATCCTTCAGCAAATAGCAGAACAGCTACAAAAATATAAAATAAAAGAAAAATAAAAGAATGGCTTCTTATTCAAAACTTTTGGATGAGCTGAGGCCTTCAACGTGGAAGAAAGAGTCCAAAATGGCACACAGGGTGTGACAAGTTCATATGCCACTGAGGATTTAAGGTTCAGTTCTGGAGTTTGGGGTTTTTGCAAAGTTTCTGAAGAGAAACTTCTTTCCTAAGAAGTTGTATCAATGAGACAGATATATCTAAGTATGTTGTGGTCTTATTTATCCATCTTGAACCCTCCTCTAAAACCTATTCAACAAATGTGACTGGGACAGAGGTTTGCACCCCTAGGAGGTTAAGCAGCCAAAGAAAAATTCATTATGCTACAGAAAAGCAGACAGTCATGCAAACATTTCCATATACAGTTAGAAACCCCCAAATCCACAGGAAAATAATAAAAAAAAATAAACATCTCAACATACTGTAAAGTTCTATGACAGCAATATATATCTGAAGAGCCACAAACCCAAATGTAACCAGGCTTTATTATTTCTGGCACTCAAAGGACTGTTTGGTGGGTTGTTGTTTTTTTTTCTCCTTCCCCTTTGTTATTGTTGTCGTCGGTTGGTTACATTGTTTGGACAAGTAAAAGTTACTTCCCCATTCACCATTTTACTGCAGTATGTGCATTCAACTTACCAGATCACCAAAGACAGCTCAACTTTTTGCAGTAAGTCACATTCACGTTCACATGATAAGCAGAGTCTCAAAATAGGCTGAAGTGTCTCCTGTGAAGGGTAATTATTAACCTACACCAAACCTAAAGCAGCCAGGTACTTGACTTCAGCACTGCCAGCTGCTTCAGACAAGAGCAGAGATGACACAGGCTAAGCTAGTTACAGATTGGGCTATATGTCAGTTAAACTATTCTTTACAAGTGATCTTGTCCTTCGCTCTTGTTACTAAAAACTCCTGTCAGGCTAATTTCTAACTACACTCTTTCTAAATTTTTTTCTTGCCCTGAATGATGAAAGTCACCAGCACTGAGGTAATGACAAATGACCCAGCGGCCAAATATCTAGCATGAGGGGTGTGCTTTCAAAAAAGTTTTCCAGAGAACTGAAGTCTTTCTGAAGAAAACAAACTTTCATCAAAATCCCCATGAATGCTGAGCTGTCATTTGGGCAGTGAAAGCATTTCACTTCATACAAACCATAAAACTCAAACTTAGATTCAAGCTGAGGTGTAACTCAAATGCCTCATATGGAGCCACACCTGGTGTGGTATTGCACAGGCAACCCCCTCCCAGGCTGACAACTGCCATTAGCAAGAACACCTGCACATCAGCTTGCTCCTCATGTGAGCAACATTTCCAGAACAATTACGGAGACCTGCAGGGACAAGAACAGATGTAACATAACAGGGTCCTTTGTTACTTGTTACTTTGTTACTTTTTCTCCACCTTTAAGCAGGAGCACCTCAGTGTGTTTAGGCTGCCCAACAGTACTTGTGGTTACTGAGTTCTACGCCAAAGTACAGACTTTTTTTGTTTTTATTGCCCACTTTGTTTCCACTAAAGAAAAAAATGCAACATCACTTTGGGCCAACTGATGTAAATCACTTCTGTTTTTATTCATGCACCACCCACCACCATCTTCTTCATAAGGCAAGACCAAATTGTAACAGAGACATGATCTGGGGAGCACCATGGTTATTCTGGACAGCAAGGTTAAGAAAGATTTCCTTCTTCCCTCATTACATCAGTTACACCTTCAAGTCACCATGGAGTCTCCATTTAATCACAGGGTGATTGTTTCAAAGGCAATCTCCAACACTGGGCCCAGAAAGGCTGGAAAAAGGGGAAGCAGTTAAAAGTTTTTTGATTTGCTCATAAAATCAAAGAGAGGTACAGCAAACAGGCACTATGCAAACAAGCCATTGCTTTGTAGTGTATAAAACTCTAAAAAGCAGACTATTTTCAGGCTATCAGATTGCCATCAAGGAGCAACCTCATGGTGTGAAGACTTACTCCAGCACTGTGACAGTGTATCTGGAGCTCTTGACTGCAACAAGCACATTGTTCCACATAAACAACAGCAGTATTGCTACTTGTTTTCTCTGTCAGAAAACCCTGGACAACATGATACTGTCTGGTCAGCAGATGTATCCTTTAGTTTGCACTAAGTATCCTTCCAGTGTGTGGCTTGTTTTTTTCAGTTACTGCCTCCTTCTCTCCCTCTGAGCTCAGGTTCTAGTTTGCAGAGGCTGGGCAGGCAGCTGAAATGCAGACCATCACGCAGGAATACAGCAGAGTACTCTGTTAGCCTGAATATTTCTTTGCACATCCACCGCGGAAAGTTCTGTTCACTTGTTTTTCAAGACACTTTTGGCAGTCAGGACTCAGCTCAAGAATTTACAGGTTTGAGATTGCTTGGGCTGTGTGCGTTAGCAAGAGAGACAGGCTTGAGAATCAAATGCTTTCTTCTATCTCTCAATTTTCTCACAGCTAGAAAGGTGCACAGTAACTCCAGGAGTGACAGAGAGGGTCCTTTGAAATGAAATACTAGACAGTTTCAGCAATTCATTTGGTGCTGTCTCCTGTCCTGTCATTCCAGAACATGAATTGCTGCTCCCATTCCCAATCTGGTCTTAATTGTTCTGAGATTATCAGGTAACAAATCCTCTCAGATGCTTCCAGATGGACATTCCTTTTCATATTGTCATTTTTCATTGAAAAAAGTGCTTTAGTGGCATGGAGACCAAAGCAGTTCAACCTTAGAGAATCAGGAGACATTTTAGCAAGCATCTCCCAAGAAGCAAATTCACTACTTTCATGGATGAAAGGGGGCTTTCACCTTCTGGCTCCTAAAAGTCTGGATAAACACACTGTTTTACACTTTGTGGATTTATAGGCTGATTCAGGATTAGGAGAGCCCAATTTTTCATTGTGGAAAGCTTCAATGTGCAAGTTCCAAAGTATAAAAACTTGAAGAGAAGACATGACAGAAGTAGTCACTGCACAATGGTACGTGGTGAAAGACTGGTTTTGCTTCTTAATTTTCAGTACCATCTGTTAGAAGTAGGACAGATTCCCACTTCTTTCCAACTTCCACCCAAAGAAAAACTTGTTGACAAAGAAAATCAACTCTGTTTAGAAATGCCACTGTGCTACTTCACCCTTAATCATCAGCATTACTGGATGAACTTCAAGACATCCCAACAAGGTAAATGAACCCATCAGAGACTCCACTACACAATTTCTTCCACCTTCTGACAACTCACTCATGGGACTCATCCGGTTTTCTCCTTGAGACAAGCCTGGGAGTCCATGTCACTGAAATCTGTATGAATATTAATGATTTATTCTACTCAATAATTCCCAACCCAGACAGAGCAAGTACGATCATTGAGCTCTATGGCTGATGTGAAAATAGTGAGTGCTTTCTAGTAACATTTTCTAAAATTATTTGTCTATACTTTAGAAAATTTATGTTCTTATTCATCTGCATATGTTTAAAAAAGAACAACTCGCAGGTCTATTCTCTCAGACAAACTCAAATGACTATTTCCCACCCCTACACTCAAGTTCTCCAAAGTTTTATTTGCTCTCACATTTACCTATTCAGATTTGGGATAACAGACACACATTCTGACATTTTGATTTTACACTTAGTCTGCATGACAAATGTGATGCAATTTTGAGTAGAAATAACAATTTAAGTCCAACCCTGCTACTGCAAGCTGCATTTATTTTCATATGTCTGTAAAAACCCCTCACACAAACAGAAGAGAGGTTTCTTCAGGTACCTTCTCTAGCCACCTTGTTTGCATGTTGTTAGACTCTCTAACCTACAAATTCAAGACTGTCCCAGCAGAGCGTCACAGTAGAATGGCAAACATTTCACCATTTCTTGCCCCAAATGTAAAATCACTTTGTCCCTTTTTCTCCTCTTCTCACAGTTACCCTGTAAGCCAGACATGCTAGAAGCCTGGTCAGCTTTGTGTGACCTCTATATCTACTTCTGTAGTTGTTAATTTAATTTGACAGATGAACTGGTAATTCATTTTCATCTCCCAAGTGTAGTTCAATCCACAATTACAAATCTGAGTATTAATGTGAAGACAAGCAGCACTGTGGCTGGGGGTCACAGGTGAAGAAAGAGCACGATGAAAACTAAACCACCTAGACCTCCATCTGATTAAGGCCACTACATAATGATGACTCTGCTACTGTTTCCACTAAAGAAAAAAAATTACAACCTTTTTCAGGGCACTGGAGTGCCTACAAACATGCAAGATGGGAGATTAGCAGAATCTAGTACAAGATAAATTATAGAAAATGTCATTTCATTTGTCTCAGCATTCCTAATTTCTTGTTTCCTTCTCACCATAAAACAAAATTCCCAAAGAGAAGCTACATAAGTAGAGGGACAATCTTCCAGACACATGTAAAATACACTAATTGTTCCATGAAGGCAATGAAGATGATGTGACAGCCAAGGAGAGATAATTTTTTCAGTTGGAATGAGTAATATGACAATAAGCTTGCAGTTTCTCCACCACAATCACATAAATAACGTCTTACCAAACTAAGAAACCCATTTATGTAAGCACAGCCTTAACCACTTAGATATAAGGCATTCCAGAGGTATTATTAGGGCATGTTAAGGCTTATTAAGGCATAATATAGTTCTAAAGACACTACAAATTCCAGCAGTACAGCAGGAAAAAGAAACTGCAGCAACAGTGTCTCCAATTAAAAAATCTAAATACACAGAAGATGGCAGAACACTGCCTATGCACTAGAAGAAGCCCTATTAGTCAAGCCTATTACTACTTGCTTCCAACAAGGTATTTCTCTCTCATTAAAAACACCACTTTATCTCTGCCACCTGACAGCATGAACACCAGACACAGCACATCAAATGCGTAACTTCAACTTGAGCCTCACTTTGCATCAGTATGTTTAAGTAATGTTACTCCCCAAAGGGCTGAGCTCTTGTAATTCCACAAGCGACCTTCTCAGTTCTCCTCACTTGCATTCTTAGCTTTCAATTAACCTCCCCTTTAAGCAGTGTAGTGTATACAATTCATAAGCGACTAAGTTGACTCTTTAATAAGCTTGCAAAGCAATAGATTCTAAGAACGCTGAAGCAAAGCAAATTATGAACTGAATTCAGAACATGAGGTTACCCTCATTGCTAGCAGCAGCTGACAAAGCCACTGTTAAATGCTGTTTACATGCCCCTACCACAGTCGGTCATGCCAAATCGCTGTATTCAGCAATAACAGCTCTCTATTCTGCTATCCTGCACATGAGCAAAATCACCACTCCTGTTCATGGCAAACTGAGGTCTAGTATTTTAGCAATGGCAATTTGCCATGGATTTTCAACAGTGACCTAGGCACTGCGTGCACAATTTAACCAGGTATAGAAAATGGTCTTTGGGGTATTTTATCTTAATATTTATGTACCAATAAGACATCTACTTCAAATTCTGAGAAATGTGAAAGACCATATAATTATGTACTCATTTAGCAACAATTTCTTACAGCAACTGAAAAAAAAAATTATGGCTGTGTTGATCTTTAGCCCTATTTCATACATTCTGAAGGAATTCTGCTCTTCCGAGACTGAGTATTCCCAGGTTTTGTGGCAACTTCTCACAGGTCACAGTTTACAATTTAAGACACGTACTCATGAATCACGAATTACATTCATACTCAAGAGGTATAATTCCATGAAAAAACAGTTGCCCAAATGACATTTGCAGCATTGCTCCGTTAGTATGCTGCATAATTCTGCACTTTGCCAAGGGAAATTTCACATGGAATTAACAAATGAAACAAACAGCAGTATTACTATGAAACGCACACTTGAGGTGGATCACTCATTTCTCTCACTTCAAAGACTCCTGAAGAAACTCAAAGAGCAGATCAGGTCTTAATAACATAACATATAGCTAGAAACAAAAATCAAATTACTTTTTCTCCACCTTTAAGCAGGAGCACCTCAGTGTGTTTAGGCTGCCCAAGAGTACCTGTGGTTACTGAGTTCTACGCCAAAGTACAGACCTTTTTTGTTTTTATTGCCCTCTTTGTTTTGTAACCTTCTTATCACCCCTCAGAGCTGGTTTTAGAAGCAAAACACTGAACAAAGAGCTACTGCCTGAAAAGGAACATATCATTGATTTGTCTTTGATTCCTTCAATATAAGTGTTAATCCTGTTCCCACCTTCTTTCTCAATCTAACTCTTGGTTATTTACAGACACAGAGTCCCACCAAAAGTTCCCTCATTAGCTGACACTCCATTTGGTTCTGCCATACCATATATTCCTCTCTGCCTTCAACATACTGTGTAAGTCTTCCAGGTGTGCCCTTTCACAAACACTGCTGCCCCTTCCAGGAGCAGGCTCTGCACTTCGACCTAGCCTACCCACAGAAGAAACCTCTACCCCAGGTAGTGGGAACAGAACTACACTCGTCATTCTGTTTCATATCCCACCCAGAAGACTAACCATTTCCAAACACCTCAACGCCTGCCTCTGAAATCTTGTTCCTGCCTTCTCTAACAGGTGCTGATAGCGCTCCCTTTGCAGCTTCCATCTCCAATAGTGAGAGAAAAAAAAAGAAAGAGAGATTTAGGGTTAAGACAATGGGGTGGGGGAAGGAAGTAACACACTTCATTCAGATATATCATTAAAAATATGTACCTGAATTTACAAGATTTTGGCCAGTTCTACAGATACAGCCACATGGACACTTGGGAGACATTCCCCCATTTTTTCATCTTTGGTTGCTGCACCTTTAGAGTAAAATGTCTCACATTAAAAGGGCAGCAATGAATCTCTCCCCTGGGATGGCAAACAGACCTGCCTGCTAGAATACCTTGTTACTCCTAGTCTGTCACATCTAAAATCCCTATCTCAAGCAAGAATTCTAAAGACATCTCTTCTTGTCCTCTGCAGCACCCAGTATTCACATTAATATGTGGAGCCATATCAAAACACAAAGGTACCTATTTTG
Organism: Patagioenas fasciata; assembly: GCF_037038585.1. NCBI lineage: Eukaryota > Metazoa > Chordata > Aves > Columbiformes > Columbidae > Patagioenas > Patagioenas fasciata. The sequence goes on from NC_092560.1 coordinate 38,696,344, forward strand.
AAAGTAAAAGAAACTTTGCATTCTAGGTGTCTAGGCACAGCTGTGTAGGTATAAACACCACAAAACCTTCACTTAAGTACTATTTTTAGCACTGGACTTTCAGCAAACAGAAGCATATAGCAGATAATAATTGTTAAGAGTTCACTGAGGAAAATGCCAAAGCAAAGGAATGAAGAGGGGATAAGTATCTTCAGAGTCTACTACTATTTTTTTAGACTACTACTGTTACTGAACAATATGCACATGTCTTTATGAATTTCATTGCCATCTGGACAGGAGATGTCACAGATGCTAGTGTCTTCACAAAATGTGCTTTGAGTTAAATTGTGTGTTATTAATATTTATTTTTCCTGCCTAGCCAGTAAGTATAGCCCAGTATCAGGAAGGAGGAAAGAAGTTGAGTGATAACACGAACCAAAAAGATTGTCCCTTCTTTCCTTGCAGGTCATATATTCTGTAAGGAAATATGTAAGTACAGCACTAGTACATGACAACCAGAAGTCAGCAGCATCACCTACCACCATAAATCCCAATTATTCCCATACATCATTTCATCATAGGTGGGATAACCCTACTTTTATGGATAGTTTATTGAAGCTACAACATTTTATAATTTGTGGCTTCATAACCATATAGCTGTAGTTGCAAAATAATAAAAGACAGTGTGTTGAACACTTTGTGGCATCCCAAACCAGGCAAGAACTTAAAATTTTACTGACACAGATGTTCTCTCTTCACTCCCATCTTATTGTTTTCACTGAATTATATAGTGCTTTCAAGTGCAGAAACTCTAGGTTAGTTTGTGTGCAGACAGAACTTGCCTGGAAATAAATCAGCAAAAGAATTTAAACATTAACATGTCTGTCTCCAAATCTCTGTAAAACCACCTGAAACATTGAATGAAACCACAGGTGACAGATCTTCCTACATTATTTGAGGACTTGCTTTTGGTCTCCAACCCAGCACTTGAAAATCAGAAACACAGTTTGACTTTATAAGTGATTATTCTCACACTTCTAAGAATTTTTTTTGTGTGGTAAGAATAAAGCATATCATCAATCCAATATCTTGGGTTTAACTAGATTCATAAGAGGATTCTGGACAATGCTAATGAACCATAGAATTAAAATGCAGCTACATAGAGGACGTAAGATTAGACAACTATAGAACGGATAGGACTTCAAAGTAATTTCTTTAATCCAAATTAAAAGTGCATTATGAGTAACTTTTCACTAAGCAGATACTTATAAGTTTTACAACACAGTTAAGGACTCCAGCACCAAAACTTAAGAAGAAATACTTGATTTTCTCAGCTACTGTTGACAAAGCCCTGAGGAGAATGCTCACCAAATCCCTATGAGATCTGCAGCAAAAGAGCTGGAAAGCACGCTCTACAGCACGCTCCTGGTAGCACTTGGCAGAAAATGAGGCACAGCGTACCTAGACAACTTTAATAACTTATTCAGGACACACTTACCTTTTCAAGACCATGTAAGTTCAATATATTATTTCCTTTTGGCAGCAACTACAAAGAGAAACATGATTCTCCATGGCAAGCATCCCACTATGGAAAAGATAACAGTTTTTGCTAGGATGTAAGGTCAGACACCTGTTGTTCATCAGAAGTCACATAAACACCATTTCACTGTTGAAAACTGGGAACAGAAAATCACTAGTAAGGCTTCAACCACACAGTGCTAAACCCTCAGTCTCTCAGCATACAAAGTTACAAATGACCAAAGCTACTAGCTTTTTGACAAATACCAAGCTCAACAGTCTTTAATTGAAATACATTATAATAAGTAAACATTTCAGAATCAAAATTCGAGGCAGTTGACTGAAAACACGCGCAGACATTCTTGCATTACTCTCCACCCTCCTAGAGAAAAAATGGTTATTTCTGAGAGCAGTTTGATCAGAACACAAGACTCCCACAAACTAAAACATGTTGTCTCAGTTAGATATTAGCTATGTAGTAGAGTACATTCGAGAAGTCTTTATACCAGTTTGGCATTTTTCAAGTACTTGGCAGCTGGTCCTTTTACAGATAACAAATATCCCCTTTTTGTCTGAAGAGTGTTAAATCAAAATCCATCTCTTCCAGTCCATAAATATACTAAGAATCCTATTTAGCTGAAGTCTACTGGCTGGCTTGCATATTAACATTTCACTAAAATGAAAGCATTATGAAAGATTTATTTTCTATTTAGCAATATCACAACTACTGATAGATCTGGTTTGTGCTACTGATCACTTCAGACATACACCTATGAAATTTTAAGAGAATGAAATCTGAATAATTAAAATACACACTATCTGGAAAAACATCACATGTGCCTAAGGACAGAAAGAAAAAGGTTTTAATACATTTAACTATTTTGTGTAAATAATCACTTAACAGATGATGGCCAACCAATGAAGAAACAAAATACAATACAAATGCTTCAGTCTTTTTCACTCTCTTTTCTCAATACACTTGAGTTGTACTTTAAGCTTAAGTATTAGTTAAGTAGTTAATCCAGTGATATACAAGCTAAGCAGAAAAATATTTTTTTAAATGTAATGTACCACTAAATTGTTAATATAATTAGTGGTACGACAGCTCAGTACCGTACCACTAATAATATTTTCTTGGTTACTGCAGAGATAAATTTGTAATCTAGGTAATTGGAGTACAACTCTAAACATCCCCATGATAGCTTTAGGTTAAATTAGAATTTGTTTTCATTGCTAACACTGCAATTATGGGCAAAATTGTCTCTACAAGTCAACATATATTAAAAGGAAGATTGTTACATTTTATGGTAACTAAACAAAATAAATGACAAGTAGGTACCAAAAAGTAAGATTCAAAACTCTATAACCAAAGCTTTTTTGCAATATCAGAGATATGAGTGAAGATTCTTCTGGGCTGGAATAACTCCATTGTTTCGTGGATATCCCAAGATATCAACTTCTCTTCCTCATAAAATGTGGAAGTCAAGAAAGTCTCTACTGAACAGAAATAGCTTGATAATTACAATTTACTCAAAAGCAACAGAATGCCAATATCTTCAGATGCTTACAGCTGTGTTGTAAAAGCTAGTTCAAAAGCAGGAAGGTGAAATTTGATTTGATAAAGTTTCATTGCAGTGGACAAAAATGAAACTTGTATTTTGTTTGCTGGCAGAAAGAGAATCTTCAACTCACAAGAGCGCATATAACAAAATCAAACATGCAATCTATTGATTTAAAAACTTTTACTGCAATGTGACATTTAAGTGAACAGTAATTACATATCTCTCATTTCTCTCAAAAAGAAAAGATGTAAACAGGATAATAATTTTACCTGTACATACATAGCCTCTCGGATCATTTGAGGTGGGCAAAGGAGAGGGTAGTGTTTTGCAATGATTGAGACAGTTTTAAGAGAAATGGATTTTCAACTGAAAAAAAAAAAGAGCCAACATTTTTTAACCCAACTTAAACAAAATACTGTGCTTCTTGCCCTATTTTAACACATCTGAGAAAGCAAAATAATTACCCATAATTTGGCATTCATGTTTGCATTTGCTCTGATCTTTTAGATTTCACAAGGCTGCTATCCAGTGTTGCCATGAAATAGAGACTGTAGAATCTAGGTAGCACAGGCTACTTTCAATACCAAGTAGAAAGGAACATGAAGCATTACACTACATTTCTGCAACTAGTACAGTAAGAGTGAAAACTAGAAAAAGTTAATCTACAGTGTATAGAAGAAACTAATTATCTGCAAAAGCTGATTTTTGGTTGTATATTATTTTACACTGTTATTTTCTGCATCTGCTAAATTAAAGTAGACATACTTGCTGCTTTCTTTGCTTTGTTACCTATATTCTCTTCTCCCCTGCTCCCCATATTTCATACACCAAGCATTATGAATATAAGCCCAAATATCCCCGACAATCCAGTGAACAAAGTTAGTTTAATGCACTGGTGTGAGATGTGAAACCAAAAAAGGTCTCTCAATCTTCATCAAAGTTCTGTTGTAGAAGAAAGTTGGCAGCCAAGTTTTCATTCTTCTCACAAGCAAAATACGCCTGTATCACAAGTCCTTCAGGAAATCCTAATGCCTTTAACTGAAGAAAATAAACAGATTTAGAAAGTACATTTTATTATATATTAACCTTCTTTGTATACCTAGTAATTTAAGATGCCACTTAGTGCACAAAGGTGTTGCCTCTGTCTTCAGAAAACAGAATTCTTACTTGAAAAAGTGACCTGAGTCTAACGAAGTACCATAAAACATGTCACTTTTCTTTCACTGCAACAGTAACACACTAAAACAGACTCTGATCACAGTAATGTCTGGAAGTAACAGCAGATTGCACTGCTACAAAAAAAACCAAACAAACAATGCCCATTTGAAGTTACTAATTATACAAAGCTCAGGATTGTTAACAAAAGTTGCCTGGAACAAAAGTTCCCAGCTTGTGATCACTAGTAGGTGGCTCAACACATCACATTAAGTCACACTTTCCATTGTTCCAACCGGCCTTTCACTTAAAAAAAAAAAATTGATTACACATTGCAGCCATAAGAAATAAGTTGAGAGCACTAAGTTTTTCAGAAGTCAAGGAACTAAATAACGTCTAGGGCACAATGACAACAGGGGATGAGAATACTATCAAAGAGCTTACTACTCTGCCAAAGAACGGGTTTAGGCTGCCCTTAAAGACACTCAGCAAACCAATCTTTGTTTTAGCCAAACCACGTACAACCACTTGGAGATTTTCTTAAAATCCTCACAGCACCCACCGGGCATTTCACATATAGGGCACATCAAATCTTTGAAAAACTCTTTGAAAAACTATGTCCTATTATCCTTTACTAACCATTCCTAAATTTAATTTCATGCTTACAAACAGCATGAATGTGTCAGCTGTAACACTTAAACAGCCCAACTTTGGGAAAGGGGAAAGCAGGGAAAGGGGAAGAAGCACGCAGGTCTCTGTTGGGGTTTTTGAACAGGTTGTAGAGGTAATAACGCTCTACTGCATGAAGTGGTTTTAAAAAGAAATGCAGTAGACTAGAGAGGATGACCTGTGAAGATGTACGTGTACAAAGTCTTAGACTAATCTTTTGTCAATTTCCTTGAGATCTAGGAAATTGACACCTATACTAAAGTTGTTGTGTTGTTTTTTTTTTTTCTGATGATCCTTACATAACCTTTTTCTTTGCCAGTTGAAAAAGTCTTTGATATACAAAAACACTACCACAGTGTGACACAAGTCTTTGCAATCTGTTCTAAAAAAACTTCAAGGTATTGCTGTCTATGCAAATCCATATTCATTCACTGTTACACACGGTATTCATGAATGAAATATATCGTCCAAGCATATTTTTACAGATATATTTACCTTTATTTTTACAAAGCTATAATTAACTAATTCTCATGGATAGACAAATAACTGGGTTAAGTGGTGATTTCCACCAATCTACTTAACTATGAGAGGTCTTACTATCCACGTACTTTGCAAACAGTGCTCATGCAGACACACCTAGAAGCCTATCACAGCACCATATAGAAAAGTACCCTCTGACACTTCTGCAAGAGGAATTACTGCCTGAGTTCCCTCCCATTCCAGAGGGAAACACATTCAATCATCAATTACTACAGATGGCCTCTGATCACTTAAAAGGCTCTGCATCTTCTCAGTAAGACAGATTCAAAAGATTTTGGACTCAATTGCTATAAAGCAAGAGATGTAATTTGAAACAAGACTATAACAGCTATGACATGTCAAATATAAAATACCAAAAATGATGCAGAACTACTGAGCATAAACAAAGTTTAAGGCATTTCTTACACATGCACCAGAGTCAAAACACTAGAGCAACAGCCAAGCAACATTTCAAAGAAGAAAGTCTCACCCTTTCTATAGCTTCTTTTTCCTGAGGTGTTACTTGAATGTAATTCATATGCCCATTTCCAGCTTCTGCTACTCCTCCAGTGCTGGCACCATCATCACTGCCACTTAAACCTTGGCGGGACTCTACAGCTGGCTCGTTCAACATATGAATAAAATGTTCCTGATGTTGGCTTATTTGCTATGATACACAAGAGATTAATTAATATTTTGAAACAAAGCATGTTTAATTCTGCCAACACACAAGTAAGAGTATTTATTTTCAGTAAATTAAGCAGTTAAACAAATGTGTAAAAAGTGCATACTGAAAAATGATTACATCTAACCATAAGAAATGCAATTTAAGGTTTCAGTTCAATTGCAATGACCCCCCACTTTGTCTGATGCCCTTTGCACCTCTTGTGAAAAGACTCAGGTGCATTTCTAATGTCACAGAAAATATGTTCTGTACATGCAATAACTGCTGAAAAGCCAACAAAGAATGTTCTAACAGCTATTAACACACTTCCCCAGTTAACATCAACATATCCCTTTCTTTCTTGTAAAGCTAAATCAAAAGTAGTAGCATTATTTTGTCATTTTAAGATTCACCTGCAGTAGCTGAGGGTTTTCCCGTCCAATCTGCTGTAGCAATGCTGGTAACAGAGAAGGATTTTGCTGAATAATTTGTCTCATCTGCTGGAACTGAGGCTGATTTCGTAAAAACTCAAGTGGATGCCCTGAAAAATCAACAAGGTAACACATTTTTTAAAAAGTTACAAAGATTCTTAATAAAATACATATCTATGCTATAACTGTACACAGAAACGGAACATAAAAGTGGACAATACATCCCTCACTGAAGAACAGAAAAGCTTGCTTCCCCACACTAAATTATTCTAGTTTTAAGCAAGAACTTCTTATTCTGAGGTTAAACAATACATTTTCTTTTCACACAGCCTTCTCTTAATATCCAAGAGCCTTCTGTCCTTGATCTCCAGCACTTTTCTCTTCATGTCTCATTTCTGAGTAACCTCAGACACACCTACCCAGCCTACTCTCATGTCTTTATGCCTATGACAGAGTTTTCTACCTCCTGGACAGAACCTACAGTTCTGTCTTCAAGTCAGTCTTGCCTCCACATATATCCTATACTGTTAGGTATTGTCCTTTACCCAGCAGTGTCTAAAGTGCTCTGAAGTATCCCATTCCCCTCATTCTCTCTTTACAGAGAATATCGTGTGTGCCTGTCACTTTTACCGCTATGGTACACTCTGGCCCCTATCAAGGCTTACATCTTGAACACCACCTCTGCCACAGCCTAGGACCTTCGCTACCCCTTGATTATGCTCCTTTAACACAGAGTTCTCAGCAGGGAGCAACCAGTCTGTTTGTGTGCTGCACTGCTGAGTAAGAAGTCCTAGGTCACGGATAGGTTTCTCAGGTGTTACACACCTCACAGCATTACTGCAGGTTGCTCCCTTGATATTCCGACTTCCAAGCAGTAAATGTATTTAGTATACTCACAGCTGACAGCACACAGGCACAGCAGAAAACAGAGTTTAAGAGAAAACACAATCCTCTCCACATTTGTGGTTTTACATTTGTATCCAGAACACTGCATCAAAGGAACTGTGCAAGTTCACAGCATTTTGAGAAGCTTCATGCTCTATTCCAGATATATCCACATAAAACAAGCCATTTGTTCTGAGTACCACACTTGAAATTCCCATGCTGCAGCTGTTATCCAATTCACTTTGACAAGTTCACAAGCACCAGGAACTTAAAATTCACTGAAGCACAGAATACCTGGATGTCTGTGTTTATCACATCCACTCATACATAATCTTTCTTACCTCCTAATGAACTAGTAGTCGTAGGTATAGTTGCTACTGATGTTGCCACTGTTGAAGACTGAGAGGCACCAGTGCTTGCTGCTTGAGATGGCTCAGCCACAGCCTGATTATCTCCAGGTATACCCTAAAGCCACAGTTCACATAATTATCTACAGAATGTTTTATTACACATATTATGTAGTTTTCAGAATGAAGAAAAAACATTAATGCTTTCACTGCAAATACAAAGTAGGATGTTGTGATAAGTACACATTTACAACTGGAAGAGAATACTGTGAAAGAGTAATTTATTTTTTGAGAAGAAAAATATGTAGCTTGTATAGTGAGGTAGTAAAGCATGCACTGCACCAGTTTAAAATACACTTTACTCCATCAACAATTACTTGCTTTGAATCCTGTTCTAAGATAACTGACAGGAGTGAAAAAGTTAAACTAAATATAGTGTTACAATATGTTACAGTGTTAAGCAAATAAAATTACATTATGGCAACAGAATTGTGGTACACAATGCTAACAGTGAGCTTATAGATGACATACAATCTGGCAAGAAATTGAGATAAAAGAACAAGGCTCTTTGGACCTCTTTCCTCAATGTAACATGACAGCAAGTGTCATTTACTCTATCTGGAGTGTGAAAAGGCTTGTATGTTATAAAATTTTAGCAGGTTAAAAAACAGTTAATTTGCATTTTATTTTCCAAGTGTAAACAACTTAATATAGGAACTAATTGCTTAGGAGGACAAATCTAAAAAAGAACAATTACAATAAATTAGAATGTGGGTTATACCTACGAGACCTTACTTAGTCTACTACTTCTCTCCTGTATGGAAATCCTTCAAACTTCCCACCCAGACCATGTTTTCCTCACTGTCACTGAACTCCTGCACCAAGTTTGTCCTTTCCACCATCCTCCCTGAAGCCTAGAAGCTTAGGTAGCTTGGCCTGGGCACCCTTCAGTTTGTGAACCACAAAATGTGAGGAACGGGATAGGTGGAGATAATCACAGAATTTCAGTGTAACCAGACAATGAAGAGGCTTGGCAAACCTACCACAGAAATCACTGGTAGGTAACACAGATTAAAAATCCTACTCCTACTTGTTCTTCACATGAGATGTTCATCACTATAGCTGAACAAAAAGGATGAATACACAGCTAATATAAAGGCCACTTCTAAAAAAGGAGAACTGGACAGTGCTTCAGGCAAAACTTTGCCCTACTGTGAGGTAAGATGTATGTCAGATTATAAATCACCTAATAACCAAGTCCACTTTCAAGCCACTGACAGGAATAAATGCAATACTGTCACATACTTCATTACCATTACATGGCTCGGTCAGCTTGCTACACATCCCTCCCTCCAGAGAGGGGGAAGAAAACTTCACTCACTACATAACTCCGAGGTAACTCTTATCAGTGCACTGCTTCAATACCTTTCCCCATTAAACCAGTAATTTCTGGGAACTTAAGTATAATATAGGAACTTGGGTTAGTCTTATGAAATTACTGGTTGATTTAGTCTGTTCACAGGCAGGTGTTGTCACTGCAATCCGTGACCAGATCAAACAGCATATGCTTTTTAAACCTTAAGTTTGCTCTCGAATGGAAACACTATGGAAACTAGTTAATGAAATTTACTTAGAGACAAACTGTCATCTTGAACTTCATCTTAAGCCTTAAATATAACCTTGAAGTATCACTCTCCAAATAACCGAGACTGTGTACAACTATAATCAGATGAGACTAGTGAGGTGTACACACCGTGTCCATAGAATAAAGCATGATATATCAATTCACGTAAAATTAATTTTGAATGTAAACATTCCTGGGACAGCAAAAAGGCCATTTTTTTCCTTATGGTGGATTAAACAACTCCTCACAGTTTAAATGAGCTCCAGAGCAGTTTTTAGCTGACATTGTTCTCCATAGGGTAATATTCACATGAAGCCCAGCGCAAGGAATGTACACGTTTAGAACAGAATAGTTGCAGTTGGAAGGGACGTACAATGATCATCTAGTCCAACTGCCTGACTGCTCCAGGGCTGACCAATAGTTAAAGCTTGTCATTAAGGGCATTGTCCAAATGTCTCTGAAACACTGACAGGCTTGGGGCATCAACCACCTCTCTAGGAAGCCTGTTCAGTGTTTTCCTACCTTCAGGGTAAAGAGGTATTTCCTAAAAAGTTTGTAACTAAGAGGCTGCAATGAATCGTGTGGTTGTTGAAGGAAAGGCAGGACTCCTTCCTAATGAAGGGCTAGAAAACCTCGGGTCAAAGCGAGATCTGAATTTAAATGCTTCAAAGTCAAGTATGGAGTAAAGAAAAAGAAACAGTGCCTTCTGGAATCGAGACCTCCTTCTATGATCACAGCTCAAATACATAGGATTACATCTAGATCCTCAGCCGTGAGAACTGAACAGCTTGTCATCTGAACCATGGACAACAAGTGGAAATTTCAGGGCTCACTGAAGACACAGTTACACTTTAAGTGTACTCTCTTGATATTTTCTTTCCAACACTTCACAGGTGCCTTTGGTGTACTGATCCTTTAAACCAGGACAGTGGTATAGACTTACAGCTCTCAACATCCTAATCCCACACTGCAGATTACATAAGAGATAACTTCAATGATGGTTTGGAGGTACACAGAGGGTTAGAGAACAGTGTTGTCAATGGATCACTATTAACTAAAGCTAAGTTTTTTTAATGGAGCAGGATAGTAAGGAATATGTTCAGATCACAGCAGATCAAGAACAATTAAAAAGAGCATTTTCAGCAACAGGATTCTTCCAGAAAGACAACAGAAGTCTGCTAGCTACTACAGAATTATAGAATGTCCTGAGTTGGAAGGGACCCACAAGGATCATCAAGCCCAACTCCTGTCCCTGCACAGGACAACCCTACAGTTCACACCATGTATCTGAGGGTGTTGTCCAGTCTCTTCCTGGACACTGTCAGGCTTGGTGCCGTGACACCTCCCTGGGGAGCCTGTTCCAGTGCTCCACCACCCTCCGGGTGAAGAACCTTTTCCTGATGTCCAACCTAAACCTCCCCTGGCACATCTTCCTGCCATTCCCTGGGGTTCTGTCATTGGTCACCAGAGAGAAGAGATCAGTGCGTGACCCTCCTCCTCCCCTTGTGAGGAAGCTGCAGCTGCCATGAGGTCTCCCATTAATCTCCTCCAGGATGAACAAACCCAGTGATTTTAGCCACTCCTCATATAGCCTCCTCTCTAAACCTTTCACCAACTTTGTAGCCCTCCTCTGGACATTCTCCAGTAGCTTTATATCCTTTTTATCCTGTGTTGCCCAGAACTGCACACAGTGCTCGAGGTGATGCCGCACCAGTGTTGATCACTGACCTGCCTGCTACTGCCCCCTTCCCCCTTTCAATCTCATATAAAAAAAGAAAATATATTCTCAGTAAAGGATAAAACATATTCTCAGTAAAGGATAACACAACATAGACAGGGACCAGCCTCTAAAACAGAAGGATCCATATTAAACACAGGACCTACTGAAAGAGTAGAAAGGAACTGCTGAAACCAGTCACTTAATCTATTTGGCAAGTGCCACATGTTGAACTTCATCATAGGGATTCTCTATTTCTATTCAAGACTTCCTGAACAGAAATAAGCTACAGCAGGGAAATATCAGAGTGTACAAGTACTGCACACAGTACATGACTGGCACACATAAAGCAAGTCCAAAACTTACAGGATGCACTGGATTTATGGTGTATGTACAGACTAAACAAATAGTAAAATAAATGTTTTTAGGACATGAAAAACAAACGTTTGGGATTCCAGATGTCTAAGGTTCCACACTTATGGCCGATAAACTGGAACTACTGCATTCACCCTAAGGGCAAGACAATATTTATCACCTTTCAGTGGCCCAAACAAAGAATCATTTTGGCTGGAAGAGACCCTCAAGGTCTTCAACTGTTAACACTGGCACTAAACCATGCCCTAAGAACCTCCCCTATACATCTTTTAAACATCTCCAGCGATGCTGACTCAACCACTTCTCTCAGCAGCCTGTTCCACGGCCTGACAACTCTCTGTGTGAATAAATGTTTCCTAATATCCAATCTCAGACTCCTCTGGGGCAACTTGAGGCCATTTCTTCTTGTCCTATTCCTTGCTACTTGAGAGAAGAGACAAACACCCTCCATGCTACAACCTCCTTTCAGGTAGTTGTTCTTATCTAATGCTAGATGAGAACTGAACTTTCTACATTTATGTATTCAAAACATTTGTTGCCTGTTTAGAAACTGCAGGTTACCAAGTCTTGGGATCACTACTTAACTAGCAAGCACACAAGTGACTTGTAGTTTTAACTACTGAAGAAAAACTTCATTAACAAGAAATGTTTCATGACTAGAAGATGCTGTTTTCTTATGAGTCTATCAGAAATTCATTCCATATATATTTTGTTTCAAGATATCTGACTCCAAGATTTTAATAAAATTAATAAAGTTCAGATTTGGAACAAGCAAAAGCTGCATCAGGGGAAAAAACGGTATGCTAGAGTGAAAAATGCACCTGAAATACTGATGAAGCAACAAGCTTCTAGATAGATTCTCTGGTGTTTACAATTCACCTATTAGATAAAGGTATACAACAAGAAGTAATCAAAAAAGCCCCTAAAACAATTCACAAGATTTCCATTCAAGTGAAGCTACTCTTTTTTTTTCTCTTACGCCAATTATGTTCACTTCCCCCTTCAGACTATATTTGTCAAATAAGAAACTGTTTCTTCTCCAAAACATCAGTTAAACTAAGCACACTTCAAAAAATTTTTAGATCTGTCTGTTTGGAAAGTATATTATTAAGAACACTATGCATTATTAGTAAAAACAATGAACTGAAACTTAAAATAGCCTTTGTGATGTTACAGATACTAGTAAAAAAAATACAGCTAATGCTGTCACTAACATGTGACTCAAAATCATTCCTTGAACCAGCTACTGGCAGTTAAAACTATCACTGTAACTGGACATACTTTGTACACATATCCATATAAATCAACAAAGTGACAGAAGTAGTTAGGGATGACTTCAGTATTTCCTGGAACATATTATGACCCTCCAAATCCAAATCTCAGCCTTCCAGATGCTCTGCGTAGAGATGGTTTTCCTCTATGAACACATATTACTCTCACCGATTGGATAATATTAAAAATAACCAGTAAATCACAGTTATAACTATTCTTTAGCAAGGACAACAGAGAGTGAGACAACAAGGTGTCGGTAAAATAAACTGCTCACCATTAAAAGGTATTCCACCGCTCTGTCAGGATTGTTGAAGCTGGCTCTCAGCGCCGCAATTACTTGCTCGCGTTCATAGCCCATTGACATGATCTCAGTCACCATATTCTCATAGGACTGACCTGTCACTAGAAGTAACATGACCACCATTTTAAGTGAATAAGACAAAAAAAGCACCAAGAAAGTTGCATTGGATAAATTTCACTTCTAATCAAATCTGAGTTGTTCACTGAAGAATTAATAATAGCTCATATTAAACTTGCCATGATTCTGTTGCTTTAATTCCAAATACACTCTGGTGGTTTCATTATGCATTCGATTGGAACAGTAGACAGTAATGAACACAACACAAACTTTATTGAAAAAGGCAGCACTTGTGACACCTCTGTACTCATAATTGAAATAATATTCCCTCTCTACATTTTCATCTAAGGTCAAGAGTATCCTCACAGGTAATATTCAATTCCTGATGTAATCAAGAAAAGTGTCCTGCAGTGTAAGTTTGGAAACTAAGCTTTTCAGGCAAAAATCTGCCTGTGAAACTGTTGGCCATTGAGGTTTTCCTTAAGAAACTTTACACTACACTGTGGTTAGACAGATGACAAATAATGATGACCAAGTTACAACTGTTTATTGCTACATGCTGTTGACGATGATCTAAGTCACTTAAGCAACTTAACATAGACCAATTCAAGTCAGACAGAAGACCTCATATTACATCTAGAGAAGTCATCTAGACCTCCATGAGGGCTTGGGAGAACAAATAAGCTCATTTAATTCATGTAAAGTTGACTAGACATCTATCACATAAAATCTCCCACCTCTCACAGCATAAACGAACAGGCCCACACCTGGAGTCATCAAAAGGGTACACGCACTATATATGGAGCAATTTAAGGACAACTGGTCCCTATACTAATGGTATTGAAGGAAAAATAACTCTCTCCTCACAATTCATTTTATTTCCCTTCCTCAAAAGTAGACAGCAGGTTTAATAATAATTAAAAAAACCAAACTATTCTATCATAAATTGTATCTGAGCAACATCTTAAAGGTTACCTTGCTGTGCAAAAACAGGGGAAAAAACCCCACAGCGATTAAAATACCTTCTCCCTCCTTGGATAAAGGAAGGAGATCTCAGTGGAACTCCTGATCTCAGTAGAACACTGCTACTGACTCTCTAACACTAGCAAGTTAGTGGCAGAGGAGTTAAGTAATTAACAGTCACCATAAAAACTAACAGATTAAAAAAAGTAGAGGGAACAAATATTGCTAAAGCTACTCTGTTAGGTAAGTCACAATTAAAAGAACCAAAGAAAAGACTGAGTTTTATTAGTTTAGAAAGGTGTTTAACTCAAGCCAAAATTAACAAAACCACATTGCTTGTTTTTTGAAGAATGCTTCTAAACAATCAGTGGATGTAGGACTGAGGGTAACATCCTCAAGGACAAATAATAAAACAGCCCAAGTCCAAGGATCCTTGTGCATTATCCTTAATGATAAAAAACGGATTTACAACCCTTGACTAATTTGAGTATTTATTATTCAGATTTCAAAGTAATAGTGCCAATCTGAATTTTAGGAATGGTAAGTTTATGTCTTCATATACAAGATCAATCATTTTACATCTACTGTCATTTTTTAGAGGACATAAAAAAACCCCACCTGGCTCTAAAGACAGGTATTTCTGCACATGCCTTCAGAGAGGCAAGAAAGTCAAGCCAACAACTGTTCCAATGCAGTGATTTTGTTAAACTTACTGCTCATGTTCTTTCTTACACACTTCTAGTTTACCCGTACTACTGGTAACAAATTAAGAAAGGTAAACAGCAGACACAACATATTTTGATCTAAATAGCTAGTAAAACATTTCTGTAGTGCTCTAATAAGCTAGGTTATAAGCTAGAAGAGTATGAGATTTGTTACAGAAAAAAAAAGATGCAATTAGGTTGACTTGCTCTGGACAGACTGCTGTATAAGCCATAATAAAATGACAAAGAAGGAAACAGAATTACTGTGAATTTAGGCACACGTACTCCAAATATGGTCTACTTACACAAGTCATGCAAAAGCAAGACCAAAAACAGTAATTCAGGAATTGCACACCAGCCATGTCATGATGTAGAGTCAGGCCTATCTCTGCATAGTGCTACTGGAAACGTTTGTGAGGTCAAAGTTCATCTGCTCTACTCTTTGTTTTCATCTTCAGATAACATTTTAAAGCTGGATTAACTTTCAAAGTCAGCTCATTGCATTCCCCACAATAATTCTTGTCCCCACACTCTGAAAAAAGCTTAGGTTGCTCCAGTGAAAGATACTGTTGCACAGGAATGGCAGGATGTGCAGATCTTCATGTAGCACACAAAACCACACTGGCTTTCAGCCAGTGTAGCTAACTGAAACCAAAAGCAATTTAGTAGAAATTTTTAAAGTGAAGCCAATTATCTTCAGGCAATGTAATTGAGAAGCCACAGTAAGAACATGCCTGGGACCCTACTTAGGATGTAAAAACATACTACATGAATTTGTGTAAGCAAATTCCTTTTAAGACAGTTTCTGAAGAAAAAGAACCATACAGTTCATGCCTATTGCCTTTCAAAAATTTTTGGCATATAACCCTTGCAGTATGCTCACCCAGGAAATGACATTCAATGCGTGTAATTTCCAAACTGTTAGGGACACATGGGTTTACTCTATCAGATACCAAAGAACTTTCATATAAGATGATAGTGAGGTGATGCTCTCCTGCTACATTGAAGGGAGATATATGTTTTTGTTTTCAATTCAAAAGATAAATGAATCAAGACTACTAGCTTAACTCAAACTGTTGGTCGTCACTGTGTTAATACAGGGGTGTTCAACTAATTTTCACGGGGGGGCCACATCAGCCTCATGGTTGCCTTCAAAGGGCAGAATGTTATTTTAGGACAGCATAAATGTAACTACTCCTATAAATGTAACTACACCCCTGGTGTAATATAAGTATTTGTGATGACTACATCTCAGCCACTAAGGTATAATGAATGGTTGATGAAACTTGCAGCACCTCTGGTAGCAGCAGTCACTTCAAAAATGTAACAGAACTTGACCAGCTACCCCCTACAGTATGTATCAGCTATTTCAGCTCACACATTTCCTCATCCTAAACCAGTACGTCTGTCATAAGACCTGAGCTGTAGTTAAGCCACACTAAACCTGGTTGCTACCACCAATACATGTAAAATATTACTACTGCTCCTAAATCACCTTGGGTTGCTTAATCACAACACCTGCCTCTAATATCAACACACCCCTACACAAAAAATTAAGTGAAACTCTCTAACTACTTTTTGTACCAAGTTGCAGAGATAATACAAATAAAAACCCCACCTCTCCCTTATAAGTTAACTGAGAGTAAGGAGCTGTGGGTTTGCCTAGTAATTTCATAGCTACCAGAATCAGCATAAACGAGGGGCAGAACTTCCTATTGCTCTTACTCTGTTTACTCCACTATGAAACAAAGACATTTAAACTGTCAAAAGAAAAGTGAATTAAGTATATGGAGACATCCATTCCTCAACTCAGACAGCAGCAGATTCGGTGAATTTATCTAATCTGAATGTGTCAAAAGACAGTACTGTCAAAGCTGGAATGAGTGAATTAGAAAGGCAGCCATTTATCAGACCCGCACACTGGGAAGCAAAGGTGAAAAGTATATACATATTTAGGTCCTGTCTTCTATTCAAGACATTTCAAATTGTATACTTAGAAGAGAAATTAGGGCAGAAGGGAAAAAAAACCTAGGATTGACAACAACCTTCCTTTCACACAATAAAAATACATGAACTGAAATATTCTTCAGTAGAGAAGTTCTCAATGCTGGTTCTACGATAGCAACTTCAGGTCTTAGAGTACTTCAATTATAACTGTAACAATGACAGATACAGAAGAGAATGTCAACATCTGCTAATCCGCCATTTGTTTCTGCTGCACCAAAATAATGTCTGCATTAAAAAAAACACTCCACTTACCAAGTGCACTTATAGCATCCTCAAAAAGATTTGATCGAGATGTATCACCTGTTGTACTGTAAGATGAAGACAAGTGCAATGGTAATTACAAAACTTTGGAAAACTTCCTGTTTTTTTCAAAAAAAGCAGCAGCAGCTGTAACTCTAAGAGCCCTTTTCGTTTCTAAAAAACTAACAAAGCTTTCCAAAGAGCTCTCTTTGGTCTAATAGTGAGACCAGATTTTACAAACTTACAATGCTACCACTTTTAACACAAGGCCAACCTCCCCCCTTTACCCCCCAACAGTTTGGCTCTTGCCCATCTGCTCACAGATTAGCCATCTGCTTGCTTGAATGCTTTAAAAGGTGGAAGCATGAAGTGGATTTTTGAAAGCACACAGCAGTCTCACTAACTGCTTCCCCATAGTCACCAGTTTGACCTCAATGAGGACTCAAGGATTCATTAAAATCTCAGTATCCTGCTTTCCCAGGAATATAAACTGCTAACATTTGCACTCACTCCATCTCAAGTTATCAAAGTGTTAAATTACAGAATTAAAGGCTCACCTCCATGAACACCAAGGAACACAGAGGCACAACTCCAGGCAGAAGAACCTCAGTTAACTCAGTCAGAGCCAAGAGTGCCCCTTTCCTGGCTCGTCCCAGGGCTCCAGCTTAAGCTATCAGCCCCTAGGCCTCAGGGTGATGCCCTGATGGGTCAATGGGAGAGGGTCTCCATGTCTCCTCACAAGATCAAGGGTATTACTGCCTACAGAGTGGTGCAACTCACCACAGGGTGCCAGGAAAAAATGTCTGGAGATCGTGCAAGACTTATCATGGGAATCTAAGGGAAGAATCAAAAGCAGGGAAAAGGAAGCATCAAGGCACGGGTAAGGAGAGTGAAAAGAGGAGAAAAAAGGCCAGTCACATGTAAACAAAACTTGCCTGACCATGACTTGCACCTGAGCACAAATGCATCCTGATTTCAACTAAATTCCATTTCTAACTATTTTTCATGATGGGGCTCTCTCTGTTCTACATGCACGTGTGTGTATGGAAGTTTAAGTGCCCACAACTGGACAGGGAACCATGTGAGTCACAGGGATCCACGTGTCTGTGGAGCCAGCAACTGCAGAGACCAAATGCTGTGGAAGTCTCAGTGCCAGCAACTGGAGAAGGGGCCACAGGAGTTCACGTGCCCGGGGTTTTGGCAACTGAAGAGACTCGAGTGTGGACATATTCTGTGTGGATGAATACACTGGCCTACATGTAATCACCAGCAAGCAGGGTAAGACTCTTGAGAGCCAGTTATTGAATTGTAAATCAGAGTCTGCTGCTGAAAAGAATGAGGGTCTGGGGGTCAGCTACTGGTAAGGTCATAGGCCTCAACCAGCTGGTGTAGAAACCTGTCCACGTGCCCATGAATGAAGCAAGTGGGAGACAGGGGAATCTACAAACTAGGTACCTGGTTTAGTGCGTGTTTACAGCCAGTTCC
Source organism: Patagioenas fasciata (assembly GCF_037038585.1). Taxonomy (NCBI): domain Eukaryota; kingdom Metazoa; phylum Chordata; class Aves; order Columbiformes; family Columbidae; genus Patagioenas; species Patagioenas fasciata. The sequence goes on from NC_092560.1 coordinate 38,714,818, forward strand.
TGGATGGATCCGCTGTGTGTGTGCATGGATATATGCGTGCATAAGGAATCTGAGTTATCAGCAAATGGACAAGGGGAGCAGGACTCAGGCAGTCACATGCCCAGGTAACAAAAACCTGGGAGACTGGGACATCTGGGGGGCAGTTATCTGAATAGACTGTCTAACGTTAGCAGGTGGAGAAACTAATATTGTTCATTTGCATGTTTGTGCACAGTCATTTTGCACTAGTGGGCTCTGCCTTGAGTAGCCTGAGGTGAACAGGATGTCTGTGCTGGTGCTGTATGGTTGCTCCAGTGCTGTTTTTTTCCTGCCTCTGTTGACCCATGCAGCTGATCATACACAGGTATACACATATTGCGTGTATGTACTGGGAATACACGTTCAATCTTAATTCTTGATAGACCTGGGGACTTGGAGCTGTAGCAGGCTTGCATCTATCAGGCTGCCAGAGTTGGCAGCTCCTGTCAGTAAATGAAAGATCATCAGATTAATCTAAATCAGTTTTCAGAAGATGCCACTAGGAAAAAAAAAAATCTAACAAGGCATTTACAGAGATGTATCTTTTTATGAAAGAAAAAATCTGTTTCAACAAAAATGTTTCACTAGTATCTATTACTATTAAAAGTTACAACTAAAAAAAAGATCAAAGGCAAAATGGGACACCAGATTGCCTGGTCAATCCTCAATAAATCTTCACCAGCCTTACTAATCTAACTTCAAAAGCAAATCAGAAACAAGCACTACTCACTGAAATCACGGCAGGTGGAAACTACAATGTATTTGTTAAATAGTTCTCCTGTTTTATTTTATGTACACTGAGGTTCCTTTACTGCAGTTCTATAACACTGCAATCTGTACATGGAAAACCTGAAAAGCACTGTTTCAGTATCAAAAATTTAATCTAATATTTGAACCTACTGGACAAACTGGGTAGCAAAAAAACCAACTCATGAACATTAAAAAAATTCTAAGTTATTTGACTGATAAATGAAGCTTTATTTGTATTCCATTTTAAAAAGATGTCCATTTCTCAGAATCGCAAAATTAAATCAATTAGAGTACTTAGTGTAAGAAATTTGTGATGACATCTTGAAGATACTAGGCAACTGGACGTTAAGTTTATAATCAAATCAATATTTGATGGCGTTTAAATACAACCACCTCAAAAATCAACGTCTCATGCACCAGTATTCATATAAATAACACATAAATAACTGAAAACCAGTGTATGAAAAATTAAGATTTGATGCTTTGCAGTACTTCAAGGGCCATCAAATTACAGTTAGCCTTTTTATCCCATAAGCAATTTAAAGCGAGCAAAAAAGGCCACAGTATACAACACAGTTGAAATCTCTAACTTTTTATTTTCTTACATGTAGAGAACTGAGGTTAAAAGACATCCCAATTCCTACAACTATCTGCAGATGGGCCAAGGAGCATTCAGAACAAATAAGCTTGTTGCTTTAAGACATTACATGGTTAAGAGCAATACTATAGCCTACATTTTGGAAGAAAAATCTCCTTCAGAAATTAAGAGACTCTCACAGCAATAAAAAACTTATGGTTCAAATCTAACCAATATGAATCAAAACATAATCAAAGGTCTATGAACAGGACAGGATCGTCCCTCTGAAGTCTTAAAGAGCTCTGTGAACAGTAGGTCCCCACACAGCTGAATATCCTCAGTCTGAGAACACAACTTGTAACACAGGGATTCTGAAATGCCTAATGGGAGTACAAGTCCTGTGTCATTTAAATTTCCACTCCACAGGTTTAGTTCCAAGACCACACTTCCCACAGGAGAAAGTCTAAGTGGGGAGGGGCACTTCTTACCATCAGTAATGTTATACTTGAGCCAGAGACTGCAGTTACAGTTAAGAATGAAGAAAAATTATGTAGAATTGAGACAATGATTGGACTAACACTGTAATGGAAAATTCAAATCAAAACTAGAAGAAACAGAAATGGACAGGGAAGTCATTTTTGGAGGCTCATTCATACCTCTCAGTTGAAGATGGGCTGATAGCAGCTGGTGCCTCAGGTGTTTTTTCTGCTGGCTTCTCTTCTTGAGGAGCACTCACAGGTGCAGATTCACAAGCAACTTCATCTGGTGCTGGTGGTGGAGGAACAGGATCTGGCACAGGAGCAGCCGCAGGGACTGGTGCAGTGACTGGCACAGCAGCTGCAGTTGTCGAGCTAACAGCACTAGTAGCATTTGACTGAGTCGCTCCAGTTGCTGCTTTGGGCTATAGGAGGACAACAGAACTCACACACAGCACAAAGCTCCTAAACCCATGATTTCTATAGCCAACACATTGATTTATGTCCTGTCAAGACCATTTGTGTTTGACATCGCCCCTTCAACATCAAGCATAACATCAAAACATTGCAAGATAATAAATCTATAATGCCTTGTATTGTGTTTAAACAGGCAACTGATACTGTCACTGAAGTACTTACTTAGACACCTAAGTAGTCACACTATTTGAACATGAAGTCAAATGCAAAGTTAAGATCTAAATATTTATAGACTGCAATCCTCTAAACATGAAAACAATAATGTGTTTTACAAAAGTGGATTTTTCAGAAGAAATTAAAACAGTTTTCAAAAGATATCTGACAGGCATAACAAGCATAAGGTTTTCTCACCACTTGAGTTTGGAAAAAAGTGATAAAGACAGACATCACATTTCATTATGAATGCTATTTGCTGGAAAAGGAGATGCTAAAAAATTTAAACTTAACCTGCATCAAGTTTTATTTGTGCACTCTTTACATTAAAAGCACTACATAAATAACATTCACAGACCTTGAGTTCTGTAGTGAGCACCAAAAATCCAGCAGAATCAAGGACTACCAAATCTACAGCAGTAGATTTAGAGTGGGTAATACTTCCATATAATTGTCATTTAATCTTCACATCTCTACTGGAAACATGAATTTTGCTTGGATGAAGTATTAACCCAATTATATGTGCTTACATGACAAGGCATGTCTTATCCACAAAAGAGTCAAGGAAAAGGAAACTGAGCTTAAAGACTTTATTGAAGAGACCATAACACTGCAGAGATACCCAAATGCAAGACACAGGTCCTTTAATCTAAGGTAGTGAATTTAGCAGTTCTTAATGGAGGTCTGCATTTCTTCTGGTATAAACAAAATGAAAGTTGTACTCTGAAATCTCAACTGCACCTGTTTTCTTGTACTGATAAATGCCTTTTCTCCATGTGAAAGACAGACTAGAACGCTGTTTGTTCAGGATTACAGCAGGAACAGTTATGTACAACAGAGAATCTAACAAGCCAGAAGTGGAGGGCAACTGAACACAGGGGTTTTTTTTGTCAGAAGGAGGACCTCTAACTCCAAAATTAACTTCATATCTCAAGACAGATGAAAAGCCAGTTTATTCATAACCGAAGGGTCTGGAATGCCTAGGAAAATCAGTGGCTTGATCTCCAGAAGCAATCTGGTGACCAGTTAAGAGGAAATATACTTCAAATACATGTCACTGTCATTCTCTTTAATTTGACATTACAGTCATTCAAAACTCACAAGTTTGTTGACTGGCATTATGTATCCCCTCTCTATTGGTTTAAGCTGTTGAGCTTGACAAAAGAAACAGCCATGAGTTTTGAAAAGCAACCTGGCAAAACTGGAAGAGTTCCACACAGGGGGTTCAGTGACAAACTATCTAGGTTCCCTTCTTCCTTTTAATTGCATCACTGGGAAAAATAATGCAGAAAAACAAGAAAGAATAAACTGTAAAATCAGCCATTGCAAATTCTTTTCTTTGTCGTAAACAGCACAGAACAGCAACAGCAACCAGCATAAGCAAACTAGGACTGTGAAGCAGTATCTCGTTATCTCAAGCATTTATTTTTGTCATTGACCCAAACTTTCACATGATTAAATTCCACTGGTTTTAAGAATAAACATGTACAGTCATTCATCATAATGAAAAAAAGAGACTGAAATCAGTGCAATTTCCTTTTCAAAAATAAGGACTACTCACTTTTGTCACCATAACCACCACAAAGTTCTTCTCATCTATTTTGTATTCTTTAAGAGCAGTATCATCATTAAGGATTTTACCTAGCAAATTGAACAGATACAAAATTATAAGTTGTTATTTAACAGATCATTAGATGGTCTTAGAACTCTCTCACATAAACACAGTTAGAAAAAAATTACATAAAAACACATTTTATACAGATACATAAACATTAATAATCCTACAAAAAGTGTTTTGGCTATTAAGTGTTGGCAGTAGAGCTACAAGTCATTTTCTTCCTGTGATGTCCACAGTACCAGTTAGCTTGAATGCTGTTGCCTTAAGTGTTGAGATGCTTCAAAACATTTAAAACAGAAACATTAAATCTAGAGAAAATTTATTGGACCTTTAACACAGATACAAGTAATTTAGAGGAAAGGCTTTAACATACAATAACCTTAACTGAATAAATTATGCCTGCCTCTAGACACAGTAAGAAAATTCCTTCCTGCTGATCTTCTGTTTGCTTTTCATATGTAGTAAACTATCTACAGCTCCCTGCCACAAACTAAGTTTATCTGCGTTATATAAGTTTGTGACTTTGCAACTGTAATCTGTTCTTAAAATAAGAGTGAAGCATTAGAAAAAGCTAGAATCATTATATATCCTTCTACCTTGACACACAGATTAAACACAGAATTTTCAGGAAGTATTTTATTATTTCAATTGATTTGTTTTCAGAAGACCTGCCACGAACTGCTCCCCTATTTCAAAAGGAAGTTACACATTTTCACAACCATTCTCAGTGCTAGTGGAATACAGTACTGCACTGTAACTAGCAGGACGCATCCTTATCCTGATGATTGCAAGGAAATCAAGCAATGCATTTACCTTATGGCACATGGAACACAAATGAGGTGGCACTGTCCTACTCTACACTGGTTCTACCAGTCTTGCAGGTCAAATACTCAAATACTTATTATATGTACTGTAGTAGTAATACCTGTAGCAGATGGTGCAGCATCTGACTCAGAACCTACACAGGTTCACTTACAGTTTTCTGATATTTATAGGCATTTTGGGGAAGAAGCTTGCAAATCCTATCTTCTCAAGAAACACCACTCAGGGTTTCTAGACTTTACCCTACTACAGATGACAACACACCAGATATACCTCACTACTGATTAGCATAACCTTTAAAAAAAAAAAAATTGCAAGTATTTTTTATAACAAATCATGTACTTTTATCAGGCTCAGTTGGGATATCACTCTGCTTTACCAGACTATGAAAATTCTAAAGCCCATTTTAATCAAAGTAAAAATTTCATCAATATACTCTTGTTATATCTCTTGTCCAAGAGAAAATACAACCAATGTTTGGATGTTCTTCTAGTCTAAATCTTACCTTACAAAGCTGCAGATCAATTCTGGCTTCTGGAAATACTCAAGTAACATCATATGTTCTTATGCAACTCTTGGTTTTTTTTAATCACAGAAAAATAGTATTAAGAGGGCTAAGCAATTATACATATTGCACAAGGCCTTCTGCCTTATTAATTATTTCTTTATTATACACGCAACTTATACCTTCATGTTCTTGATGTGTATTGAATCCACTAGAAGTACAAGGGCCATAAAACTTGCTACGAAACATGGTCCTGAGGAGTCTGCACAAACACGGAACTGACTTCGCACTTCTCTTCCATTAGTATCTTTCTACTGTGATCAGTGGCTTTAGCTTATTAGAAGTGGAAAATCAATACTGTTTACAAAGCAGAATACTGAAGAAGTAAAAAGACCACCTAAGTTTCCTTCAAGCGCTGTTTGGGAGAAGAAAAGCACTACAGGGGGTATTGGAATAGAATGTTTTAAGTTCTGACATGAAATGAGAACAAAAAAACTGGATCTGTGTACTACTGCTAGAATGGATCAGCCAGGGAGAAAACAATAGAAAAACACTGTTCAAAAAAAAAAAAAAATCAAACATTAGCTCAATTAAAATAACTTAATGTCTTGATCTGACATTAATCCGCTTTTTGCTGGTACATAATAAATGTTTCTAATGACAGAGCTTATAGAAGTATTGAAAGTACCTTTGTTTAGCAAGGATTTGGTAGTGGGTTTCTTTTGTCAATACAAAAGATTTTTTAATTCTCTGAAGTACACACAGGAAAGCTTCAGCTATACACAGCATATACTGAACAAAAGACAAAAGTTAATCCAGAACAAGATATACGAGCTACATAAATCTTGATTTCTTGTAACAAAAGCTCTTTCTACGTTCCACCCAGGACTAAAGCTGACAGCATACTGTGCTATAAAAGCAAAGATAACAACAGATACATGTATTAAAACCTGAAAAATTGTGATTCAAAATTAAGACTTCCCTTTGACAACAAGGTTTGTTGTTTATTTGGTTTTGTGTTTGTTGTTTTGTTGTTGTTATTTTTTGTTTGGTTGGGTTTTGGTTGGTTTGGGTTGGTTGGTTTGTTTGCTTTTTAAACCCATTTGTGTTTCTGTACTTAAAATCTTTAGAAAACATTCACGTCAAAGAAGAACATAAAAAATAAAGTAGATTCAGACACAGTATCTTCTGAATATCCGTTACCTGCATATATTAGTTTTTGGCCAGCTACTGGAAAAGCATCTTTCCCCCTTTCTGATTCAATCTTCTCTTTCAGTGCCTTCACCTAAAGCACAGAAACAGTCTTATGAAAAAGCTGAACAATACAAACTTAATTAAGTACACTTAGAACTAAGTTTTAATACTAAAAATTAGTCTTCAGCTGTATCTTGTATCAAGTACATCAGTCTTCCAATGACTTCATTGTAACTGCTTACAGAGTAACACATTCCTGTTCCAAATATTCTCTCAAAAAAATCAAATTTCCCCATGAGGAGTGTCTGAGTTTACAACACAGTGAAAAAATCAGAAATTTGGGCAAAAAAATGTTTTTACCCACTGACACGTTTCCCCTCCCTACTCCTTCTCTGAATGCAGGGGGTACATGTGCTGTACAGAGCTGACAGCTCTTTTCAGAAAGGAATGACTGGGTTTTTTTGGTAAGGTCACCATGACACTCAATTTAACTCACTTGTATGATGTGAAGCCTTAATATACAGAAACTTGTGCAAACTGTCCAGTTGTTCATTTTATAGGAGTAGTTTTAAACTCTCTTCCCTCCCCCATACTTTTTGGAGCTTTGCATAGCAACTTCAAGCCTACACATGAAAGCGTTTTGCCTTTTTTACTGGCTTAGGCAGACCACACTTTCAGAGCACCAGATACAATAGATCAAATGACACTATGTTAGTTGTCATACATCAGAATGCCCCTATTCTTCAGAAAGACTTCATAACACTAACCTGAGAAGATAAAAGATGTTCCTGCAGAAGCATTTCTGTACTGATCCATTTGAAACCATGATTTAAGACTTACTCCATCTTTTTAAGGTTTTTGTTCCTGAATATTCATCAACATTTTTCATGAAATGCTGCAATTGAGATGCGTATATCTAGCTATTTAACCAGCTAAGCATGTAAAAATGTGTTTATCTTGACAGCTTACATTGGGCCAGGAACTACATGTGCCACAGGTAGCTTTAATATTACCATTTTATGTTAATTTTTAAAGCTGTAGCTCACTGTTAAGGTTGCTTGAGTAGTAAATACACTGAAACAGTATTTTTAGGTGCTAAATATTTACTGAGAAGTTGAGCTTTGTGATTCTCAGGATAATTTATATCTGTCTGCCACTTCACATTCTGGTCATACTTCCTGGATTCACTTCACTCTTCTGTTAACTATGTCTTAGACCTTTTTGTTACCCTTTTCCTTCACTGGTCTCCTCACTTCTTGCTCTTCCCCTCACGTTATTTCCGTGTTTATTTATCTCTTTACCAGGCTAATCCTCTCAGTTTGGTCCAAAAAGGACACACCAAACTTTACACTCACAATGAAGCTGCATCTTTTCAGCCAGACACATGAAAAGGAGTGTTTGTTTTACCAGGCTTCATGACCCAGCAGAGGAGGTCTGCAGAATCAAACCTCATCTTAGAGGCAGGTGATTAAATCACTAGGCACAGAAGGAAACAGAACACAAGATATGACTTCACTCTATGGGACTACACCAAAATAGGATGCTAAATCTTTTTCAACTTGGCAGATAGAGGAAAAATGGTCTTGGTATTCTTATTATTTGTGGCATCCCAGCACCTGCCAAAAGCTTCAGAATCAGTCTCTAGACAGCCAGTTGCTATTCCACAGCAAAACTAACAGCAGCTCACTGCCATCCACAAGTCTTCAGTCAGAGCAAACCCTTTATTTATTTTAACAATAATTTGCTGATAGTATCATCATTATAATGCACATACTTCACAAAAAACTGTTCTATCCCTGGATTTACATTTATTTTAAAGGAGTATGTCCTTGAAATCTAAAGCTCTGATGTGGCCCCCGGTGAAAACGAGTTTGACACCCCTGCACTACAGCTTTCTGAATATCTGTGAAACTATTACCTCTGAGAAGTACACTCAGCAAATCAATGAGATGTACCAAAAACACCTGCCGCCGGCATTGGTCAACAGAAAGGGCACAATTATTCTCCACGACAGTGCCCAACCACACGTTGCACAACCAACACTTCAAAAGTTGAACAAATTGGGCTACGAAGCTTTGCCTCATCTGTCATATTCACCTGACCTCTCACCAGCTGACTACCAATTCTTCAAGCACCTTGACAACTTTTTGGAGGAAAAATGCTTCCACAACCAGCAGGATGTAGAAAATGCTTTCCAAGGCTTTGTCAAATCCCAAAGCATGGATTTTTACACTACAGGAATAAACAAACTTATTTCTCATCATAAAAAATGTGTTGACTATAATGGCTCCTATTTTGTTTAATAAGGATGTGTTTGAGCCTAGTTAGAAAGATTTAAAATTCACAGTCTGAACCTGCAATTACTTTTGCCCCAACCTAATAGTTTTAAGCTCTGTCAAGGAGTCCAGAAGCTTGTAAGCAAAGACCCTCTTCCCGCTTTGAGAAACCTTAATCCCATCTGATGCCAGCAGGTCTGGTGCTGTGCAGACCATCTCATTATCAGAAAACACCAAACTGTGACAGCAACATCAGCCACGGAGCCATGTGTTAACAGAATGGGTTCATCTGTTTTTTCCAATGTCATTTCCCACAACTGGAAGGAGAGAGGAAAAAAATTACCAGTGTTCCATATTCCTTTACCAACCACCCCAAGGCCCTGAAGTCTCTTTTGATTGCCTTTGGATTATGTGTTGCTGCTTCATTGCCCCCCTCCCGCCCCCCCACATGGAAGAGCAATAATGGGTAATAGTCTGAAGGCCATACCAGTCTAGGAAGTTTCCTAGTGATGTCCTTAACCCAGGTCCCAGAGAGGCTGCAGACTTCCCTAAGTGGAGAGTCTGTCTGGCACATTGGACCCCCTGTTCCACTCAGAAGGGAGCTACCTACAACTATAACCTGCCTTCCTTGTGGAGGTGGTTGTGATACTGGTGGTAGGCCTTTCTGACCTCGGCAACACATCTGGTATAGATGAACCATCATCCATATCATCCATTGACCGACCTTCCACATGCAGAGCCTCACACAGGTGTACAGACGCATCTGGGAAGGTAAGGTGAGCAAGGAGTGTGTTTGTCTGCTGCCTCAAGTGTGGACGTGTCTCGAAGCACTCTTTCCTTTGAGGTACTGCCTTCTGCCTGGTGGAGGGAGGATACCAGGAGCCCTTGATGTTTTGTTTTGTTTTTTCTGATGGCTGTTCCTGTTTGTGTCTCAGGGAGGGCAGAGCACAGTTCTACTACTCTATCTCTTCCTCAGACTCCCTGACGCTCCCTTAACATTTCTGCTTCCTCTTGTGGCTCTGCACCAGGCTTGAGCAGAGCATCTACCTGGTCACATCTCACAGCTGTTTTCACTACTACCATTCATCACCTGTGAAATTCTATGATTCCATGAAATGCTCTGGCACCCCCTGCAGCCTGAGATCTGGATGGCTGCAGATTTTTATGAGAGCTGTCTGGGCTGCCACATCCATTCTGGGCAGCGCAGAGGACACAGCTTTCTGCCAAGTGGATACCATAGCCAAGCTCCTTCTGAGAGTGTGATGACCATCAACTGAACACACACCTTGAGCTGGTAGGGTGATGATGCCCTTCCTGCACATACTTTCAGGTGAACTGCTGTGCCATGTTCTGGTTGCCTGTCCTGCTGGCAGCACTGCCAGTCACTAGCGCTTCCGGAGCTGCTTTTACACGTGTGAGGGGGTGGTCACCATTGCTCTGGCAATGTCCAGGTCTCATCAACATCTCCTGTGAAAGCTGCCAGCTCCTGGCAGGTCTCTCCACTGCCCCAGTGTTTTCCTGTCTCAGAAAATGCCCCTGCACACCAAGACCTGCCACTCCGCTGTAGATCAGGCCAGCTCCAGAGCAGCTTTATTCAGCTCTAAGTTTATATTGTAGCTGTAGTAGAGCAGCTACTGTGGCACTGCAGAGTGGTGCTACTTCATATTCAAACCTCAACAGCATACAGTTAATCTTCAATCCCCATCGGGTTTTCACACAAGTTAGACACAGTTGTTGAAGGATAAATGAATGAATGTAACTGCTCCTTGACCTTCCAGTTCTTTGATATGACTATGTATGGGACAAAGCAAATATCTGTTCATCTAGTACTGGAATCAGTGCTCCATCTGAGTTGCAGCCAGCACTAATCAAAGTGATACCTGTAGTCTGACTACTAACGCTCCTCCTAAGAGGAGTTGAGGTATCAAAAGGGTATCATTACTCATTTCCACAACAGCAATGCTAAATACTCATTGTCCCTATTGATCCTTAAAATATGTGTTCTTCAAAAAAGTCAGTGCTCAAGATGCAAAGGTATGTCACATTATAACATCATCCGGTTTGCAGTTTCCATTAGTGAGACTGGATTAAATTTCTACTACATGCAGCTTCTGCCAGCCTACACAGAGTAGGAGTTCATGTTAACTTACCTGTGAGTTACTGTTATTCTATATTCACTACTAATACACAATCTCCAGCAGAAGTACTGCATGCAGTGTCTGCTAGACTCCTACACGGTGCATTAACACTCACATTCCACAAGATTATACCCAGGAACACTAACTCCACAGCCACAGGCAGTCACAGCCTCATAGACATTTAGGGGACCTTGCTTCAGCTGTACAATTCCCTTTCACAGTGCAAAAACTGTGTTTAGACCCCACTCCTGACATAATTTTTATAAATGTTGTGGCTTAGGTCAGGACAGACTAAACACATAACTGGATACATGTGAAGGGGTTTGGTATTTATTGCCTTGGTGAAGTAGTTCTTATTAATGCAAATAACAGAAGTTATGTGAAAGCAGTAATCTCTGTTTCCCCTTTGCTTTCTGACAGGAGCAGGGCTATGAGCAGTCAGGAGGAGCAGCATGCTGAGCTGGTGGTGCCAGCTGCCTTTTCTTGGGAGCATGGTGACTCCAGATGTGCAAACTTGGTCCCAGGCATCCCTAGAGGTCCTCCACAGCCAAGTGTCACAACCACATGGGTACTGAACATAGGAACAAACTACACATTTGCTCCACAAAGAACAGATGCAACCTTCGGCTAAAGGCTGACAATACGATGGTCCTGAGTAGCTTCTTAAAGAAATTTGAAAAGGAAATGCTGAGGAGAGGAGGAGATCACAGTTTTCAGTACTGGTCTTTATTCTCTGTTCTCGACAGTTTAAGAACAGATCATATTCAAACACAAATTACTTGAGTTCTCAGACACGTTTCTCCAGCTGACAGTTTACAAAACTATGAAACAAGTTTAAGCTTAACATAGCTGAGATAATTTACAGTATTTTGTTAACTATATTCACAGACACATTGCCATTTGCAAAGACAAAGATCATTAACACAGGCCTCTCACTTAAATGGACATTCACTCTGTAAAGTTTTGCCATTCAAAGATATCTAACAAGTTATTGTGATTGACAGTAACATATCATGAGCTCCAAATTATTAATTAAAAATTCTGCCATGTCATTCAAGTTGCTCCCGTAACACTGAAAATACATAAAATAGTCATGCAACTTCCAGAAAATACAGATCAGAACATTGTTTAACTTTTATACGGAATAGTCATTTACATAAGGGAATCTGTCACATCTCAAATGAACTCAAGTGATCACAGGTATTCAAAGGAGCAAATCAAGGCTTCTACTTAATCCAGTTCTAAACTACTATAGCTTGACTCTGCAGTCAGCTACAGATGTCAGCATTCTCCTGTTAGAGGCAGAAGTTCAAGAAACACTCAGACTAAGTTTTTTTATACAGTGCCTACCTGTTCTTTTGTCTTGCATCACTACCTAGCCTAAGAGGCTAGAAACACTTCATTTGCAGAGGACAGAATACTAGTTCGCAGAATAAAAAAAGGAATAGATAACATCAGATATATTGAATTTAACAGCAACACGCTAGTGGCATAAAAGTTACTTCAGCAGTCCCAGCTGGAGTGAGTGAAGACTTAGCACCCACTAACAAGGAGATACCTGTATCTTTAATTCTTCCAGCAGAAGAGAATACGTAAGAGCTCTCCCTAAACAACCTGTGCATTGGACACAGTAGTCTTAAGCACCTTTATTCTTTCATTTAGATTTAAACCATTAATTCTCCTTTTTGAAGGAACAAAGAGGCCCTCTGATTGCTCCTGAGAAAGGCAGCTGCATCACCCAGTGAGTGGTACAGTGAGCTGCTGAAAAGGGCAACATCCTAAACTCTGCCTCTAGAAAATTAGGTAGCTGAGAGTTCAAGGTTTTAAAGTAAAAATTAATTTTGGGAAAGCACACCCATCACATTGATCTGTCAAACTTATAAAGCAGGTTTAAGATACACAGTCAGCCTCTGCATCCATAACATGACATATTTTTCTCAAAAACACCAATCCATAAATCAAACCTCCAAGCTAGCCAGTTTTATTCCACCTGATCAGAGTTCAAAATAGATTTCAGTACCCAGAGAATCCCATTTTTCTTATACCCTAATGAATTTCACATTAGAGTAAAGGGAACCCATACTTTATGACAAAATCTTTAAGAACGAACACTAATTCACCTGCAAACACCCTAGAGATTCAGAAACAGCTTAATTACGAAAACAGTTTAATTAAGAGTCAGAGCTTAACAACATCTAACTGAAAAACTGAGGTCTTCCAAAGACATACCAGTCCCTAATGGCATCCCAGCCACACATCCTAAAAGTGAATTACGTGAAACTGACAGTGCTAAGACGCCCATTTGCTCCCTACAGTTGTTTTAGACAGCTAAGCAGGCACGGCACACTGGGTTCCATCTAGGCAAGCAGTTCCCATGGCTCAGTACACCAAGCAAACTCTCTCCCTTCCCTCACACACACCAGTTTTCATTTATCCTATCTTATACACTATGCTGAAACAGAAGAGGGGAAAAAAAAACACAGTTGAACATTTCATAATTCCTAATAAAAAAGCAAACAGTATACTTTCATGAATTTTAATTTAAAATTACACAAGTAGTGCAACACAGGCAATATAGATTTCTGAATTTACTGAGGTCTATAGAGAAACTGAGTATAAAACTGAAAAGGACCCCTTCTGACATCAAGCCACATACCCACCTTCCACACCACTATCTTCATCTGGAATCTGGTCCTCCTTCACCTAATGACAAGTCAGGTCTTCTACAAGGCTGGTACAAATTTTATTCTGATGTTGGAAGCCTTTTCCTAATTTCCAGTCCAAATTAATTCATAAACTATTAATACTCATTTGTTCTTATATTGCTGATAAAATTGAAGCATGAACATCCTTACTACCTTCCACGGGGCTTACCACTATAAAATATTTACATAGCATTACCAAATTTTTCTCCCAGCTTGTGAGCTAAGCTAGCCAGGGCCCTTTAGCTTCCTTTCACATGGAGTCTCAGCCTTCCATAACTTCCTAGCACTTCTTTCCTTCACCTGCTCAGGCGGAAATTCATTCCCCTTGGGAAGAGGTGGCCAGCACGTGCGTACTAGTATGGTATCACTACTCCCAACTACCCTTAATCAAACTCCATGATCAGCATCAGATTCAAGGCATATATTGTATGTACTATTGAAATGTCCAGGGGATAAGAAGCTACCTAGCTCATATGCAAATGCTTTATAGCTTTACTGTTAAGAACACATTTCTAACTATTTCATTCTACAAATAACAAAAGCGAATAACAAATGTTGCTGGCAGAAACCTATATTTGCAGTAATCTCATGCATTGTCTTACTAAACAGGACACACATACGCAGTCAGGAGACCACCTCTATGGTTGTACGTACAGACAACTGCCCTAGTTCAGATCCCAAAAGTGTAACAGAAACAGTAACTGAGAAGAACCATAGGAGAGTAAGAATTGTGAATCCAGTCAGGTTTGCAAAGTTAGTGAGTGACTGGAAAAGAAAATACATTTGTAGTCAACTAAACAAAGCATTTAAAATTATACCAATATTAAAAAACAGCCTCACAGACAGTATAAAGCGTTCATAAACTTCTTTATTTACTATTAGCATTTATTGTGCTTAAGTTTGTGTACAAAGATTCAACCAGCATGGTCTGGAAGATAAATAGTCTGGAACTGGGAAGGTACAAATCCAAATTTAGCTCTAACATTTACTTCCTGAGCCTTTCCTCTGCCTTCCTAATTTCCCCTCAAAAATTGAGCTTGTCTACACCTAAATTAAGTTTCAGTCAGGTAATTGCTGTTATACATTGCTCAGAGATCAAAAAAATGAACTCATGATACCAAAAGTTGGCCTCTACACATTTCTACGATGCATTTCAAAATTGGTTTAAGCCCTATTTAAAAGAGGAGACGCTAAGGCCAGTTTTCAGATGCTAAATAGTGACTAAAAGAGCTGCACACATGCAGTTTTGTATTAACACATGAACAAATACATTTCAACATAAAGCAGAGCTTTAAGCAACAGAAAAAAAAGAAAGCTCAGCTATGTGGGAACAGCAGTTCCAGCTAAAGGGCATTGGACAGATTATACAGAAGTATGGTTTTCATGAGTGTAAGAACTGATAGCTCAGGTTCAGTGAGAATGGTATCTCCGGTCAGAAAACCGCCCCCATGTGTGAATGTCCTTGGGCCTGCTCTGAGAACGAGTGAGTAACAAAGATAACAGTGTGGTGTGTTTTTAATAACAATTACTGAAAAAATATCTTCTGTAACGTCTTAGTCCAGGCCCGTATCTGTAAACCCTATAAATTGTCAATGGCTAATAAAGGCCTAGCCTAGCTTAGCTCTCTGCTCTGCTTGGCTCAGCACTCCTTCCTGAATAAGATCTCTGTCTGTGTGTGCATCTCTGCATCCCAGTGCGTGTTGTTTCTAATCACCGCACAGCTATCTGCAGCTTTCAAAAAAAAGCAGAAAAGATGTGGCTACTGACAGTTCTGAGTGCTCCTTATGAATCCACATGTGCTTGTTTTAAGGAGAAACATTATATTCTCTGAGTGCTGCCTCTTGCATGGTCATGTTGATCAGAATAAACAACCTTTAAGTAGACATTAGCATAAATTACCTTTAAGTAGACAATTTTTACAACAAATAATATTCTCCACAAACTGATTTACAACCAGTGTAACAGTAATGCAGTAACTTGAGTAGAAACAAAATGGACAGGACATTTTAAGTAATTATAAAAATACACTTGACAACTTTCCCAATACTTCATACCGGCAAACCAGTTGGTGGGGTAAAACAAGTTTCATTTAGCTACACATTAAAGGTGTTAATTTAGATAACCAAATAAAAAAACAAGTTAGAAATATAATGTGTGAAGCTCAGGCGCACAGGCTGCGAGGACGGGGACAGGGATTACAGCTCCAGTTCTGTTTCTTGCCCTGAGCTTAACACTCTTGTGATACAAAAACACAGTCAATGACCGGGAGAACTAGTCAGATAGTCCCTAGACCACGCTCTGACTTGGTGTTCTTACAGCAACTGTAAGCCTTTTCCTCTTCATTTCACATAAATTTAATGCTCCCTGCAGGGCAGCATGCAGAGGAGAGCCACTGAGGCCTCCTGTCCGGTCCTTACAGGGCCTGGGTAAGCCACGGGGCACTCCATACACTGTAAAAAACTACTGTTTCAGTAAGTCCACTCCATCCAAGTATCCTGTCTGAACAGTGAGCAAAGATACAAACCTTGGAGGGAGAAGACATTGGCAGCCTTCAGTCCAGTAAGCTTACATAGCTTTATAAATTTCCATTCAGGAAAGTATTTTCCTACATTTCAGAAATACAACGAAAATACTTTCAAAAGGTTTGCCAGTAAACGTGCCCTTTTGAGCACAAGGGCAGCAATGAGACTGTAGAAAGCAGCAAAGTCAGCTGCTCATACAGTTATTTAATTAACAAGTACTCTTCACTGCCTATAAGTTCCAAAGGGAACACCTTTCAGACTCTTGTTATACATACCAAGGACAGATACCTTGGCTTACCAACAATACCTGCCAAACAGAGTTTAAATATAAGACACAATCATGTACAGAGCCATCTGCATGTACAACCTGTATATTTAACTTCTCAGTTTACTGGCCACCTTGGGAACGGTGGTCCAATAAAGTCTGGATGGTTGAGAAATACAGCACATAGTATTGGCAAATTATTAAAAGTATAAAGGTAACTTTTTCTTGCTGACATTCCAATAAAACAGTTGTAAAATTATGGTGATAGAGGAAACATATTTGAAAAATGGCTAACATGTAAAAACATATTCCAGTATTAAGAAAATTAGTTGTATTCATAGTTCATGCTCTCTTACTATTTCCATTATTAAATTTTAAAGATGTGTCATTATCTCTAAAGTTCTCTGGAAATTATATTAGAACACTCACCAGAATTTAAGGAAAATATTCCTGAACATGTAAAAGCTTAGCTTTTTTCAGTCAAGAATTGGAACAGCTTCCCTTGCCTGAAAATTTTAACTCTAACCAGGAAGCAAGGAAGAAGACTGGCCACTGAAGAAAAGCACTAGCAAAAAAAAAAAAAACCAAACACCACATGAATTATCACCACACGCCTTGATAATGCTACATTCTGCAAAGAAAGTATAAAAATAATGAAAAAAATGAAAATGTTCCCTGACACACTTATTCGGTTACCCTCCAAAGCTACCATATTTGCAGACTTAGCTATCAAAACTCAAGCATCAAGTACAAGTTCTTCAAATTTACACCTGTATGGGAATATAGCGGAAGATTTGGCGAGGAGATCAGTTAAATGTAAATACACTCAAGTGACTTGCAGCTGTCTGTAGAAAAAGGACATATATCACACTAACTGATTTACTGATCATGTGTGCTTGATGAGTAGAACCTCTGTGTTAGATAACATAGGCCTGTGAGAAACTCTAGGCACCTTATCACTATGTCTGAGATTCCTGCTTTGTTGTGAGAAAGAACAGGAGGTTGCACCTGCCTGAAGCCTTGAAATACAGGAGAGCTCAGCAGGCTCGGCAATCTTCCAGCAGGGCTGAACTTACCAGCACCTGCGTCCCCGCTGGTGTCACCTCTGCCTTGGAGCTTAGGTGCTACTTCAGAGATCCCCCAGTGGAGAGGTAACTAAAATAAAACTTGCTCTTTGCTATGCATTCGTGGCCTCTGGCTCTTCTTGCGACATGCCTGCCTATGTGTACACACACCTCCTCTGACTGTGCAAGTACCTACATTCACCAATAAAATACCAGGAGATACAAGAGCAACGTAGCAATCCTCTAGAAGAGGAGAAAGATACCTGCTGTAAAGTCAAAGAATTCAAGAAAAATATCAGGACTTGAGACAGAAAGACACCTTTAAACCAGAAGGATATTTCTGGATTTTGAACAGGATCATGACAACACTTTTTCTCTAACCACCAAGACCAAATATACTCTCAGGGAAATATGAAAACTATCCTCTTATCAGCAACTGCTGCAGGATTAACCTACACTGAAAAACATGTAGGAAGGAGGTTGGAGTAAGTTTGTACTTCCCCATAGATTACAAGCCTCAAAGTCAGATTCCACCATTTCACCCGGCAATATTCTGTTTCTGAAGTTAATTCTTCTGACAAATATAATAAATTACGAATTCAGCAAAACTGACTAACACTAAATACATTACATTTTATATTCTCATTTTATCATAGACACCCCTCAAGCACATATTAAAAAGTACCTCCCTCATGTACCACCTCGTTGTTATAAAGCGAAAGTGTTTTTTATACCCCATATAAACCAGAAAACATAAATTCTTTGCTATGTCATTGTCTTTTGATAAATGGGAGTAGTATATCTTTTTCCCTGCAGTATACCTGTTTTATCTGGAAAAATTAAATGTATACCAAAACTCAATTTTCCCTTGGATCTTGCTTCATTTTCACTAGAGTATACTCTCCACACATTTAATTTGGCTTCCTTAGTATCTAGCCTAAGCATCTAAACTTAGAAACCAGGAGCTTCCAGCACCAAAGGGGCGTAATGTTAGCATACAAGAATGCATACACACGTTTAACAATAAAGCATAAATATACTAAGGATGGACCAGAATGCACAGAAGTTCAAATTTCCACAACAAAGTGTCCTGTTGACACAGTGTTAAACAAGTAAGCCTGGTGTGTTCAAACACTGTGGTGGAACAGCAACATGTGAAAGCTTGTAATATGTGACAACAGAAACCGCAGCCAAAAAGCTACTGACATCCTGAATGTTCCTTGCACTTCCCTGCATTTTGACAACTGGGTTTCTAGGTTAACAGCACAGGGAAGCTGAAAAAGAAACAGGACAGACTTTCAACTGGTATTTCACTTTCAAACAAAGTCAAGAATGTTTGAGACTTTTTAAAAGCCTATTTACTGTATAAATTTAGAAGCCTACAATGTGATCACTGTCACCTCAGACAACAGATTTGCCTACACAGGTCTACATGAGCTTCAGACAGGGCCTATTATTTGCTCCTAACACAATGCTTAATGTATATATTCTCCCACAGTCAACAAGCAGAAGCAGTTTGTGCAGGTAAATGTATATTTTTATTTATCCTGGTTAAGTCTGAATGCTCATGTGTTGAATGGCCTCACTGATAACACTAAAATGATCACAACAGGTAAATCCACTCCTCTACAGAGCATGAATACAACATCGATTCCCATTAACTCAAGATTTTTTCAAAAAAAACCCAAGAATACTCCATGCTTCTACTCCAATTTTTATTCAGTCAATATACTCAGTGGGGCAACACTTTAAAACACAACTAAATCAAAACCAAAGGCACATTATTAAAAGCATGTTTTGAACTTTAAAATTCAACTGTCTGATTAATCAGGAAAAAAGTATTATTGGTTGCTTGTGTAAAAGCTGTAACAAGTCCAATGAGGTATTATGAAGTGTGTTGTTTCAAAATTTCACCAGTTTGTTTAAATATTCCTTACCAATTACACCTTTCAGCTACAAGCATAAACTCTTGTTAGAGTACTAGCACGTGTAACATCAAGTCTCTTCAGATTAATTTTGAATTAAGAATAAGGGCAGAAATTGCTAGAACCAGAAACCAATTTCAGAGAATGAGAATCCAATTTCAGAGCAACAAGTCTCCTGGGCCTATCACAACAAGATGATTTTTGGCCTTGTCACACTATAGGGCACAGATCCAAGTAAACAAGCCTACCTCTAGCACAGAAACACACACATATAGTTCAAAGACTAAAAGTAATGTTTCCTGCAAAACAAACACCTTTGCCTCAAGTTGTCAGAAAATTAAGCTAAGATACCAGTGGACGTAGCTAAAATTAGTATTTCTCAAAATCAGACTGAGAACTTTCAAACATATACTTGTGAAACATTTGCTTAACAGACTACATTTTGAAGCATTTTCCAATTTTAACAGATTTGTTTCTAACTGAAGGCTCAAAAGTGTTCTTCTCTTATTAAGTTTATTAATTTGCAACATTTTCAACAAGAATTTCTTTGTAATTTTCCAAAATGTAGACCAAGGGAATCTAATATGTTTTTCATCTAATAAAAACATTGAGGCTTCACCCTGCTGACTTTAAAACAAAGTTCTCTTCAAATCCTACTCACATTTCCTCTATCTTACCACCCATTCCTACCCAAAAACTCAAGTATTATGCTCGTGAGAAGTATTCTTGCTTCTGTTACTGAGCTACTGCAGCAATTCCATTTATGAAACACGGAGTGCAGTCTAATTTCCCATAATCCAACCTCTTGCTAATGCATTTTGCTGTCTCATAAGCTGGTAAGGGTTTTGACTGACAACATTCCTTCAGTCCTCCCCCCGATTTTATTTCCCAGGACCCTACTGAATAATAGAGAAAAAGAGGAAATACTAAAAGACAGCTTTTCTCCATAACAAGACTGATGTTTTAAATCTTCGAAGGTTTTTAAGACATGCATCAGCTAGACATTTGCCATCTCCCTCTGCCACACTTTTCAACCACATCAACTCTCAATCCAACTTTAACCATTGTTCTTTATTTTTCTTAAGACTGAAGCGAAAGAGGGTAAACCAAGACACTTGATAAAAGCAGATGTAATGTCCCACAGTTTCCAGAGTTTCACTGTCCAGATATCACGTGAAAGGCTACTGCAGACACACCTTCAGATGCTAAACTCTCCAAATCTTTCAAAAGGAGGCCACAAGGATGTCTGGGCTTGGCTATCAGAGGCAACCATCCCTGCTCAGACAAGTCATTAGGCAACTTCCAACCCTGCAAACTCACTTAAGGCCTTTCCTTTCATCTCAGAACAGTGTATTTCCCTGAGGATTTTCCAGCAGAATGCCATGTGCCAATAAAAAACATTCACCAACATGCAACCAAAACACATCCTCTCCCCACTCCCAATCTTAGAAGTACACAGATACAGTCACTGCAGCCTGCCAATAGGATACGCTAACCCTTCTTATAAACCTCACCACAAACCCCAATGCCTGTTTTGCAGAAGACACCAACATTCACCCTACAGCTGTCAGCAGAATCTCCCATACACTCCCTCACCTCATAAGCAGAGATTAATCATGCTGTAGGCAAAACAGCAAAGCCTCTCTGCAACCACCTACCTTCAAACACAGTATACACGTGCCTAAATGTACAGGGATGCATCTGAGGGCAAAACCTCACGAGCTCCTCTGCAGTACGCACTACCGCAGATAGGAGCCCTACAACTCTCCCGACATTTCCTTTCCAGGCAGGAATCTGTAGAGCGCGAGCACCACATTTTCCTTCAGCCTCCCCACTCCCCCAGGTGGTCATCAAACACTCCCAGTGTTGCCCCATCACCATTAATCCACTGGTGCGGGCACGTATACTCCTGAAAGAAAAAACTTTAGCTTCCTGTTGCCCTCTTGCTTCTTTTCTCTAGAGTGCAGGGTGAGACATCCTCCCTTCCACGTTTTTGGGCATTCTTTTTCGAAACAAGGAAAGCCTCCTCGCTGAGGGACTGGTAACAACGGCCCCTCGTTCCCCCAGCTATGAAAAGTCACCCTCATCCAGCAGGAGGCCTCTCTGCGCCCCGAGAAAAAGGGGTCACCCCATGACCGCCCGCGCTCCCCGGAAAAGGGCCCGCATCCCCCCGCCCCGCTGAGCTGAAGCGCCCCGCGGTGGAGCTCTCAAACCCCACTCTCACGGCCGGACCCCGCACCCCCAAACTCCTGCCGGGCCGTCACATCACACCCACACAACCCAGGCCCTCACAGAGGCTCCGGCCACCCATCCCCCGCGCACGCTGCCCGCCTCCCCCCCAACAGAGAGGTCCGTCCTGCCCCTTTCCCCATCTCGCCCCCCGCCCCGGAGACAGGGGAAAGGCCGCCCCAGTTCTGCCCTCAGCCGCTGCCCGGGCCGCACTCTCTCCCCCGGGAAGGGAAAGCGAGGCCTGAGCCCTGGAGGGGACGGAGCGCGGCCTCCCCCCCGCATCTCGTCCCCGCGCGGGCCCGCACCGTCTCCTCGGGGTCGATGTCGATCCGGAAGGTCTGCTGCTGCAGCGTTTTCAGAGTGATCTGCATGGCGGCGGCTGCAGCCCGACCGTCGCGGTCACGCTCCTACCCCCGCGTCCCTCACAGCGCAGCGGGACGGGCTGAGAAGAGGGCGGAGAAGAGGGAGGAGGAAGGGGAGGAGCAGCACCGGTTCGCCCTATGGGGCGCGGCCCCCGGGTGCCAGTCACACTCACCGCGCAGGGGGCGGGCGGTGGCGCTCAGGTCCCCGGCCCCAGCAGCGCGGGGGGGCAAGGAGGGAGAGGACAGGGGAAGCAACCACTCGACGGCGGGCCCACGCAGGCGCTCGGCGGAAAGAGGTGGGGCGGGCGAGGTGCGCCTGCGCAGGCTGCGTGCTTCTCTCGTCCGCCGAGAGCCGGAGGTGCGAGCGCGCATGTGCGGCCGCCGCGCCTGGGTGGTGCCCACTGGTCTGCCGGCCGCCGTCTGGGCCCAGCCGCGGAGCGCCTCGCGCCCGCGGCGCCACCTGAGGCGCCCGTGATGCGCAGGCGCGGGCAGCCGGCAGCGGCCTCAGTGCGCTGGCGCGAGGCGCGGAGCCTGGCAGGTCTGGGGGGCGGGCGGTGCCTGCGGGGGAGTGCGGCTGCGCGCCCGTAAGTTATGTTTGCGAGTTTGTTGCCACATACGTACGTGTTCGCAGGGGGCAGGGAGTAGTGGGGGCAGAGTGGCTGTTGGCGGTGTCACGTCATTGGCGCCACGCGTCCGTCTGTCCGTCTAGCGTGTCTGCAGCAGCTGTTTAGCTGGAGTTGTGGCGTGTCTCCTGGCTGGCACAGCTGCTGCGGTGAGGTGGCCGTGCCGCTGAGTGAGCCAGCTCGGTGACCCAGCTCCTCGTCTCAGTGCACCAAGGAGCACGTGTCGCTTGGGCAGCCTGCGTGTGCGTAGCAGGGAGTCACATTTCCTTCGCAGTCGCAAGCCGCAGCGGTGCTGTCAGGCCCGTTCAACATGGGCACAGCTCTTCAGCAGCATCGACTGATGTGCAGACACATAAACTGACATATCAGGAAAGAAGCTTACCTGTCACCACAGCAAATCTCCAGTTGGCAATGGTGAAAGACTTCTCCAAGAAGTTGATACAACCTATTGTTACACCTTCTTGAAGACTGAATTTCTTTTCAAAATCATGACAAGGCTTATGATATGCATAAGCAAAAGTTTAGACTGGTCATCCCAAGCTTTACAATTAACAAGTTGTTTGTGTGATTTTCCTAAGGTCTGAATCATCTTTTCTACATTATCATTTCCATCTCCTTTCAGTCCCATGCATACAAATAGGGAACCCAGGAGGTTACTTGCTTATCAGAGAAACCAATGCAGTGGATGGACAATGTAGTATCTCAATTCTGCCACTGCTGATTTCAATAGTTAGTGCTTGCCTTTGATGTACCTCTGTTTCCTCTGGTGCTCCTTAGGCAGCAAGGAGAGCCCCCTGCTACAAAGAACTACTGGTAGAAGAGACCCCCACTCCAGCTCCTTATAACCTTTTCCATCAGTAGGTGTGGGATCTCCCAGTGTTCTTTCTTTGGAACTAAGGCTGCCTTTCTGCAAAAGAGGATTCTTAGGTTAGGCTAACTTGATACTTAATATTTCTTAGTATTGTGTAATGCCTTGGAAAGTTCTGCTGTGCCACATTGTCGATGTAATGTTTGTAGCAAAAATCCCCATCTTTTAACTCATTATTACAATAGGTTTGGCTTCATGGTGATTTCTTACCAGCAACACAGTGGAGCAGAGACCAGCAGGCTGTATTGCCGTACGAAGGGTAACTGGGAGATGCCTCTCCCTGTGGGAGTGTATGAATGTACACATCTCCATGCACAGGTGGTCATGCTGCTGTTGTCATCATCCCCCTTAGGCTCTGACACACAGCTGCTAGACAGCCAAAGCCTTTCACGGCTTTCACAACCAAAAAGAAACTGCTGACTGTTGCTAGTAGGAATCCAGCATTCTTGGCAGCACAGAATAACTTGCTTGCGTTACATTGAGCATCATTAAAAAAAAAAAAAAAAAAAAGGCATCAGATAAAATATCACCTGCTATTTTGTGTGTGGGTGGTTACCCCTTAAAATATGCTGCTTGTTCACTTTCACTATTGCATGATAGCATATCTAATTCTATACTTTGGAGACAAAATAAATGGGATTTTTTTAAGCTTTCCATTCAGCAGTCCAGCATGTGTAAGTGCTAAGCTTCACATGTAAATAAAAGTACTCCTGCTGAGGGGTTGTGTCATTTTCACTACTCTTTTCTGCTCAGAATATGTTAGGTGTAAACTACTCATTGGATTTTTGTGGTTGCTGGTTATAATATGAAACTGTTCTGACCAGTTTGTTGTAAGGCGAGGGTTCATTTACATGTGGCTGTTTAGTTCTGCTATGAGACTTGTAAAAGCCTCAGCATAACTGGGAATCAGCTCCAAAGGCTGTGAACTGTTTAGAATAAAAGTTTTCCTGACCATGTATTGAACTTTGAGCAAATAGAAAAAGAAAAGATGTGATTTTTTTTTTTTTTTCCCTGCAGAGTGGTACAGAAACTTATGACAACTCACTGTATGGGACCTAAATTAAATAAACAAGTTCTTGGTGTTTACTCTAGCTCAGCCCCTTCACCTACATAAAATGTGTTGTGGCAGACCTTGACTCTCCAGGTCTCTTAAGGCTCCCTCCCATCAGTTGCAGAATTGATGGCTGTGTTTGTTCCCAGAGTATTCTCATCTTTCAGCTTAACAGTGCTTCTCTTCGACAACTAGTGCTTGGGTTTCTTTTTCATTTAGTGTCTGAAGTGTTTGGGGTGATTGCCCTGTGTTCAGATTGGACTATCACAGTCACTGACTTCATTTACAGCAGTTTGTATGCTGATTCAGTGAGTACACAGACCTCTACGCAAGTAGAAAACCTTACATTGCTTTGAAAGAAATGTGAAATAAAGCCTAACAAGTTAGATATTTTGATGGCAGATGTCTATAGCAATTACTTTTCGGCTCTCAGGACTCTTGGATTTTCATTTCTGAGTAACTTGATCTCCCTGGTGCATGTTCTCCAACTTCACGCCCCCAGGGCTTTGTCCTGCTCAGCACTTTTTGGTTGTCCATGATCGTCCAGTAAATGCCATCTCCCCAGTGGAGGTATATGTTTTCATGTCTTACAAGTTAGTAGGCAAAGCCATTAATTACAGCTGGTTCCTGCAGAAAGGGAGGAAAACACAGTGAACCCAAAATGAAATAGGGAAGGTAAATGGAAAATGTGCCTCTGGTACACCTTCCCCTGCACCAAGGTTTCCTTAGGTAACCCTGGTGTTTCTGGAAGTTGGAAAGATGTGCACATATAAACAACACAGAAATAAGGACAGTCAGCACTATCACCTTACTGACTGAGTTGTCCAGAGCTTAGGGTCTTGCTGGTAGTTTATCGGAGTGTGTATACATGCTATGGAGCCCACAGTCGGTAGCGGCTGGAGTCTGTGACACTCTAGGTCTCTCAAAGTAATGTTACATTTAATGGAAGTA
Organism: Patagioenas fasciata; assembly: GCF_037038585.1. Taxonomy (NCBI): domain Eukaryota; kingdom Metazoa; phylum Chordata; class Aves; order Columbiformes; family Columbidae; genus Patagioenas; species Patagioenas fasciata. The sequence goes on from NC_092560.1 coordinate 38,740,387, forward strand.
CAATCTGACAGCTGAGACGGTAAATACATAGAATCACAGAATCACAGAATGTTAGGGATTGGAAGAGACCTCAAAATATCGTCTAGTCCAATTCCCCTACCAGAGCAGGAACACCTAGATGAGGTTACACAGGAATGTGTCCAGGCAGGTTTTGGATGTCTCCAGAGTAGGAGACTCCACAACCTCCCTGGGCAGCCGATTCCAGGCTCTGTCACCCTCACCATGAAGAAGTTTCTTCTCAAATTTAAGTGGAACTTCTTGTGTTCCAGTTTGAACCCATTACCCCTTGTCCTACCATTGGTTGTCACCAAGAAGAGCCTGGCTCCATCCTCGTGACATTCGCCCTTTATATATTTGTAAACATTAATAAGGTCACCCCTCAGTCTCCTTCAAGCTAAAGAGACACAGCTCCCTCAGCCTTTGCTCATAAGGGAGATGCTCCACTCCCTTAATCATCTTTGTTGCGCTGGATTCTCTCCAGCAGTTCCCTGTCCTTCTTGAACTGAGGGGCCCAGAACTGGACACAATATTCCAGATGTGGTCTCACCAGGGCAGAGTAGAGGGCAAGGAGAACCTCTCTGGACCTACTGACCACCCCCCTTCTAATACACCCCAGGATGCCATTGGCCTTCTTGGTCACAAGGGCACAGTGGTGGTCATCCTGCCATCCACCAGGATCCTCAGGTCCCTCTCCCCTACACTGCTCTCTAACAGGTCATTCCCCGACTTATACTGGAACCTGGGTTTGTTCCTACCCAGATGCAAGACTCTACACTTGCCCTCATTATATTTAATTAAAATTTTCCCCTCCGAACTCTCCAGCCTGTCCAGGTCTCACTGGATGGCAGCACAGCCTTCTGGCGTGTCAGCCACTCCTCCCAGCTTGGTGTCATCAGCAAACTTGCTGATAGTACACTTTATTCCCTCATCAAAATCATTGATGAATAAAACTGGCCCCAGTACTGACTCTTGAGGCACTCCACTAGATACAGGCCTCCAACTAGACTCTGCCCCGTTGACCGTGACTCTCTGGCTTCTTCCCTTCAGCCAGTTCACAGTCCACCTCACTACCTGATTTTCCAGACCACACTTCCTCAGTTTAGCTGTGGGGATGCTGTGGGAGACTGTCAAATGCTTTACTGAAGTGAAGGTAGACCACATCCACCTCTCTGCCATCATCTATCTACCGTGTTATGTCTTCATAAAAGTCAATGAGGTTGGTCAAGCATGACTTCCTCTTGGTGAAGCCATGTTGACTGCCCCTAATGACCCTCTTATCCTTGATATGCCTGGAGATGGCACCAAGGATAAGTTGTTCCATCACTTTCCCAGGGATGGAGGTGGGGCTGACCGGTCTATAGTTACCTGGGTCCTCCTTCTTGCCCTTCTTGAAGACCAGAGTGACATTTGCTTTCCTCCAGTCTTCAGACACCTCTTCCGTTTTCCAAGACTTGGCAAAGATGATGGAGAGTGGTCTAGCAATGACCTCAGCCAGTTCCCTCAGGACCCATGGGTGCATTCCATCTGGACCCATGGATTTATGGATATCCAGGTTGCTTAATTGCTCCCTAACCCAGTCCTCATCAACCAAGGCAAACTCCTCCATTGTCCTGACTTCCTCTGGGGTGTCAGGAATACAGGGATCTACCGTGTTATGTCTTCATAAAAGTCAATGAGGTTGGTCAAGCATGACTTCCTCTTGGTGAAGCCATGTTGACTGCCCCTAATGACCCTCTTATCTTTGATATGCCTTGAGATGGCATCAAGGATAAATTGTTCCATCACCTTCCCAGGGATGGAGGTGAGGCTGACCGGTCTATAGTTACCTGGGTCCTCCTTCTTGCCCTTTTTGAAGACTGGAGTGATATTTTGAAGACTGGAGGGACATCAGATCTGATGCAACCATGCTTACCTACAGTGGACGTGCAATGACCTGATCCTCAGCTGCTGGTGGCCCAGTAAAAGCAGTTTTGCTGTTGTCGGTAACAGATGACCATCCTTGTGCTGACTTTGTGAGGCCAGAGGACCAGGGTCTATTGTGCTTGCTGACTTGTGAGAAGTTACTTTGTGAAAATAAGCTTTGTAATGCTGTCACTTGTTACAATGTGCAGTTTAAGTAGGAGGTAATATCAAAGGCTTTGAAAACATGGGTGTGGGCTAAAAGAGCATCCCCAAGGCTATGAAAAATTCACTAGTAATTACTGGTTATGGAAGAAGTACAGCCTTGAGACCTGAGAAAAACTGTATCATAAACAGAAAAAAAATGAGGAGGAATGTAAGCAAGAAAAATGTTGAGGAACAGGATAATATGTCTGACATGCTGGGAAAGTAACACCTTCAAGCCTCGCACTGCGTGAAGTCCATCAGACAGAGGCCTGTGGCTAAGACCCTCCTTAGAAAGTCAAACCTGTTAGGGTAAGATGTCACCAACGAATTAGTTTTCTTACTGCACATACTGGTTTGAAGCTGTGAGCACACTTCTGGCTTCAAGGACCCCAGTTACAGAGCCTTAGACCTGAGAACATTGTCCAGGGCTGGGCATAACAAGATGAGTGTGGACTTGTCTGTGTGTTTTCACCTCTTCAACCACCAAAAAAATCCCTATTGCATCTTACTACAGTTGGTCTAATTACTCTTGGTAAAAGGTTCTGCAGTCTCTCTGGCAAACATCGAAGCAAATGCTTGCTTCTGTCAGTTCATGCGGTAAGTCAGTGTAATCCAGGTAATCCAGTTTCTGCAGTAAGTTGCAATAAGTGCCTACACTCTCTTGCTTGGGTCATCTCACTGTCTCAAGATACCTGTATGTTAGAAAGACTAGCAGTCATTATTAGCATTACCATAATTTTTACAAGTCCTACTCAGACATTAGGACCAATGGCAGATGAAGAATATGAAGATAGTTCTTGCCCCAAAGAACTAACAATCTAAGGAAGCAAGGAATGAAATGGTGCTTACAAGAAAGCAGCACATGCATAGCAGAAGCTCTGTTTCAGACCTTTTGGAACAGAGTGCTGACTTTTCAAAACCAAGTGAGAAGCAACAGGAAGAGCAGCATGGCCTGCACAAGACCCTGAAGGTGGAAAAAACAGCTTCTATTTGCTATGCTGAACCAGGGGGAGGTATGCAGAGGGCAGTAGTCCAAGTGGATGCCTGTGAGGCTAGATACCAGCAGATGAGCAGCAGCAGAGATAAGAGGGAAGATTTTGAGCTTGTGATGGTGATTAGGAAGAGCTGTTACATAGGCAGATGTGTAGAAAGACTCCAGAAGGGCAGCACAATCTGGAGGGGCTTTGGATCAAATGGAACACACACCAGTAATGGAGAGATGAGGGGAAGTAGCAGAGTGACTGGCAGGCAGTAATGTGACGAGCTCCATCCTTGCCCTTAATGAAAGGCAGGATTTATGTCTTTCACAATGAGTGACCTGTCCCAGAAAAATGTTTTGAAAGTAGGCCTTTTCACCAGCTGTTGACATTAAATGGGCATTAATTAGTGTGATGTGTCTTAAGATATAGTGTTTGTTTTTCCTCTAAGGTGAGATTTTCCATTGAGTTGACTGGTCTCCGTTCCACATGCCTTTATGCAAAGCATCCATTCAATTTCTCTCTAACACATGATGATACTGTGTGGTATGGCACTGGTTTATTTCATTATACTGCAGCCGCTAATGAATTTCTACTCGCTTCTGCTTTACCTTGAAAAACCTCCAGGAGAGATTAAAGAGCAGAATGGCTCTATATTTGCTAATTGGTCAAGCGAATCTTTAGAAAGGCTGACTAACAATACTTTTGTGTTTTCGCTAGGACAGTTTGCAAATGTTTTAGAGAACTTTGAATATCCTTGGAGCTTTGATAGAACTGTGATGGTGTTATCCGGTTTGCTGAATGTGTGTCAGTTTGTGTTACTGTTAAGAGAAATGAGGTTCGATAGGAGGTTTGTGTCTCTTTTTAGTCCTGAGATTTGCAGTGTGTCTTAGGAAGCTTTAGCAAAAAGCACTCCTAGCCGCTCGAGAAAAGGCAAAACAGCCAAAGCTGCCGCTGCAGCCACTGCCCCCTCAACCGCGGCTTCACAGGCTGAAGCTACAGCTCCTCCGCCGAGCTCCTCTGCCAAGGTCGCTGCAGATAACGTTACCTCTCCAGCCTCAAAGGCTAACAAGGCAGCCCCCCCGTCTTCACACACTGGGCACTGTTGCTGCTGTAACCACAGCAATCACTGTGACAGTCATTCAGACTCTGGAAATGAATCAAATGATGGTGAACCCATATCAGCATCAGTTGCTGGTTGTAAGAAAGTCACTAGAAAGACTACCCGTGCAGCAGGTGATGGCACAGGGCCAACATCAACCCAAGAGGCATCATCAGGACAGGGTGGAGATGAAGTGACCACCACTCGGTCCTTTTCTCCAGGTGAGCTGAGAGATCTGCGAAAAGACTTTAGTCATCGTGAAGGCGAGAATATTTTAACCTGGCTGCTGCGATGCTGGGACAATGGGGCAGAAACAATTGAATTAGAAGGTGGTGAAGCCAGGCAGCTGGGATCTCTGTCAAAAGATTCCACCATTGATAGGGCAATTTCAAGAGAGTCTAATGCCGCTACTCTCTGGACCGGACTCCTGGCAGCTATGAAAGTCAGATTTCCCTACAAGGAAGATTGTATATCCAAGTTAGGGAAATGGAATACTATGGAGAGAGGTATCCAGTTCCTGAGAGAATTAGCTGTGCGAGAGATCATCTATCTAGGACCAAACAGCCAAGAGGGGACAGACCCAGATAGAATCAATTGTACAAAATCTATATGGCGCAGATTTGTACAAAGTGCACCACCTGCATATGCTAAGTCATTGGCAGGAATGCTCTGGTCAGCTAGAGGTGTACAAGAAATTAATGAAGTGATTGAGCAGCTCCGGTACTTTGAGGACAGCCTTGCTGGTTCTCTACGGGCTTGTGTCTCCGCTGTGGAGAAACTGTGTGAAAAATCTGATGACCGGTTTGAAAAGCTGTTGCAAGAAATCAAAGAGCTCAGAGAAGACTCGTACCGTTCACGACCTGCACAAACCTATGTTTCAGCTGTTAGGAGAAGGCGTTTCCAATCTCGAGAGAGAGGGCAGAGACAGCCCACAAAAAGAGGTTCGCTGTGGTTCTTCCTACATGAGCAGGGAGAAAACATGAATAAGTGGCATGGAAGGCCTACCTCAGAACTTCAGGAACGAGTACGTGAGATAAAAGGAAAAACTCCTAGGAAGGTGGCTGCTCCAGTTTACAAAAGGAGCAGAAGAGATTCTGATGCTCTTGAAGGAACCTCTAATTCACACCCAGAGACTGTGCAAAACAGGAATTAGAGGTGCCCTGCCTCCAACCAGGTGGAGGAAAGGGATAACAGAGTTTATTGGACTGTACAAATACTATGGCCTGGTACAACACAACCCCAGGAGTACAAAGCTTTAGTGGACACTGGTGCTCAGTGCACAATAATTCCTTCTAATTATAGAGGAACGCAATCCATCAATATTGTTGGAGTGACTGGGGGATCCCAGAAACTGACTGTTGTAGAGGCTGAAATGAGCCTAACTGGAAAAAACTGGCAAAAGCATCCCATTGTGACTGGTCCAGATGCTCCGTGCATCCTTGGTATAGACTACCTCAGGAGAGGGTATTTTAAGGACCCAAAAGGGTATAGGTGGGCATTTGGTATAGCAGCTGTGGACACTGAGAAAATTGAACAGCTGTCTGATTTGCCTGGTCTTTCAGATGACCCTTCTGTTGTAGGACTGCTGATGGTTGACGATCAGCAGGTGCCAATTGCTACCACGACGGTGCATCACCGGCAATATCGCACCAATCGAGACTCTTTGATTCCTATCCAGAAGCTGATCCGTCAATTGGAAAGCCAGGGTGTGATCAGTAAGACTCGCTCACCTTTTAACAGCCCAATCTGGCCAGTGCGTAAGTCTAGTGACGAGTGGAGACTAACTGTGGACTATCGTGGCCTGAATGAAGTTACACCACCACTGAGTGCTGCTGTGCCTGACATGTCTGAGCTGCAATTTGAACTGGAGTCAAAGGCAGCCAAGTGGTATGCTACAATTGACATTGCTAATGCATTTTTCTCTATTCCTGTAGCAGCAGAGTGCAGGCCACAGTTTGCTTTCACCTGGAGGGGCATCCGGTATACATGGAATCGCTTGCCCCAGGGGTGGAAACACAGTCCTACCATCTGCCATGCACTGATCCAGACCACGCTGGAACAAGGTGAAGCTCCAGAACACTTGCAATATATTGATGACATCATCGTATGGGGCGACACAGCGAAAGAAGTCTTCGAGAAAGGTGAGAGAATAATTCATATTCTTTTGGATGCTGGTTTTGCCATAAAACAAAGCAAGGTCAAGGGACCTGCACGAGAGATCCAGTTTTTAGGAATAAAATGGCAAGATGGCCGTCGTCAGATCCCAGTGGATGTGATCAACAAAATTGCAGCAATGTCTCCACCTACTAATAAAAAGGAGACACAGACTTTCTTGGGCGTCGTAGGTTTTTGGAGAATGCATATTCGTGACTACAGCCACATTTTGAGCCCTCTCTATCGAGTGACTTGTAAAAAGAACCAATTTGAGTGGGGCCCTGAACAATGACAAGCCTTTGAACAAATTAAGCGTGAGATAACTCATGCGGTGGCCCTTGGACCAGTCCGAACTGGACTAGATGTTAAAAATGTGCTCTACACCGCAGCCGGAGATAATGGACTTACCTGGAGCCTCTGGCAGAAAGCACCAGGAGAAACCCGAGGTCGACCCTTAGGTTTTTGGAGTCGAGGATACAAAGGATCTGAGGCCAACTATACTCCAACTGAAAAGGAGATACTAGCAGCATATGAAGGAGTTTGAGCTGCTTCAGAAGTGATCGGCACTGAAGCACAGCTCCTCCTGGCAACTCGACTGCCGGTGCTGAGCTGCATGTTCAAAGGGACGGTTCCCTCTCCACATCATGCAACCGAAGTTACATGGAGTAAATGGATTGCACTGATCAAGCAACGAGCTCGAATTGGAAGTCCCAACCGTCCAGGGATATTAGAAGTGATTACAGACTGGCCAGAAAGCAAAGAATTTGGGATGTCTCCAGATGAGGAGGAAGTAAAACATGCTGAAGAAGCACCACCATATAATACGCTTTCAGAGACTGATAAGCAGTCTGCACTGTTCACAGATGGATCCTGTTGTCTTGTAGGAAAACATCGAAGGTGGAAAGCTGCTGTGTGGAGTCCCACACGACAAGTTACAGAAGCCACTGAAGGACAAGGTGAATCCAGTCAGTTTGCAGAAGTGAAAGCCATCCAGCTGGCTTTGGACATTGCTGAACGAGAGAAGTGGCCAATACTTTATCTCTATACTGACTCATGGATGGTAGCAAATGCCTTGTGGGGGTGGCTACAGCAATGGAAGAAAAGCAACTGGCAGCGCAGAGGTAAACCCATTTGGGCTGCCACACTGTGGCAAGACATTGCTGCTCGGCTAGAGAGCCTGCCTGTGAAAGTTCGTCATGTAGATGCTCATGTGCCTAAAAGTTGAGCCACTGAGGAACATCTAAACAACCAACAAGCAGATCAAGCTGCTAAGATTCAAGTAGCTGAGGTGGACTTGGACTGGCAACATAAAGGTGAACTTTTCCTAGCTTGGTGGGCCCATGATGCTTCAGGGCATCAAGGTAGAGATGCAACATACAAATGGGCTCGTGATCGAGGGGTGGATTTAACTATGGACACTATTTCACAGGTTATTCATGAATGTGAAACTTGCGCCGAAATCAAACAAGCAAACGGTTAAAACCTGTATGGTATGGGGAGCGATGGTTAAAGTATAAGTATGGAGAAGCTTGGCAGATTGATTATATTACACTTCCACAAACACGTCAAGGTAAGCGTTATGTACTTACAATGGTGGAAGCAACCACTGGATGGTTGGAAACATATGCCATACCTCATGCTACAGCCCGAAATACTATCTTGGGCCTTGAGAAGCAAGTCCTTTGGCGGCACGGTACGCCAGAAAGAATTGAATCAGACAATGGTACTCATTTCAAAAACAGTATTATAGACAATTGGGCCAAAGAACATGGTATTGAGTGGGAAGTGGGGAGAGGGAGGGGCAAAAGGGGGAAGTGGTGGGGAGAGGAGGTTAACAATACATCTGCCAGAGTTTGATTGTCACCCCGCAATCTTAACCCTCGACAGATAATTGGCGCCCAACGTGGGGGTAGCTACAGCAATGGAAGAAAAGCAACTGGCAGCGCAGAGGTAAACCCATTTGGGCTGCCACACTGTGGCAAGACATTGCTGCTCGGCTAGAGAGCCTGCCTGTGAAAGTTCGTCATGTAGATGCTCATGTGCCTAAAAGTCGAGCCACCGAGGAACATCTAAACAACCAACAAGCAGATCAAGCTGCTAAGATTAAAGTAGCTGAGGTGGACTTGGACTGGCAACATAAAGGTGAACTTTTCCTAGCTCGGTGGGCCCATGATGCTTCAGGGCATCAAGGTAGAGATGCAACATACAAATGGGCTCGTGATCGAGGGGTGGATTTAACACTATTTCACAGGTTATTCATGAATGTGAAACTTGCGCCGAAATCAAACAAGCAAAACGGTTAAAACCTATATGGTATGGGGGGCGATGGTTAAAGTACAAGTATGGAGAAGCTTGGTAGATTGATTATATTACACTTCCACAAACACGTCAAGGTAAGCGTTATGTACTTACAATGGTGGAAGCAACCACTGGATGGTTGGAAACACATGCCGTACCTCATGCTACAGCCCGAAATACTATTTTGGGCCTTGAGAAGCAAGTCCTTTGGCGGCACGGTACACCAGAAAGAAATGAATCAGACAATGGTACTCATTTCAAAAACAGTATCATAGACAATTGGGCCAAAGAACATGGTATTGAGTGGGTATATCATATTCCATATCATGCACCAGCCTCTGGGAAAATCGAAAGGTACAATGGTTTGTTAAAAACCACACTAAAGGCACTTGGTGGTGGAACCTTTAAAAACTGGCATTCACATTTAGCAAAAGCCACTTGGTTGGTCAACACTAGGGGATCAACCAATCGAGCCGGGCCTGCCCAATCAGAAATTCTACGGACTGTAGAAGGAGATAAAGTCCCTGTGGTACACATGAAAAACATGTTAGGAAAGGCAGTCTGGGTTACTCCTGCCTCAGGCAAAGGCAAACCTATTTGTGGGATTGTTTTTGCCCAGGGACCTGGCAGCACCTGGTGGGTGATGCTTAAGGATGGAGAAGTTCAGTGTGTACCTCAAGGGGATTTGATTTTAGGTGAAAATATGCAATGCTGAACTGTATGATGTGAATTGCCGTACTAACAATGTTTAATAAGTGTCTTTCAGATCAAGACAATGGTGATGAAACTACAGCTAGCTTCTTCGAGTGGCGCCCGACACCTTCTTCGAAGTTGGTGTCCTTAACCCACAAACAGTGGTCATGAGATGCACTTGTACCATTTTTCCTGCCCTGGGAGACTGTTGTGACAAAATGAACTTAATGAACTTTTCAAAGGATGGTCCACTGATTAATTACTCCTGTGTATATATGTACATATGTATATATATATATATATAGTAGTAGTGATTAATTAGATTGTATTGATAGATTGTATTGCTAAGGTTTAAGTATTCAGTGAATGTCATATTATAAGGGGTGGAATGTCTTGGTTTTGTTAAAAAACAAGTTTCTCTTTTAGTGAATTTTTGCCTGTCAGCTAAAACCTTCATGTTAGCTGCATTTTCCTGGCGAACCCAACACATGTTTTGGTTAAACCTAGCAATGGAATGCAAACTTGTTGATAAGCACGGATGGACATCTCCCGAGAGGGGCAACGAGAAACTGATGACCGAGAGACTGACCAACGGTGTATAACATTCCATTCACGTGAATACTTCATATAAAAGTGGGAGATCACGGGGATCTCGTCCCTTTGCCCTTTTTTCCCTTTTTTTTTTCCTCATGGCTGACATTAGGAGAGGACCTTGCTGGTCGTCCCTGCAAACTGAGGCCTAGTGAGAGACTGAATCCAGCTCCGGTTGGCTACAGAGTCTAATCCAGGACTTTGGGTGCTGGCTCTGCAGTTGCTGAGACTTACAAGATTGGTTTTGTATATTTTGCATTATTTTCTCTATTCTTATTAGTAGCATTAGTAAAACATCTTTAACTTTTCCAACTCTCTTCTCTCTTGTCCTTCTTTCCCTCCCGATCGCATGTCCTGAGTGGGAAGGGGGGAGAGGGAGGGGCAAAAGGGGGAAGTGGCGGGGGGGAGAGGAGGTTAACAATACATCTGCCAGGGTTTGATTGTCACCCCGCAATCTTAACCCTCGACACACATATTAACAGAGAGTGCCAGGGCATCTTTTGGGAAGGCTGAATCAGCTACTAGCACATCTCTGGAGTAGGTTAACTGGTACTTAGGTTCCAGTTTGCAGTAATTGTTATCAGTGTAAATTAATTCACCCTGAATCAAATTCTGTATGCACTCAGGAGCTTTTTCTGTCTCCTGTTGGCAGCATTATTTCTTTCACTACAGGAGTAATTCAGAGGTTTATTTGAGGTATGAAGCTGCTACCAACCTTTCACAGTCATCCTCATTTACTGTGCAAGACAACACTGAAGCAGCTTCACACTATTTGCCATTATAGTAAAGAGCAGCTGCTCAGGTTAATCAATTTACTAGACTGTGAGATATTAGGCAGTGACCATGGGAGCAGTGGTAACTTGCAGCAAGGTAGTTCTAACTTCTTCAGCCACTACCAGCTGCAGACAGAAGAGAGTCTAGATGATACTTTTTGTTGGCATTATCAGTGACTTCTCGTGTCTGCATGCCTCAAGGTCTGAAAAAAGTCATCAAATGGACTGGAGACTTCACACTTGGAGATACCCTTCTCCAAAGCAGTGATACTCCCTTGGATGAGAGAAATCACTGTGTGTATTTTCCGCACCACATCCAGAAGTATGGAAATTCCATTAGAGTTTCCATCAGCGCTTGGGCACTGTGGGTGTTGCACCCCACTGTACACTGGAGTCTGCACAGAAGCACCTGTAGTTCATACACACAAACGTGAAGTTAGTATGAGATCAAAATGAAACCCAGCTTTTTGTGACAAAAGGGAACTGAAATGTCTTTTAAGTAGGGATTCGGTCTTTTGTGAGTGATTGCTTTTTTGTTGTTAACCTTTTAGCTTGATTTGCACTCAAACAGCTGCTAAGAATACTGGGGATTGACTACAAAATAAGAGCATGGCAACTGCAACTACTCCTACATTTGTACAGTCCTAAAATTACATTTGGCCCTTTGAAGGCTACCATGAGTCTGATGTGACCCCCAGTGAAAATGAGTTTAAAACCCCTGCATTAGATTGTCATCTTGACAGGCTTACATATTTATTACACTAATTATGTGAGTGTAGTAATTGTGTATAGGAATATCTAGATGATATTTCCCATCTGTAAAATCAGTACCAGGCATGGGGAAACCCACGAAAGATTTCTCAGCTGACACTAGCCTGCAAATTTTCCTTAAACATGTCAGGAATTTTCTCATTCAGTCGCAAAACCTTTATAATTTTTTTCCTGTACAGAGATGTAGGTGCAGTAACTACGCTAAGTACATGAACTTCCTAATTTGGAATGACTGTCAGTTTGTTTTACCCCATTTATTAAGGAAGCAAAGGACAAGGAGTGGGGAGAGAAATCTCAGTTCAGAGAGTGTCTGCAAGACATGCTTTCTGAGAGCTGTTCGTAGAGCATTGCTTCTGACAGTCAAGTTTCACTCCAACACTGTGCCTGCAGTTAGAATCTAACCCTTTCATATGTATTTTTGTTTGCTTATAGTCTCTCTGTCTTGCAGTCATATCACCGTCATTTTACTACCCCAGGATATGAGGTTTTCCAATAAAAGTTGTATGGGAGCTTGGGTTGAATACCAGGCTGCATACTAGATGTTGCCCAAAACATTTTAAAGCAGAGGTCATCTTCCAGGCTCATAGCAGTCATGGCTAATGACTCTGAAAGCTTAGACTGTCAGTGTCAATGCCTGGAAGAGGCTATTGATTTGGCATAGGAATTAAACTCTGTAAATCTGTGTATGCATAAAGACTACTTGTCAGTGAGGAGGAAAAGGTATTGAATTCTGTGTGCTTCAAGAGAGTTTATTTGGAAATGCACAAATCTTGTCATCTGTAAAAAGTTTAATTATTTAGTCGCTAGTTTCTTTGGAGTGCTAGACAGTTGAAAGGGAAGGGAATAAAAATGATTCGGGTTCAACAATTGCCAATGTGTGTCTCCAAGGACAGTTATCTGACGGCTGGGTCTGTTAGCAGGAAGGACTATTGTTGCTCTAGGGGGATTTAACAGTGTTTCAGAGTGCAAACTCTTTGCCAACTATTTTAATATTTAGGCTTTGTTTGAGCTTCTGTCCTGTCTTTGTTCTTGCCTCTGCTGTAATAAAAAGAACAAATGGAACCCAGAAGCTGCGTATTGGCCTTCTGTAGTTCGGCAGACCTGCTATGGAAAGGCCAGACATCGGAATATTTCTGAAGCAAGGCAAATTATTGCATGAGACATTAGAATGGCAAATAATGCAGCCATCCAGGGAAGTCCATCACTATTGCTGCGATTTGACAGTGTCACTATGAAGGTCTTCCCAACTTCAGGGCTGGACCGAGCAGTTGCATAATCGATTGTGGAATGCACTATGAAAAGCTCCTAGGGAAATGACATCAGAAATTGGCAGCAATCAATCTGGAACATTGATTCCAAGAATAATATTTATCTGAAAAATAATTAATCAAATCCTACAGGTCAAACTGAGCCTACTATAAATAAATTAGGTCAGTTTATTTTTCTATGAGTCATTAATCATATTACAGTCATCACTGTAGTTATGTGAAAGTATTTTAATTTAATAAAAATGCAGTTAAAACTCATATAAACTAATTTGGCCTCAACTGTACTACCCCACACACAGACAAATCTTTTCCAGCATGGTATGGGGAATTAAACACCAAAATAGATCTTTCTGTAGAGACCTGATGATGGATTTATGCATTACTTGATTTTGAGCATGCACTTTACAACACTCTACTTTTAATCCTGACTGCCAGATAAGAGAGAACAATATGCCATGGCCTGAGACTTTTGTCACAGTGTTCATAGCTTGTACAGACCATCTGCTGTGGAATAATATAGCTGCTGCAGTACATTACTTTCCTAGCATATGCATACCCAGACAGCTGGAGAGTGTGAGCCCTCTGGATTTGTCAGGAATTCACTTGTATGTGTAGCTCCTCTGCCCACATAAAGCCATATATAAAATAATAATAACTCCTAGGTCGCAGAGACCACAGAAGCATTGCAGTTTGTGGGGACATGGGTAGCTGCTGGTCCAAACTTCTCCTTGGATTGAGGTTCTAGAATGAATTCAGATCCTGGTGCTCAGAGCTTTATCCAGGCAGACTGTGAAAACCTCCAAGGACATAGACACCACAGCCTCTCTGGCTCCTGCTGCAATGCTTAATTATTCTCTGGTTTTCCCCTTCTAACCGAGGTGTTACTGAGTGAATCCTCTTGCCTAGAGACGTCCAACCTGAGCCTCTTTGGCCCGGACGAGGAAGCCCTGTGCCAGCTGCTGTGGGCTGCCATGGGCCTGCACACGGTCAGCTTTGTGCGCCGGCTGATTGACACCGTGGTGGCGCGGTGCACCAACGAGGCCCAACGCTGGATGGGCCTGAGGGACAACTGGGCTGCCGAGGAGCGGGAGGGCAGCCCTGAGGCTGCCCCCGGCCCTGCTGCCTCCCAAAGGGGCTCTCCTGCCCCCAGTCCAGCCCCCTCCAGCAGCCCTGACAGATCTGCGGCAGAAGAGCTCCCCAGCACCTCCTCGGCTGCCCTTCGTGGGGGTCCCAGCAGCACCCACTCTGTCCCCGTCCCCACCCATGGGGAGCCAGAGGAGCCATGGGAGGACCCAGAGGAGGCTGAGCCCACGGCCTCTGCTCCCATCCAGGGCAGAAGAGAGGGGCCAGCAGCCCTGAGGCCACTTATCACCAAACAAGAGGCCACCCCACCAGCGGCAGTAGGAGGGTACCCCAGGAGCTGGAGAAACCAGGGCTGGGCCAGCAGCTGGGGCTTGTGCCAGCCCCCAAGGGGACTGGGAGACTAATGATCAAATAATACAATAAATGTATGAAAACTACAGAAACAGGTTTGGTATTTCTAACAATGGAGTTGGCGTTGCCAGTTTAAGAGGTAGTTCAGAGCAGCGAGTAGGATGCCTAACTGGGATGAAAAAGACCTGCCTACCATTCTGCCCAAAGTAACCAATCAGCTAATGTTTTGATTTTATCTGTTTGTGGTTCTGTCCTCTCTGTGGAGATAACTCAATAGATCTGCAAAGTACAATGACTTAAAAATTAACTTAATAATATTTTTTAATTACAATGACGAAGCAAGTTACCTGGAGTGACAACAAGAAATAAAAGTCAGCCACTAATTGTTTGTTGGAAGACAGGTTCAGTGAAGCAGAAAATCAAATTATATAGGTATTGCTTGGTTTGTCTTTACACTTTCTTTGCTAAATGGTGTTTTCTGAGATCAAGGCAAGGACTTAGCAAGAATCAATTCAATTTCTGGATATATGCAGTGTTCACTTTCATGTCTGATTATAAATATTGATGGTTACAGCATACTTGATTTCTGCTAAAATTGTAATGTAGAAATAATATTTTTAGGATTGCAAAAGACCTGTAAGGGATAGCTTGTTTAAGGTGAGAAGGACTTTAAAAGTAAGAAAGTGAGAATAAACTCATTCAAGTTGAGCACAAGCGTAAACATCATCAGTCAAAGCAGGGAGAACTTAACCATGCTTTAAGGAGGTGCAATGAAGAGGATGCGCTGTCCAAGTTAGTCTGCACTGAGGAGAGAAATTAAAGAGTTATCCAAAGCTATTGTTTTTTTCTCTTGCTCACTTCTATTGCATGTCTTCCTTAAGAGGAGAGACTGAAAGGATTGTGCTTCCACAGATGTGCATGCTTATGAAAAGCAGCAGTGAAGGGCTGAGGGGGTAAATGGAAGGAAGCTGATTATGGAGTAATACGAGCACATGATCAATAGCATCAATAGCACTTCACACTGAGAAGCAAAAGAGTAAAATTTGCCATAAGCCTTGGCAGTATGCTACTTCTGATAAGAGACAGGGTTTCCATGTTTCCAACTGAGGCACCAGAGACAGCTCACGTGAATTACACACTTTTGCTTGTATACATGCTCCCAATACACTCAAGATGCAGCAAATAATTTATACCTGCTGAGAGGACAGGACAGAATATGTACCTGGTGCATGGAAGCCCAACTCTTTTTAGCCACAGCTACTCAGCAGAGCAGCCCTGCACAGTGACTGCAGCTGACTGCCATGGCTCAAGCAGTGCTGTGGTCTCATCAGACATTTCCAGCAGCGCAGAAGACACTCTTCATTTCTGTTATGTGGAAAAACAGAGAGTAAAGAATGATCTAAAAGAGCCAGAAAGCTCCACAACCAGGACTGCAATGGAGATGGATTGGCTTAGCTAGAATAGTCATGTCTGAATTCCTCACAGAAAACAATTATAAAAGTCAATATTAGTCACATCTATGGTAACAATGTAATTTTAATATGATAAGTGATGATTTTTGTCAATGTTAATATGCAAATATCGACTGTATTGGATTTGGAAAAATAGG
This sequence comes from Patagioenas fasciata, assembly GCF_037038585.1. Taxonomy (NCBI): domain Eukaryota; kingdom Metazoa; phylum Chordata; class Aves; order Columbiformes; family Columbidae; genus Patagioenas; species Patagioenas fasciata. The sequence goes on from NC_092560.1 coordinate 38,756,163, forward strand.
TCATGCCTCAGTGTATATTCCTCAAGTATCTGATTGCTGCTTCAGGGAGAAGATACCCAAATCTTACTGCTCAATTTTACAGTCTCATTTTTCTCTCCTGAGTGACATTGACATTTGCTCCCTGAATTGGGAGTATCCTAAAAGGCTTACTGTTTTGCATACGTTACAGTAGTTAAAGCTTCTCAGTGCGGAAGTCCAAATACAGAGCAGAAATCTGGAGTCCAGTTAAAAAGACCAAAAATCTCACTCTTGTGGGTCTTCGAAGGACATAAAGTTTAGGACCCAAACTGAGATGTTACTGGCTTGAAAGGAGTCTTGTTGGAAAAAACATTTTCAAAAGATGTGAAGTTGGCGTCCACTTTCCTCTATCTTGAAATGGTTATTCCCTCTTTGCGTGGGATGAAGATGCCAGTTTGCTGATTTACATCTTCTTTTATTCATCTTTTCTTCCATTCCTTGGAGAGCTACCCAGTCCCAAAAGGGTTTTGTTTCCTAATTCTGAAATTATGTTGTGAGGTACCAACAGCTCTGGGAACAGCCCGACCTCAGATTTCCAGGTGGCCGAAGGACCACTTAGATGTATCTGGCTCGTTGCATTCTTTTTACCCATCCAGCAGATGGCATCGAAGCTCTAGAAACGTTCATCCTTTTTCTTTCTTTCAGGTCCTGCGAAGATTCTTCTATTTGCTTTGGTATTTTCTCTTTAAAAGGTAATGATGCCAAGAGGATTCTTTTAGGAGACTTCATTTTGGTTTGCTATTAACTTAAAAAAAACTTATTATAGTAGTATATACATATGTTTTTAAAAGTTAATTATATTTTCCTGAAGCCTAACAGTGTAGAACTTTTGATTTTCTTCTCTGGTGTAGTTATAGTAAATTTAAGGAGAATTTATCTTATACTGCTTTCAAGTGAGGTTATGTTTTATTTCTCGGTTTGAGTCTGATTTCTCAAGTTCTTTATTAAACTAATGTCTGTACTCCATATATAGGCAGTATTCTGGCTACTGTGAATACTTACATAGGTAACATATCAAATGTTAGTCAAATGTGTTGAGATAATATTACTTCTAAATCACATTGCTTCATGATGTTTGATTTCACAGTGGTGGTCCAGTTTATGTATAGCATTTAATAACTTATGAATTCGCAATTCAAAACTACTGCTTACATGCAATAGTAAAAAACTAATACAAAAGCCTATTGTGGTTATATAAGGTCTAATCAATTCAGTTGCACAGTCATAGATTTATTTAGTTGACTCTAATGTCTATACTTTGTTGGGAGAAATGAATTTGTAATTATCACTTCAGTCAGTACAAGAACTAAGATATGATCTATTTGCGCTTTTATTTCCTGGGTGGTGAAAGACAGCTGACTATCTGTGTCTAATCTCCACACACTAATCTTCATAGAAAGTCTCTTGTGCCAGTTTCTTTCCTATTAAACACTTCTAATGGGTGCCTAGACAACAAGAGGAGAATCAAAATAATTCTATCAGGTCAATGGAAGTCATGTTTGGTAGAAGATTTTTTTTCCCTGAACCTCAGAATATGCAGTTCAAATAGTCCTTTAGCAAAAAAAAAAAATAGTATTCATCATCATGTACTCATGAAACCATTGACAGGCTCATCCCTCAATTTCAAATCTGAAAACTCGAAGGTAAACTATATTCAGCTTTGATTGAAGTGAACCTTAACATTGAATCATCCATGCTATTTAAACAAGTCAGTCTGTGGTACTCTAATATCTTACCATGTAGTCCTGATAGTAACAAAGATAGTAATGAAGAACAATTCCCAAGAAGACAACTAACACCCATTCTTAAAAGAGGCTTCTAAAAGATTTTAAAGTTTTAAATTACTCATTTAACGGATGTATTTGTTTCATTGGTACTTCACCATTGAGGTAAATAAAATCAACAGCTGTAGAAAACATAATGCGAAATGCTACTTGTTAAATATTTTATAAGTACTGGAAATTTCCAGTTCAAGTAATCATGTGACTGACTCAGTAGTTTGCTACTGGAAGCCAAAGGTTATTCTCAGAACAACACCTAGTTCTGAAAAAGAAGGGATGACAAGTGGGGGACATTCATCAGAATCAGGTTTTGATTCAGGCTGCTGGACAAGGTCTCACTGCTTGCATTCTCTATGAGTGGCCCAAACCAGAGTCTGTCTGAAACCTCAGAGCTCCAAGTGTGTGAGCCCCTGTGGCAGGGCAGCTCCTCCCCAAACCAGTCCCACAGTCTGCTTGCTTGCTCTGAATGGGGTGCTCTCTGGGATGTGGATTTTAACCACCTGAGAATGGGCAGAGAGCTCCATCTGAGCCCTTAGTTGCTGCTGCAATACAAATAACAATGGGCTTTCTATTGTTCCAGCAGAATTCCTGCTCAGATGAACCTCCTAAAGTTTGCATTTTTAATGAAATGTAGGTTGGTTATACCCAGTTTGACAGTTCTGCTGCAGGAGAACAAGTTGAGTTTGCAAGCACATTTTAGCTGCAGGCTCTTTTTTTTGCAGGTTAAAATCAGCAAATGGTAGGGAGGGTTCAACAGAGGTGAGGCTTGCTTGCAGCCAAATTGCACTGATGTCATCAGGTTATTTGTCATGGAGGCAGTGCAGCCTGGCTATGATGAATATTAGAAGGCAAGACTCAGTCAGCTTTCATTGTCTGTACAAAGTAAATGCAATTAAATGCAATTAAAATGCCTATTCCTCCAGCTGGTAGCTTTAGTTCGGAGTCCTCCTATAGCTGCCCTAATTGTCAGTAGAAAGAATCTTTTTCTCCTGCATGTTTTGAAGTCTCAGGTGTTCACCTGCAGACACAAATTTGGTTTAGGTCTATCTTATGTATGAATGATCAGGTCTCAAATATACCTGATTAATTCTTTGTCTCTCTGTCTTACCTTACTAGAGAAATAGCATACAGACTCACAGCAAATCAAGCACAGACATCCAGGACAGGCTCTATTCCCATGCCTTTTGCAAGAAAACCATCCCTTTGTCAAAAGATGCTTCATCAGCAGTTTATTCAACTGGCACATGCAAGCAGCTATCCATCCTTCAGCTACCTTGCTGTTTGCTGGCAAAGCAGCACAGTGATGCATAAGCAATTTACATTTCTGTCCTGAGGACATAGTGTGTCCTAAGGCAATTGCTCCATGCACTGACTAGGAGCGGTGCTCTTCTGAACATACTCTTTACCAATAATGGACACTTTTTGGCAGGTTTGCCTGCAGTATCTGTAAGATTTTAACATGTCAGGGCTTAAGGGGCTTGAGGGAGACAAGTAGAAGAATGAAGACCCTGAATCCAAGAAAGACAGATGTTAGCTTCCTAATGGAAGTGTTAGGAACAATCCAATTGGAGATTGCCTTGAAAGGCAAAGTTTCTTAGGAGTACCAGGAAATTTTTAGATATAGCCCTCTCAAAGCATGAGAGTGGTCTACACTCTTTATCAGAAAAAGGAACAGTTATAATAACAGCCTACTTAAAAAATAAGCTACTGAGAGAGCTCAAATGCAGAAGGGAAATATGAGAGATGGAGAAAGTGAGACTCGAAGTATTGCTCCTGCATGCAGAAATGTAGTTAGGAAAGCAAAAACTCAGCTGGAGCTCAAACTAGCAAAAGATGACAAATATAGCAAAAAAAGCTGTTATGGGTATGTTACAAGTGGAAGTACAAGGAAGCTGTAGGTGTGCTGCTGAATGGGGCTGGAAGGTTAATTAAAAACCCCCACAGAAAAGACAAAAGTGCTCAGTGCCTTCGTTACCTGAGTTTTGATGGATGGGATCAGCCTCCAGGTCTCTACACTGAGAAACAATGACAAATAAATGTGCAAATACCGATAGTGGAGGAAAGCTGGATCAGGAGACATCTCCACAAACTGGACACCTATAGGCACCTTCCCCAAATTCAGGGGAAATTCTGTCTGGCTAGAGGAAAAAAAAAATACTGTGAGAACAATTAGACATAGGAGCCCAGAAAAGCAGTGGACTTTTCCTTGGCGAAAGTATTCAAGACTCAGTTTGGCAGAGCCCGGGTAACCTAGCCTAAGGCACTTCTTTCCATAAAAGGTCGATGTCCCCTTCCAACCTGGACCTTTCTGTCATTTTTATGATCCTCTAAAGTTTCCGGAGAAAAATTTCAGTGAATGAGAAACAAGTTACCTCATTGCAAAACTGTCCTCCATCTATAGAGACCACTTCAATAAACGCACATAGTAACTCATCCCTTTGGCTTACACTCTATTTCATATTTTCTTGCATCCTTCCCGGTCCTGTGCTCCTCCACTAAAGATCACAGTAGATGTTGGGGGGGGAAAAAAAGCCAGTGACAGTTTTATTCTGAATTATGTGGCCACAATATTCGACCTTTGGATTCTGGCCATGGATATTGCTTTCTGTTTAAGGGTCAGTGAAAAAACACCATTTCTTAATGATAAAATTTTATCGTAATTTCTGATATTTGCAGCTACTCATCAAGTTATGCCTTATAGAACAAGATGTGATAACTTCTTTGTAGCTCCCACTTGAATAATTTCTACATTAGCACTGTTATTTTGGTACATCCACCTCTTTATTTTGGAAAGCTTCTGTGCTACCACACGGAAAGAGCGAGGCACGCATTTGTACCTCCATTCCAGGAAATCCAGTCCTCAAAACACTCCCTCAAACATTTTGGCATGTCTCCTGACTTTAAGGTCTTAGTGAGGAACATATGAATGTTCAGCCTAAAGCATAACAATATCCAATTCACTTCTGTGTTTTTCCTGTAGCAAAAAGTGTTTGCTTCTCTGAGGTGTACTGGAGCTAGTTATGGTCTCACCTGACAGCACTGGTATGCTTTCCTTCATATAGGAAAAGCCTATGCTGTCACTGATCTGCAGATACCCACCCAGCTGCTATGTTTTGAGTTCCAACGAGCTGAGTCAATATTGGTGTGATTCCAGGCTCTGCCTCTGTCTGTTGGACATGCCACAATCTTTGTGCAAGAGTTTCACAGGACAGCCTCCAGGACTGGTGCTGATAGCCAGCATGCTCCAACTAATTCCCTCCCACAGCTCCAAGCCCAGGAGCTGTCTGAGTTTACCACACTGTTCTCCCAGGGCATATGTGAGTTCCAGCAAGCCTAATTATTTTTTGGCTGATGCAAGAAATGCAAAGGAGAAAAAACCAGTAACATAAAAGTGCAACCTGTACACATTGGCCTGCCTCTGTGCCTTTGCTACAAAGCAAACTTAAGGTTTGGACTAGAGGCTTTTAAAAAGTCCACCCTTCTTCTTCTCCCCTTCTCCTCCTGAATGTCTTATTTTTCTTTCCATCCAGCAGTTGCTTTCCTGCCCCCAAGTCTTTCCACGTTTTTTGACGTGACACAAGAGAGAGTCCTTCCTGGATTGTCAGTAGTCTCCTTGTCAGGAGCCTCCCAGATCAGACCTGTCAGATGTTTGGAATCCATCACCACCTCATCTGCAGCTCTATTGTCACCCTGCTGAGTTTCAGATTTGAACAATTAGTTTGCCCTGAGCTGTTGCCAATTATTTTTCTGCTGTGAGATTAAATGGACTGTAATTGAATAGCTGGTCACCAGGATTTAATGACACTCTGCAGTTAAATCTAGTCAAGTTAAAGATTTTTTCTTTCTGTCACCTCACAGGGGACTTCAGCTGAATCTGGAGCCAAAAGGTCACAGAGGAGACAAGCAAACACAACAATGAGAATAGAATTTGCAGTGTGATATAGAATAGCATAGAAAGTCCCTAATATCAAGCTGAGTTTATAAGCACAGTGGTTGACAGGTGCTTTTACACAGACACACACAAAGTGCAAGATGGACTTGCTTATTATTTAGAATACAACCCAGTTGGATTGACACATACTCTTAAATATAAAGTTATATGCTCAGAAAAAGAGCTTTTTCATCTATGACTTAGATTCTTACATGAAGTAAGTGTTTGTTTCCACAAATCCATCTCCCACAACTTAGTCATTTGCTGTATATTTGCCTACAAGAAAGCTGGAGATGGACTTTTTAAAAGGACATGTAGGGATAGGATAAGGAATTATATAATGACTTTAAACTGAAAGAGGGTAGAATTAGAGCAGATATAAGGAAGAAGGTGTCTGCCATGAGGGTGATGAGGCATCGGAACAGGTTGCCCAGAAAGATGTGGACACCTCTTCCCTGGAAGTGTTCAAGGCCAGGTTGGATGGGGCTTCGAGCAACCTGGTCTAGTGGAAGGTGTCCCTGCCCGTGGCAGGGGGGTCAGAACTAGATGATCTTTAAGGTCCCTTCCAGCCCATACCATTCTATGATTCTATTTGTAAGTTAAACCCCAAAAAACTCACTACAAAAGGCACAGTCTGTTTTTAATGTGTCTATACTGGGTTTTGTTTAATATGTTTGTAACTCAGCTGTTGAAACTGTTATAAAATTAAAGATTTTTTTTTGAAGTCTTGAACTGAAACATTGTGGGCAATCAATCTACAGTCTGGCCCAGCACATTTGAGTATATCAGGAAAGGATGTCAAAGGTTCAGTGTCTAGTTTAGAAATGAAATCATTATGTCCTTATAATACAATCTGTTGAGTAAAGCTTCCAGCAAATGTTTGTTTGTAGACGATCAGCAACAGCTCTGGTGTGACTTTTACAGTGGGAGTCTAGATCTGATCCATTAAATTGATTATGTGCATGCAAAGCATTTCCTCCTACATTCCTCAATATTTCAAACAGTCAAGCAATGATTCATCAAACCAAAGTCCTCTGTATGAGAAAACTGAATAACTGAAGACTTTCTGTGTTCAGATTAATGAAGAAAAAGCTGTTATTATTAATTCACCTTCTGGCATCTGCAACATGTAGGTACTGCCCATTCATGTGATGGCCCGTTTCTTGCCCTACAATGTTCGTAGTTCAAAGCACAGACTTTTCCAAGTGTACTCATGATGATTACACTGTGAAGACCATGGACTAGCAAGGTAAGTCCAAACCATACATTTGCAGATCATTACTGATTTTTGCTGGTTCATAAACAACTTTATTAGGATTGACAGGACTGTTTCTGGACTTTGGGTTTTTCTCAAGGTTTCGGGTTAAGAAGCTAAGAAGAAAAACAGTATGTATAAAAAGAAAAACGTTGACAATATGTATTAAAGAACCCCTCATCATCAAAACATATATTAAAAAAATATTTAGTCAATGCTCAATGCTGTTGACCTTGAAGAGAAGAAAGCTAGGTAAGGAAACATTTAAAGGAGATACAATGGGTGTATTTACAGATAAGTCATACCATGAACAAATGAAACTCCAATTCCTATTGAGTTTGCCTGCGTGGAAGCTTCAATATCCAGTGGGATAAGTTTGTGCAGCTGGAGAGATACTGACACTGTTTCTGTCATCCCCATGAACCCACATATTTTCATAGATCTTACGGGACCACCACTGCCAAGTTTGGATGAAACTGGTGAACCATTTTGGAAGTCATACAGACTTTTCACAGTAGCTTAATCGTAACAAAACCTAGTTAAAGCAGGTCCGCTACACCTGCAGATACTTCTGTGTATGTGCACTAATTCATTTTTGCCAATTATAACTATTCAGATGAAAGTGCAAACATCCTTGTACTTAAAGTAATCACTAGGTAAACCCAGGCGGGAATCAGAAAGTCATGCTTTGCATCCTTCAGACATTGATTGTGTGCACAGCCATCTGTGCAAAAGAAATATGATTCCCTCCTGCAAACAGCTGATAAATATAATGTCAGCTCTCCTCAGCTGCAGAATCTCTGGCTGATCCTGTTATCTTTCTTTCATTGTTATTCTCACTGGCAGCAGGAGCCCTTCAGCAGTCCATACTTTGGGCCCTAAGTGGGAGGTAATGTGTGAGGAGCTCAGCCACAATAACCCCAGGCGTATCCTCATCTCGGTTTCAGCAGGAACCAGTACTGGGAACCTGAGCACAACACTTCATTTGTGGTCTGCTGGCTTCTTCACCACATTTTTTGTTTCTCTTGTCTATTCAGCCTATTATCTCTTCAAAGACTGGGACTGTCTCTGACTGTCTAGACATACAGGACCTACTACAATAGGACATTGATTTCTGATGGGGTCCCCTTCTGCTTACTGTATTGCGAGTGATTACTGCTAACTTTCAAAGAGCCACATTTCAGCATCAGTGTTCAGCAATAATGAGAATGTTTGGAGTCAGTAATATAGTTAAATAACGCCTTGTACTAATGAACAGAGAAATAATTTATTTCAAAACCACTGAATTTTGTAGGTTAAAGGTGAATTATGTGGCTTTCATGCTTGGCTAATGATGTATGCCCTTGCTTTCTTTCTCTGCTATCTGCTGAAGTCAACTAAAATGTCTGACAGGTTGATTAGTTTTTCCTGTGTAGTATCTGTAGTATATACTGTTATTTCTTAGCACTTTTTTTCTAAATTTTTTTTTGGTTCTCATCACTGCATCCTCTGAATATCTCAAAACAGCTCAAAAATTTACCTGTGGTACATAGATGTTATTGCACCTATTTTACAGGCAGAAATACAGAAGCATGAAGTGATCCATAGAGAGGTGAAAAATATGTTACTGTTCTTGGAGAGAAATCCAGAGGCCTTGTCTAACACTTTAATC